>NW_006408911.1:1658511-1666985 GCF_000296735.1 Chrysochloris asiatica
GTGAGGTTGGCCCAGGATCGAGCATTGTTTCGTTCTGCTGTGCATGGGGTCGCTATGAGTCGGTTCCGACTCGATGGCACCTGACAACAACAACAACAACCCCAAACATGAAATACTTAGCAATAAATTTGACTAGAGAAACAAAAGATCTATACAAAAAAACAACAACAACTATAAAACACTACTACAAGAAGCCAAAAGGGATTTACAAAACTGGAAGAATATACCATGCTCATGGATAGGAAGACTTAACACTGAAAATGTCAGTACTACTCAAAGCAATCTATAAACTTAATGCAAACTCAATCCAGTAATTAACATCATTCTTTAAAGAGATGGCGAAAACTGTCATGAATTCTATATGGAGATGAAATAGACTTCAGATAAGCAAATCCCTGCTTAAGAAAAAGAGTATAGTAGGAGGCCTCTCATTCCTTGATTTCAAAAATCATTACGAAGCCACGGTGGTAAAAACAACTTGGTACTGGTACAATGAGAGATATATATAGATCAGTGCAACAGAACTGGGAACCCAGAGGTAAATCCATCCATATACAGTCAACTGATTTTTGATGAAAGACCAAAACACATTACATGGGGGAAGAGATAGCCTGTTCAACAAATGGTGCTGGAAAAACTGGACACCGGATTGCCAAAGAATGAAACAAGACCCACATTTCACATCATATATAAAAACATTCAACATGGATTAAAAACCTGATTTTAAAACCTATAGCTATAAAGACCATCAATGAAAACTAGGGGAAAAATTAGGGGCTCTAATACATGGTATGGAGTCCTAGTGTGGTGCTGTGGATTAATGTGCCAGAATGCAAAGCCATTTGAACTTCAAGGTTGGCAGTTCAAGCTCACCAGCTACTCTTCGAAAACCCTGAATAGGGTCTCTTTGGGTCGGAAACAACTTGACAGCACTTGACAACAACAATACATGGTATACATACACTATCAAAATACAAAAATACACAAGCATGCTGAGTGAAATTAGTCACTCACAAAAGGAGAAATACTGCATAAAACCATTATTGTAAAAGTTTAAGAAAAAATACCCATGCTAAAAGGGGGGAAAAAAATCTTTGTTGGTTACAGGGGTGGGGAAGGTAGATCACAGGGTAGGGAACAGACACATGATAGTTTGGGTGTTATTACACAAGAAGGGGGTTGGGGAATGGAAGAACAAGATGGATGGGAGAACATTTAGGCAGGTTTGCATGGGCTAAGTGGGACAGAGGTAAGTAGCGATGTGTGCTCAAACTTGGAACAACAGGGCTGTGTGATATAATGATTGAGGCACGGTTTGAAGGGGTTAAAAAGGGGAAATAATGTTAAGATGCTTGACTGTCTTTTGAATCTTGGTTTCCCTTGCCTATTATTGTAAAATAGACACTTGAGTGGGCAGAAAGGAATACCCAGAAAACATGATATAGAAAGCTTATAAGTCTGTCTTCAGCCTACAACTTATTGGAATACCTAAAATGGGACTAGAACTTGTTCAGTGAAAGAGGCTTCCTGAGTAGCCTTTGCATTGCATAAGACCATAGGTAGAATACTGATCCCAATCAATAATCTTCTGAGGTAGGAAATTTTCACTTGGAAAGACAAGCAGACTAGCCTGGAGCAGCTAGAGGAACAGAAGATACTTCTTGAAAGAAAGGTCAGCAGGAAAAATAAAAACAATAATGGCAGTCTGATTGACTACTACAAGAACAAGCAAGTTGTTTGCTGGGGAGCCATGAAGGCATACAATTAAGTCCCCTCAGGGCAAACCTCCTTCCAAGACTGAAACTCAAAGAGAATACATGAGTAGGCAATTAATCTTGCTGGTGACCACATTGGTCTACTGATAAGGGGAAGTGGGGAAACAACAGCAATGAAGCTGTGGGCTAAGTCTGACCACATTCAATAGACTCCTGACAACTTGGAATGAGACTTGGTTGGCCAGCAGTATAGCAAGACCTGGGTATTCCTGAGCCCATGGACAGGGACATAGTCACAGAGGAGTAGAGTAGAGAGTGAAACATCCAGCTGATATGAAGTGAGGGGAGATGTACACGAACTCCCATTTGCAGATAGTACCCATTTGGCCTAACTTCAATGGTTGGATGATCAGAACTCAACTAGAGGAAGAAAGAAAACGAAAAAAGTGTAATCCACTACAATTTGATGAACTTGACCTATACTTATGGATGTAGTAGCTTAAAAGAGGGAACGAATCTTTATAGCTAGGATCATTCCCAATCCCTCTGTACACAGGGTTGACAGGGATGGGAAACTTAGACATTGGCTACCCAAATGTGGGGGCTACAAAGGCACAAAGTGACTGGCTTACAAGTTTTCAAGAGAGAGCTTAGTTTCAGAGGGTGCAGGGGAAGGTAGAATCTCCACTGAATGGTTTCAAATCTGTCTAAATGGGGCTGGTGAAAGGAGATGGGGATAAGACTCTTGTGGTTCAAGAGTGAATAACTGCTATCAGAAAAGCAGAGTGTGGGATCCTATCCAGAAAAGCAGTGATGGCAGAGATGGAGGCACAGATAATGATGTGGAGAGATGAAGTGGCTTGGGACTGTAGACTCAAGGAGGGAGAACGGCTGTGTGCTGGTGGCTGGAGCAGGCTTGCAGGATATGCCCTTTGGTTGTTTGAATGTTTATATGTTCCTGAGTGCTTTGGTGTACATCCCCCCAAAAAGTCTCCCCAAAAACTGAGGGAATGGAAGCAAACGCTGTTGAATGATAATGCATGTAGGGGGTTGTAATCATTGCAATCAAACGAAATATGATGGGATGAATGTAAAGCTGATGTTCTCTCATGTAAACTAACACTCAATTCACAATAAAACTTTTTTAAAAATCTAAAAAATAAAATACACAAGCAATAGAAGACAATATAGATGACAGTGACCTTCCACACATTTGAAACTTATGTGCATCCAGGAAGCCCACAACCTCGAAAAAATTTTTTTGCAATGACACATGAGACAAGTGACTAATGTCAATAATTTATAGACAACTACAACATCTATACAAGTAAAAGAGCCACAACCCAATTAAAAAATGGTCACAGGACATCAACAAACACTTCACCAAAGAAGATGATCAGCAGACAAATATTTGAAAAAATATTCATGATCATTAACCAATAGAGAGGTGTAAACCTAAACAACAATGAGATATCATCTCACACCAGCATTAACAGTAGAGTTTTTTTTAAAAAAAACAACAACAACAGAAAGCAATGTGGAGAGACTGAGACCCTCCAACATTGCTGGTGGGACTGTAAAATGATTCAGACAGTCTGGAAAATGTGTTATAAATAGTGATTTAATATACAACCTTGGAACAACAGCATTCTGTGAGTAGATACGTGATCAAGGAGAGGAAAATATTTATATTAGACTCTCTTGTAGATATTGGTTTCCCCTGGAAAAATAGACATTTATGTGTCACAGAAAAGAATATTGGGAATTATGATTACAGAAAGCTTGTAAGCGGACTGTCTTCAGTTTATAACTGATTGGATTTGCTAAAAGAGGAGTTAGCCTTTGCCCAGGGAAAAGGTTAAGCCTTGGTAGAGTATGGGACCTAAAGTGGAATCTTATGCCCTACCCAGAACCTTCTGAGTTGAGACATTACCACTTGAAAAGACAACCAGACCAACTCAGAACTAATGGGAAAACAGAACATTCTTTTTTTTGTTGTTGTTGTTTAAGTTATTGTGGAGTGAGTGATAGTTTACATGGGAGAACATCAGTTTTAAACTCATCATTTCGTTGCAATGATTACAATCCCCTCCATGCATCATCTTTCAACCTTATTTGCTTCTATTCCCTCTGACTTTGTTTTGTTTTTTGTTTTTTGTTTTTTTATGTACACAAAATCACTCAGGAATATATGATCATTTAAAAAATCAAAGGGCACTTTCTGCAAGTCTGCCTCCTGGTTGCCAGCTAACAGTCATTCTCTTTCCATGAGTCTAGAAACCTCAGCTGCTCTATCTTTCCATGTCATCATTTATGCCTCTATCTCTGGTGTGTGTCTATGGTTCTCTGGATAAGGTCCCACATTCCACTTGTGCTCTTCTCACTTGATGGTCCTAGGGTTCTCTGTTCCTGGACTGTAAGATTACAGTCCTCCATTTTTGTTACAAAATTTCTACCTTTACAATTGTGACACTCACAATTACTCACTATTGAATCATAAGAATCTTATCCCCATCTCCTTTCACGAGATCTGTTTAGACAAAACGAAAACTATTCAGTGGGGATTCACCTTCTGCTACACACTTTGGAACTAAACTCCTTCTTGAAAACTTGTAACAAGTCACTTCATGCCTTTATAGCCACCCCATTTTATGTAGCCAAAGTCTAAGTTGTGTGTCCCTATCAATCCTGTGTACAGAAGAGATGGGAATGATCCATGATGTGAAGATTCCTTCCCTGTCAGTTGGTATTTTGAGCTACTACATCCATAAGTATAGGTCAAGTTCATCAAATTATAGTAATTTACATTTGTTTTCTTTATCAAAAGATTTTTATTTTCCTTTAGTTGAGTTCTGATCATCCAACCATCAAAGCTAGGTCAAATGGATATTATCTACAAGTTTGGGCATTCTTATGTGTCTCCCCTCACTTCATATAAGCTGGATGCTTCACTCTCAGATCTAGCCTTCCAGGGCTATATCCTTGTTCATGGGCCCAAGAGTCCCCAGGTTTCACCATACTTCAGACCAACCAGCCCTTCCTCTTCTCTCTCCCATCTCCAGGTCAAAAGGAGTCTATGGAACATTGTCAAACTCAGTCCTTATCTTCACTGCTGCTTTTCCCCCACTTACACTCACAAGTTGACCAATGTGGTAGCCAGAAAGCTTACATGCCTATTTGTGTATTCCCTTTGAATTTCAGTCTTGGAAGGGGGTTTGTCTGGAAGGGACTTGATTGCTTGCCTAGATGGCTCTCCCATGAAGAACTTGCTTGTTCTTGTAGTTGCCAATCAGCCTGCTATTTTTGTTTTTGATTTTTCCTGCTGATCTTTCTTTCAAGAAGTATCTTCTGTTCTTCTAGTTGTTCCAAGCTGGTCTACTTGTCCTTTCTAGTGGGAATGTCCCACCTCAGAAGGTTCTGGATGGGTCTCAGGATTCCATCTAAGGTCTTATACGCTACTAAGGCTCCACAAGAAGCCTCTTTCACTGGGGAAGTTCTAGCACTCCTTTTAAGTATTCCAGTCAGTTATAGCTTGAAGACAGGCTTAAAAGCTTTCTATAATCATGTTTCTAGATATTCCTTTCTAGCCCACTCAAGTGTCTATTTTACAATAGTAGGCAAGGGAAACCAAGATTCATAACACAGTTAAGCATCTTAACATTATTTCCCCTCTTATACCCATTCAGACTATGCTTTGATCTCTGCATCACAGAGCCCTGTTGTTCCAAGGTTGAGCATATATATATATATATATATAGGTGTTCTCCTAGTTATTTTGTTCTTCCATCCCCATCCCCTTTCTTGTGTATTGCCCCATCCAACACCCAAATTATGATGGTCTATCCCCTACCCTGTTCTCTACCATCCGTCCCATCCCATCCCTGATAACCAACAAAGAATTTTTTATTTTCCCTTTTGGTATGAGCATCTTTTCTTAAGCGTTTACAATAATGATCTTATGCAATATTTGTCCTTTGGTGACTGACTAATTTCACTCAGCACAATATCCTCAAGGTTCATCCATGTTATGTGTTGGCTTGCAGCTTCTTTGTTATTCTTAAAGGTAGCATAATATTCCATTGTGTGTATGCATCAAAGTTTGTTCATTCATTCTTCCATTGATGGGCACTTAGGCTGTCTCCAACTTTTTGGTATTGTAAATAGTGTTGTAATAAACATTGGTGTGCATATATCTACTCCTGTTATGGCTCGTATTTCTTGTGGATATATACCAAGTAGAGGAATTGCTGGACATATGGTATTTCAAAGATCAGTTGGCTGTATATGGGTGGGTTTATTTCTGGATTCTCAATTTTGTTCCATTGATCTATGTATATTTCATTGTACTAATACCAGGCTGTGTTGACCATTGTAGCCATGTAGTAAATTTTGATGTCAGGGAGTGAGAGGCTTCCAAATTTATCGTTCCTAAGCAGTGCTTTGCTTATCCTTGCCATATAAAGTTTGTAATTGTTTTTTCCATCTCTTTAAGAATGTTGTTAGAATCTGGATTAGGATTGCATTATATGTGTAGATTGCTTTGGGTAGTATTGAGATTTTCACAATGTTAAGTCTTCCTATCCAGGAGCATGGTATATTCTTCCATTTTTGTAAGTCTCTTTTTGGTTTCTTGTAGTAGCATTTTCTAGCTTTCTTTGTATAGGTTCTTTGTTTCTCCGGTTTCATTTATTCCTAAATATTTCATCCTTTGGGCGGCTATCATAAATGGTATTGCTTTCCTAATTTCCTTTTCAGTGCTGTCATTATTAGAATACAGGATTTTTGTATGTTGATCTTGTACCTGGCCACTTTGCTAAATCTCCAGTGAGTTTTAGTAGTTTGGGGGGTTTCTATGTATAGGATTATATTATCTGCAAATAGACTTTTACTTCCTCTTTGCCTATTTGGATGACTTTAATTTCCCTATCTTGCCTTATAGCTCTGGCTAAGACTTCCAACACAAAATTGAATAACAGTGGTGATAAAGGACATCCTTGTCTGGTTCCTGTTCACAAAGAGAAGGCTTTCCGTTTCTCTCCATTGAAAGTGATGCTTGCAGCTGTTTTTTGTTTTTTGTCTTTTTAAATTGTGAACTGAGTGATAGTTTACATGGGAGAACATTGGCTTTACACCATCATTTCATTACAATGATTACAAACTCCTCTGTGCATCATAATTTAACAGTATTTG
Organism: Chrysochloris asiatica; assembly: GCF_000296735.1. Taxonomy (NCBI): domain Eukaryota; kingdom Metazoa; phylum Chordata; class Mammalia; order Afrosoricida; family Chrysochloridae; genus Chrysochloris; species Chrysochloris asiatica. The sequence goes on from NW_006408911.1 coordinate 1,665,417, forward strand.
CTTCTATTACCTCTGATTTTTTTAGAGGATGGGGTGGGAGGCGGTACACAAAAAGATTCAGGAATATATAATAATTTAATCAACCAAAGGACACATTCTGCAAGACTGTCTCCTGGCCACCAGCACTCAGTGACTTTCTTTCCATGAGTCTAAAGTCCTCAGCTGCTGTCTCTCTCCATGTCCTCATCTCTGCCTCCATCTCTGGTGTCGCTACTTCTCTGGATAAGGTCCTGCATTCTGCTTGTGCTCTTCTCCCTGGATAGTCCTAGGGTCCTCTGTTTCTGGACTGTAAGATGAATTATTCCTCCATTTTTTGTTACAAAACTTCAACCTTTACAGTTGTGACAGTCGCAATTAGTCATGACAGCAATGACTCACTATTCAGTCATAAGAATTATATACCATCTCTCTTCACCAGACCAATCTCAACAAGATGAAAACTATTAATAAGGACTCTATTTCCCCCCCACATTCTTAAACTAAACTCCCTCTTGAAAATTTATAAGCCAGTCACTTCATGCCTTCATCACCCCCTCATTTTATATAGCCAATGTCTAAGCTGCCTGTCCCTATATACCCTGTTGACAAAGGGGATAAGAATTATATTTGATGTGAAAGATGAGAATATAAGAAGCTGAAGGTACCCCAGGAAGGATAGACCCCAAAAGAAAATCACCAAGACATAAAATAATCAAGCTTTCCACAATCAAAGACAAGGAGAGAATTCTAAAAACGGCCAGAGAAAAGAGAAGTGTTACTTACAAAGGCAAGAAACTCAGATTAAGCTCTGCTTTCTCATCAGAAACCATGCAGGTAAGAAGGCAATGGGGAGACATATACAAAACCTTAAAAGAAAAAAAACTGCCACCAAGAATCACCTATCCAGCAAAACTATCAATCAAATATGATGATGCAATCAAAACAGTCCAGGATAAACAGAAGCTAAGAGATTTTATCAAAGCCAATCCAGCACTTTCAACTCCTACACAGAGTTCTTTGGACTGAATACCAACAAAAACAGACAATAACCAGAGACTGATGGGGTGGCAACACCACTTGAAACTCAGACGATGGATAGCAGAGTCCAGAACAGAACAAAACTACAACAACAAATTCAAAGGTGCTGAGAGGTCAACTGAAGATCAAAATAATATCAATGTCAAAGAAGGGGAAAATGTAGGAACAGAGAAGCAGGTGGTGAGGAGGCCAGGTAGATTACAGGATACAACAGATTGTCTTAAATGGAGAGAAAAGTTAATAAACTGTAAGGTAACCCCAAAGAAAGTTAATATTTCACAACTAACATGAAAATGAACTTCCAAGCAGAACAAGCAAACATGAAAACTAATAAAACACCAACAAGATATAGCACAACAAACACAATCTCAGCACAAGAAGGCATGCAGAACAAAGGAATGAACAGCACTACCAAAAAATTAACATAATGGCAGCAATTAATTCATACCTATAAGCTATGGACAACATTGAGAAGTATGAGTATTCCAGAACACTTAATTGTACTTCTAAGAAATCTGTACCTAGACCAAGAAGCAGTTGTTCGAACAGAAC
>NW_006408911.1:1667904-1669974 GCF_000296735.1 Chrysochloris asiatica
TGGCCCAGGATCGGACATTGTTTCGTTCTGCTGTGCATGGGGTCGCTATGAGTTGGTTCCGACTCGATGGCACCTGACAACAACAAAAATCGATAATTACATTGAATGTCAATGGATTAAATGTACCAGTGAAGAGACAAAGAGTGGCAGAATGGATAAGAAAACAAGTTCCTTTAATATGCTGCCTGCAAAAGACACACCACACACAAAAAGACAGAAACAGACTAAAAGCTAATGGATGGAAAAACATATACCAACCTAACTGCAACAGTAAACAAGCAGGAGTGGCAATACTAATCTCTGATAAAGTAAACTTTAAGACAAAACCCAGCAAAATCATGATCAAAGGGTCAATTGAGCAAGACGACATAACCATAATAAATATCTACACTCCCAATGAAAAAGCACCACGATATATAACGTAAACCTAACTAGAACTGAAGAAAGAAATAGATAAATCTACAATTAGAGTGGCAGATTTTAATACACCACTTTTGAAAAGGGATAGAACAACCAGAAAAAAAACTTGACAGAGGAACTAAACAGCAAATTAACCAACTTGACCTCATAGATGTGTACAGAGCATTCAAACCAACAACAGCACAATGTACATTCTTCTCCAGTGTACATGGAACATTCTCCAGAATTGACCATGTGTTAGGTCACAAAGCAAGCCTCCATAAATTTTCAAACATCAAAACACTAGAAAGCATCTTCTCAGAACACAATGCTATAAAACTAGAATTCAAAAATAAGAAGACCAAGGAAATAAAGTCAAATACATAGAAACTGAATTACACCCTGTTGAAAAGCGACTGGGTAAAAGAAATTAAACATGAATTCATAAAGTTCCTAGAGACAAACGAGAATGAAAACACAACATACCAAAATCTTTGGGACATGTCGAAAGCGCTGCTGAGAGGACAAATTATTGCAATAAATGTGCACATCCAAAAAGAAGAAAGAACCAAAATTAACACATTAACACAGCATCTACAACAATTAGAAACAGACCAACAGAAGGAACCTACAGTCACCAAAAGAAAATAAATAATAAAAATTAGAGCAGAAATAAATGAGATGGAAAAACAGAAAAACTATAGAAAGTATTAACAGGACAAGAAGCTGGTTCTTTGAAAGGATTAATAAAATTGACAAACCATTGATAAACCTAACAAAAGAAAAGAGTGAGAAGACACAAAGAACTCGCATTAGAAACCACATGGGTGATGTCACAAACAATGGAACCAAACGAAATAAAAAGAATAATAATAGAATACTATGAATACAATGAATACTATGAATACAAATTCGAAAATTTAGAAGAGATGGATACTTTTTTTTACTGTTTTATTGTGAATTATATGATAGTTTACATGAGAGAACCTCAGTTCCATATTCATTCCATCGTATATCATTACATTGTCATGGTTCCAATCCCCTCCATGCATTGTCTTCTGACCAAAGGGCATATCCTAGAAGCCTGTGCTCTACACTCCCCGCTGCCCCTTCAGTCTTCAGCTTACAGTTCCTCTCCCTCTCTGGATCCAAACTCCCCAGCCGCTTCATCCCTCCATGTCATCATCTCTGTCTCCATCTCAGGCATTCCCGGTTCTCTGGGTGGGGTCCCGTTCTCGGCTTTTGTCCGTTGGTGGTCCCAGAGACCTCCGCTCCTAGACTGGAGAAATAATCGCTCTCTTCCTTGCTACAAAACATTTACCCTTGCATTTCCAACCCTCACAATCCATTTTGATGGCCATTATTCACTACAGTAACCTGACATGGATACATTTTTAGAAAAATACGACCTACCTAAACTTGCACAGAGTGAAGTAGAAAACCTAAACAGACACATAACTAAAGAAGAAATTGATCAGGTCATCAAAAAACTCCCAAACAAAAGACGTCCAGGCCCAGATGGCTTCACTGGTGAGTTCTACCAAACATTCAGGGAAGAGCTGTCACCGATTCTACTCAAATTATTTCTGAATATAGAAGAGGATTAAAAACTTTCTAATACATTTTATGAAGCCAGCATAACCCTCATACCAAAACCAGGGAAGGACATCA
>NW_006408911.1:1671600-1677744 GCF_000296735.1 Chrysochloris asiatica
GATGATGTAGGCACAACTTTGGAACAACGGGCTCCGGGATACAGGGATTGAGGCATGGTTTGAAGGGGTAAAAGAGGGAAATCCTGTTAAGATGCTTGGCTATCTTTTGAATCTTGGTTTCTCTTGCCTACCATTGTAAAATAGACACTAGAGGGAGGAAGAAAGGAAAAGCCAGAAAAATCACTACAGAGTTTGTAAGTCCGTCTTCAGCCTACAACTCATTGGAATACCTTAAAGGGGGCTAGAAGTTGCCCAGTGAAAGAGGCTTCCTGTGGAGGCTTTACATTGCATAAGACCATAGTTGGAATCCAGAACCCCATCCAGAATTGTCTCAAGTAGGAAATTTCCACTGGAAAGGACAAGTAGACCAGCCTGGAGTGGCCAGAAGAACAGAACACATTTCGTGAAAGAAAGACTGGTAGGAAAAACCCAAAACAATAACTGGCATCTGAATGGTTACTACAAGAACAAGTAAGCTGTTCACCCGGGAGCCATCAAGGCAAGTGATCTGGACCCCTCAGAGCAAACTGCCTTCCAAGACTAAGACTCAAGAGGAATACATGAGCAGGCAGGTAGTCTGGCTGGTGACCACGTTGGTCACCAATAAAGGGAAGAGGGGTAAAAAACAACAATGATATTGCAAGCTAAGTCTGACCACATTCAATAGACTCCTGTGAACCTAGGTGGAGACTTGGATGGCCAGCAGTATGGCAAGACCAGGGGACTCCTGTGCCCAGAGACAGTGACATGGCCACAGAGGACTAGAGTGGAGAGTAAAGTATCCAGCTGATATGAAGTGGGGGACATTCATAAGAACATCCATACTTGCAGATAGTACCCACTTGACCTGGCTTCAATGGCTGGATGATCAGAACTCGACTAGAAGAAGAAAGATTAGGGAAGATAATAAAAAGAGTAACCTGCTACAATTTGATGAACCTTACCTATACTATGGATGTAATTGCTCAAAAAAAGGGAACAAATCTTTACAGCGAGGATGACTCCCACCCCCTCGGTACACAGGGTTGATAGGGATGGGAAACTTAGACATTGGCTACCCAAAATGGGGAGGCATAAAAAGGCAAGTAGTGACTGGCTTACAAGCTTTCAAGAGGGAGCCTAGTTCCATACAGTGTGGGAGAAGGTAGAATCTCCACTGAATGATTTCCAATCTGTTGGGACTAGGCTGGTGAAAGGAAATGGGGATAAGACTCTTGTGGTACAATAGTGAATAACTGCCATCAAGACTGACTGTGAAGAGTAGGAAATATAGAGGTAGATGTTATTTGACAAAAGGAGGGGAGAGATTGATTTTGCAGCCCTGGAAAGGTGGTCCCTGGGACCATCAAATGAGAAGGGTGGAGAGCAGGACCCTACCCAGAGAGGCAGAGATGGTAGGGATGGAGACAGAGATGATGATGTGGGCAGATGAAGCGGCTGGGGGCACTGAACTCAGGGAGGGAGAGGGGCTGTGTGCTGACAGCTGGGGGTGGGCCTGTGGGGTGTACCCTTTGGTTATTTGATGATACATGAGCGGATTGTAATCATTGCAATGAAATGAAATACGATAGGATGAATGTAAAACTGATATTCTTTCATGTAAACCTCACAGTAAAAAAAACCAAAACTATAAATAGCTAAAAAACAAAAACATATCCAGTAAAATTATGCCTCAAATATGATAGCAAAACTAGAACATTTTCAGATAAACAGAAATTAAAGAAATTTGTAAAACAAACAAACAAACCAGACAAACTTTACATAAAACACTAAAGGGATTCCTTTCTACTGAGAACCAACAATAATAGACAGTAACTGGAGATTGCCATATATGGCAATACCATCCAGAATTCAATCTAGACATAAAGTATGCAAAGTAAAACAAACCTATAAAACTGAAAATATGGAATCAGACATATCAATTTATAATGAAGACAATGACAAATCAAAAAGTGGAAAAAGTATAGTTACAGAACTTCCAAATGGCAAAGCCAAGTTGATTTCAAGATAAAACAAACTGTTTTAAACTGGGGAAGAAATTTGTAAAGTACAGGGTAACCTCAAAGAAAACTAATATACCTTCACATCAAATCAAGAAAATGGAAAATCATGAAGATTTGTAAATATTAAAACAGAAGTGAAGAAATTGACAAGAAAACATACAAACAAAATGAACAAAGCACAGAAAAATATATGGAACAAAGAAAAATAAAACCACAGCAAAATGACTGTAATTAATTCAAATCTATTGATAACTGCACTACAGCATCAATGGGTTGAATGTACAAATCAAGAAACTGAGAGAAGTACAATGGATTTTTTTTTTTTAAAGGATCCTTCAATATGCTGTCTACAAGAGACACACCTTACACACAATGGCAAATGTAGAAAAAAAAAAACAAAGGTAGGAAAATATATATCAAGCTAATGGTACTCAAAAGTGAGCAGGGTGACAATATTGATTTTTGATAAAATAGACTTTAAGGCAAAACCCAGCATAAATGACAAAGAAGTACATCATCTCATGATTAAAAGGTCAGTTGAATAAGAGGACATAGCCATAATAAACACTTATGCTTCCAAGGAAAGAGCCTCAGAATGCATAAATCAAACTCTAACACAATTGAAGAAAGAAATATTCTACTATAACAGTTGTTGATGTTGTAAGTGTCACTGAGTCATTTCCAATTCATAGCGACCCTGTATACAGTTTCCAAGGAGCAGCTGGTGAGTTTGAATCACTGACCTTGTGGTTCAAACCAACTGTGCAGTCCAATGCATTAACCCGCAGCGCTATACCAGGACTCTACAATGTGAACTTTGTTGTGTTTCTTTCTAGTTGCTCTGTCCTTTATCAAAAGTGGTGTATTAAAATCTCCTACTATTAAACTCTCATACAATGACAGTAAGAAATTTTAATACACCACTTTTGATAAAGGACAGAATAACTAGAGAGAATCACAACAATGATCACAAGGAATAACCAACACAATCAACCAGCTTGACATCAGAGATTTATATAGAGGACTCAACCCAACGACATCACAATAAATATTCTTTTCTAATGTACATAGAACTTTCTCCAGAAAAGACCAAATGTTAGGCCACAAAGAAAGTTTCAGTAAGCTTAGAAAACATCAAAATACTACAAATCATCTCATATCATAATGCTATAAAATTAGAAATCAACAAAAGGAAGATCAAGGAAACAAAATCAAATACATGGAAATTAAATAACACCCTGCTGAAAAGCTAATGAAGAATGAAACAAACAAAAGAAATGAAAAAATTCCTTGACTTTAATGAGAACAAAAATAGCACATAGTAAAACCTTGTTGTTCTTGTTAAGTGTCTGTCGTAGAGCCATTTCCAACTCATAGTGATCTATATAAAGTTTCGAAGGAATGGCTGGTGAGTTTGAGCCACCAACATCGTGATTCAAATCAACCAGTGCATTATCCCACAATGCCACACCAGGACCTTAGGACATAGCAAAAGCAGTGCTGAGAAGGTAATATATAGCAATAAACACACACACCCCAAAAGAAGAAAGAACCCAAATCAACACATTAAAAAAGCATCTCCACCAACTAGAAAAAGACCAGCAAAGTAAGTGTACAATTACCAGAAGAAAGGAAATAATAAATATTGGAGCAGAAATAAATGAATTATAAGACAGAAAAACAAAAGAAAGAATCTATAAGACAAGAAGTTGGTTCTTGAGCAAAAACACAGAAAACTAGACTAAACAGATTCGGAAGTCATCCCATAACTCTTAATAAGTGGATCTAGTGCTTACCAGAAGACAGATTTGAAACACAAGAAAGAAAGGAGAAGACTTCTGATTTGGGGCAGCCAATGTGTTCCACTGCAACCATTCTGAATGGGAGTGAATGGATAGAGACAAAAGAGCACTTCCATTGAGGAAATCTGCCAACACAGTCATAGATGCTGGTGTTTTATTTTTTTCTTTTAACCTTCTCTTCTTATTCTTTTTCTACTAATTTCCTCTCTGATGACCAGAGGATCATCCAGGGAAGGCTCTGCATCAAGCAGAGGGTTCTGCATTGCACGGAGAGTTCTGTGGTGTGTGGACAACTGAGCATAGAATCAAATGGGAGGGGACAACAGAAGTAGCCTGTTCCAGAAGTCTTTTCAAAACCATATCTGGCATCCCTGGGCTGGCTCTCACTAGGAGAAATAGCTGAATGGACTAGAGTGGAGTGGGGGAAAAAACAACAAAAAACTTGTGTTAGATTAGAGAGGCACAGTGGGAACATTGTGAAATTTCTCAAGTGGCTTTGAAGGTACAAGTCTATTAGGTGGCGTTAAAGAACTATTCTAATTTTTCTATGGTTGCTTCAAGGTTGGGTTTTATTATTTTATAACATTATCATTAGTTTTTAATTTTTTCTCTTTTTCCATTTTGTCTATATTTATTTATTTTTTCCCTCTGGGTTTTTATGGCTTTCATTTTTAGTCTTGAATCCTCTTTCTATCTTGTGGGAGCTCTTTCTCTCCTTACCTCAGCCAAAAGCATACATCAGTTGCAGCCATACAACCAAGATACAATTGAACCCTATAAAAATTCCATAAATTGGGCAAGAGCCGATTCCAGCTGCTACACACCAGAGTAGCATCTATAACCAGCACCTGCTAAAAACACTGTGACTTGAGCTGTACAAGAAGTGAACAGAGAAGCCCATCTCCTGTTCACATCTACCAGAAGGTAATTGGAGAATGCTTAATAATACACCAACAAACATTATCTAATTAATACAAATACAACAACACCACAATGCCTAAAAAGCCACAGAAAATTTCTGCTCATGTGCAGAAACAAGAAAGTAGCTCAAACAAGCAAGAGGAAGAGCTAAAAATTTCTTTGGAGTGAGAAGAGGCATTGGAATTACCTGAAAAAAAATTCAGGAGAATGATATTGAGATGCAGTCAAGTGTTCCACAGAAAGGTCGAGGAAAATAAGGAGGAAGTCAGGAAAGTTTTACAGGAACAATCAAATAATATAAATGTAGATTTGGAAACTATACAAAACCTGCAAAAAGAGATCGAGATGATCAATACTAAAATATCAGAAATGGGCTATACACTGAAAGGGCAGAGGAGTAGAATTAAATAGACGGAAGCCAGAATTAGTGAGCTTAAAGATAAATCTCTCAATACTGCTAAGATAGAAGAACAAGCAGAAAAAAAGAATGAAAAAATGTGAAAGTCTAAGATTCATGTGGAACAACATGAAGAAGAATAATCTACAGTTGATAGAAATTCCAGAACAGGAAGAATCAGAGAAAACCATAGAAGAGATCATTGAAGAGCTTCTGGAAGAAAATTTCCCTAATATCTTGAAAGACAAGAAGATAATCATTCAAGAAGCTGAACGAACCCCAGGCAGGATAGACACTAAAAGAAAATCACCCAGATATATCATAATCAAACTCTCCAAAATCAAAGACAAGAAAAGAAAACTGAAAGCAACTAAGGAAAAAAGAAGTGTTACCTACAAAGGAAAGCCAATAAGATTAATCTCTAATTTACCAGCAGGAACCATGAAAGCAAGAAGGCAATGGGGAGACATAGAGAGAAAAAAACCTGCCAACCAAGAATCATATGACAATGAAATAGTGAATCAGAACTTTTCAGGATAAACAGAAATGAAGGGATTTTGTAAAAGCAAAGGCAGTGCTTCAAAACATAGAAAGGAATTCTTTGGACTGAGAACAAACAAGAACAGACAAATGGAAATGGACATATGTGGCAACACTCCTGGAACTTAGTCTAGATATAGAAGAGTCCAGAGCAAAACAAAACTACAAGCATGCAAATACAGGATCTAGGATTACAGTCTATGATCAGGATAACTACAAAGCAAAAGAAGGGGAAAGTATAGTAACAGAGATCCAGGTGGTGCAGAGGTGTAGTAGACTTTAGGATTAAATTAAATAAATTGTTTTAAAATGAGGAAGAAATTAATAAAGTACATGGTAATAACAAAGAAAATACATCTCCACATCAAATCAAGAAAAGAAAAATCCAAAAAGATTTTGGAAACATTAAAACTATGAAGAAATTGACAAGAAAATGCATAAAAAATGAAGCTAACACCGGAAAACATGCAGCACAAAGAAA
>NW_006408911.1:1678931-1706856 GCF_000296735.1 Chrysochloris asiatica
CCACGGTCTCTTCTGAATCCAGCTTGAACCTCTGGAAGTTCTCTGTCAATGTATGATTGTAGTCATTTCTGTATTACTTTTGGCAAAACTTTACTTGCTTGAGATATCAAAGAGATTGTCTGATGATTTCCGCATTCTGTTGGGTCACCTCTCTTTGGAATGGGCACAAACATTGATCTCTTCTGCTAGTGTAGTGGTTACGAATTGGGTGGCCAACATTAAGGTCAGCGGTTCGAAACTACTAGCTGCTCCGTGGGAGAAAGATAAGGCTTTCTACTCCCGTAAAGATTTACATCCTTGGAAACCCTGTACAAGGTCACTATGGGTCGGAACCGACTCGACAGCACTTAATTAATCCATACCTATAGATAATTACACTGAATATCAATAGATTAAATGAGACAGAGAGTAGCAGAATGATAAGAAAATATGATCTTTCAATATGCTATCTACAAGAGCAACACCTTATACACAAAGACAAAAGTAGACTAAAAAGTAAAGTATGGAAAAAATATATCAAGCTAATTGCAATAAAAATGAGCAGGAGTGGCAATATTAATCTCTGATAAACTTTAAGGCAAAAACCAGCATAAGATATGAAGAAGGACATCATTGTTAAAGGGTCAATTGAACAAGAGGACATAATCACAATAAATCTCTATGTTCCCAATGAAAGAGCCCCAAAACACAGAAATCAAACTGTAATAGAATTGAAGAAAGAAACAGACAACTCTACAATAATCATTGTTGTTATTAAGTGCCATCAAGCCAGTTCTGACCCCTTGTGACCCAGTATAGGGTTTCCAAAGAGTGACTAGTGAGCTTGAACCACCGGCATTGCATTTCAAACTGACTTTGCAGTCCAGTGCATTAACCCACACCAGGACTCAATGGTGGTGGTGGTGTGCTATGGAGTCAGTTTCGACTCATAGCAAGATTTTGAAAAAGACCAAGCAGCCAGAAAGAAACTCAGCAAAGACACAGAGGAACTAAACAACACAATAATCAAGTTGACCTCAGAGATATGTACAGAGCACTCAATCAAACACATTACACAATACATATTTTTTCCAGTACACATTCTCCAGAATGTGTACTTAATCCATAAAGCAAGTCTCAATAAATTTTAAAACATCAAAAATACTACACAGCATCTTATCAGATCACAATGTTATAAAATTAGAAACCAACAATAGGAAAATTAAGAAAATAAAAAATCAAATACATGGAAACTGAAAAACACCCTTCTTAAATGCTACTGGGTAACAGAACAAATACAAAATGAAAATTTACAATTCCTAGAAATAAGTGATGATGAAAACACAATATACCAAAACCTTTGGGACACAGAAGAGCAGTGCTGAGACAGCAATTCATAGCAATAAACACACATGACCAAAATGAAGAAAGAGCCAAAATCAACACATTAACCCAGCATCTCCAACAATTAGAAAAATACTGGAAAAGTATTTCACCAAAAGTAAAGAAATAATAAAGATTAGAGCAGAAAAAAAATGAGCTAGAAAACAGAAAATCTATAGACAGAATCAACCACACAAGACGTTGACTCTTTGAAAGGATTAATAAAACTGACAAGCCATTGGCAAATCTAACAAAAAAAAAGAGGAAGACACAAATAACACACATATGAAACCACATAGGTCTTGTCACAACACAACCAGAATACTATGCAGCATTTGAAAATCTAGAGGATACAGATACATTTTAAGAAAAACAAGACCTACCCAAACTTTCACAGAATTAAGTAGAAACCTTGAACATACAACAAAAGAAGAAATTTATTACAGCTGAGCTAGCAGACTAAGACAGACTATGAATAAGGAAAGAGGCAGACTACTTCTGAATGTTTAGCTGCTGAAAACCTTATGAATAGCAGGAGAACATTGTCATGTATAGTGCCGGAAGATGAAAACATGAGCAGTAACAAGGTATTTTTAGATATGGTACCAAAAGATAAGCCCCTCAGGTTGGAAGGTACTCAAAATACGTCTGGAGAAGAGCTGGCTCCTGAAAGTAGAATTGACTGTGGTTAGTTGAATGGAATAAAGCTTTCAGAACCTTCATTTGCTGGTGGGGCACAACTTGGAATGAAGGGAAACAGCTGCAAATATCCATTAATCATCAGAATAGGGAACGTACAAAGTATGAATCTACAAAAATTGGAAGTTCTCAAAAATGAAATGAAACACATAAAGATCCATATCCTAGGCATTAGTGAGCTGAAATGGACTGGTATTGGCCATTTTGAATCTGACAATCACACAGCTTACTTACTATGCTGGGAATGATAAAATGAGTGGTGTAACATCCATCACCACAAAGAATATTTCAAGATCTATCTTGAAGTACAATACTGTCTGTGATAAGAAAATATCCATATATCTACAAGGAAGACCAATTAATACCACTATTATTCAAATTCACATACCAACCACTTAAGCCAGTGATAATGAAATTAAGGAATTCTACCAACTTCTTCATTCATAAAGTTTTCAGTGATAACACATTTTTTTAAAAAAAGTCAGTCTTTCCGTCTTCCTAGTCTCTCTTTGCCTGGAAGCTCAGTTTAAATCTGTCCACCATGGGTTAATCAGCTGGTATTTTAGGTGGAATAGATTCCAGCATCACAGCAACAGGCAAACCACCACAGTATGACAAACTGTGTGCTGGAATTGTATTCTTTCACCATACTTATTCAATCTGTATGCTGAACAAAATATCTGAGAAACTGGATTATATGAAGAAGAATGTGGCATCAGGATTGCAGGGAAGACTCATTAACAACCTGCAATATGCAGATGACATAACCTTGCTTGCTGAAAATGAAGACGACCTAAAATACTTAAATAATGGACCAAGAGGCAGTTGTTCGAACAGAACATGGGAAAACTGAATGGTTTAACATCAAGAAAAGTGTGTGACATGGTTGCATTCTTTCACCATACTTATTCAACCTGTATGCTGAGCAAAGAATCCAAGAAGCTGGGTTCTATGAAGAAAAATGTGACAACAGGATTGGAGGAAGACTTATTAACAACCTGCAGTATGCAGATGATACAACCTTGCTTGCTGAAAGTGAAGAGGACTTAAAATACTGATGAAAATCAAAGACCACAGCTTCCAGTATGGATTACATCTCAATGTACAGAACACAAAAATCCTCACCACTGGACCAATAAACTGCATTCTTATAGTGAAGAAAAGATTGAAGTTGTCAAAGACTTCATTCTTCTTGGATCAACCATCAACACTCATGGAAGCAGCAGCCAAGAAATCAAATGATGTATGAGTCAGTATTGACTTGATGGCAACTAACAACAACAAAATAGAAGTTCTGTAACAAAAAAGAGAGAGTAATTAATCTTACAGTTCAGGAACAGAGGACCCTAGGGCCATCAATGGAGAAGAGCATGAGAGGAATGTGGAACACTATCCAGAGAAGCAGCGATGCCAGAGATGGAGGCAGAGATGAGGACATGAAGAGATTGAACAGCTGACGACTCTAGACTCATGGACAGAGAAAGTCTGTTTGCTGGTGGCCAGGAGGCAGGCTTGCAGAATGTGCCCTTTGGTTGTTTAAATGATTATATATTCCTAAGTGTTTTGGTGTATATCACCCCTCTCGTCCATAAAACAAAAAGGAAAATAGAGGGACTAGAAGAAAATGCTGTTGAATGATGATGCATGGAGGGGATTATAATCATTGCAATGAAACAATGAGTGTAAAACTAATATTCTCCAATGTAAACTAACACTCAATTCACAATAAAAACTTAAAATAAGAAAAGAAAATCATACAGAAAGAAAGCAAAATCATTAAGAAACAAGAAAGAAGGAAAAGACCAAAATGGATATCAGAAGAAACTCTGAAACTTGTTTTCCATCATAGAGATATTAAGCAAATGGAAAAAAATTGAAGAAGTAGAAGAGTTGAATAGGAATTTTCAAAGGGCAGCTTGAGAAGACAAAGTCAAGTGTTATAATGAAATGTCCAAAGACCTGAAGTTAGAAAACCAAAAGGGAAGAACCAAATCAGCATTTCTCAAGTTGAAAGAACTAAAGAAAAGATTCATGACTTGACTTGAAATACTGAAGGATTCTATGGGCAAAATACTGAATGATGCATATGGAAGGAATATACAGAGTCAGTGTACCAAAAAGAAATGGTTGATGCTCAACTATTTCAAGAGATAGTATAAGATCAATAGCCTTCAGTATGAGTTGCAAAGAAGTGTAAAGAAAACTGAAATCCTCATAATTGGACCAATAAATAACATCATGATTAGGTGATTGAAAAAAAGAAGGGGAGAAAAATAGAAGTTGTCAAAGACTCCATTTTGCTTGGATCCACAATCAACATTTTAGAACAGCAGCAGTCATGAAATAAAGTGATATATTGCATTAAGCACATATGTTGCATGGGACCTCTTTAAATTTGCTCAAGAGCACAGATATTACTTCGAGGACAAAGGTGCACCTGATCCAAGTCATGGAATTTTAAATAGTCTCACATACATGTAAAAGTTATGCAATGGATAAGGAAGACCAAAGAAGAATTGAAGCCTTCGAGTTATGGTGCTGGAGAAGAATATTGAAAGTACCATGGTCTGCCAGAAAACCAAATAAATCTGTGCTGGAAGAACCAGAATGGTCCTTAGAAGCCAGGATGGCCAGACTTTGTCTCTCATACTTCAGACATGTTAATTGAAGGACATTATGCTTGGTAAAGTGAAGAGTGAATGAAAAAGAGGAAGACCCCCAAGAAGATCGATTGACACAGTGCCAGCAGCAATGGGTTCAAACATAACAATTGTGTGGATGGCAAAGGACCAGGCTGTGTTTGGTTCTGTTGTGCATAGGGTCACTGTGACCCAGAACTGATGCAATGGTACTTAACAACAACAACGCCTAATTGGCCAGGCTGGACCTCTTGCTTCCTCCTGGAGTTTAAACAAATATAAGACTGGAACCCTACTCTCTTAGCATTAGTTCCTCTTATTTCCTTCAGTGCACAGACTCTTGTCCTTTTCTCTTCAGTTTGTCCACTGCTTCCCAAGCTCTCAAAACTATGCCTTACTCTGATCCCAAGTGAGAATGGGCCATATCTACAAGGAACTTTTGGATTTACATGGACCTTTCTGTAGGCCCAAAGATAGGTTTGAAGAATGCCACTTTAGAAACAAAGATAGAGTCATGCGTGGTACAAGAATGACTTTCTGAGGGCAGTTTGCAGGTTGGTAAAGGTGAAAGAAAGGAAAAGGAATGTCTGCTATAGTACTGAAATCCTAAGAAGGCAAATGTGCCAGACAGTTTACCAACCTTCACTAAAGAAAAGGCATGGGTCACATAATTAGAAAGCCCTGCTCATGGTCATCTTCACCTCTCCTGGGGACATGTTACTTAGACTTGCACAGCACGATGAGGATATTTACCCTAAAAAGCTTTATAAGGGCTCAGTGCACTCTTTTCTACTCACCAGTAGTAGTGTATTATAGCCTGTATTTCCCCACATTCTCACCAAGATGTGCTATTTTCCTTTATTTATTTGTTTTTTTATTGCAGCTATCCTACTGGGTGTAAAATGGTAACACAAAGTGTTTTTTGTTTACATTTTTCTGATGATTAATATTGATCATCTTTTCATGCTCTAAATGGCTACTTGTATATCATCTTTGAAGTATATCATCTATTCAAGTTGTAGGCCATATTTTAGTTGGGTTGTTTGTAGCTTTGTTATTGTTTTTTAAATAGCTCTTTATATAACCAGGTGTCATTGTTATCTAATGTTGCTATAAAAGAAATGCCACAAGCGGATGACTTTAATAACCACCAATTTACTTTCTCACAGTTTGGGAGGCTAGAAGTTCAAATTCAAAGTGCCAGCTGTAGGGGAAAGCTGGGGAAAGATCCTTGTCTCCATTTCAGTATCTGCAGGCTCAGTATTCCTTAGAGATCTCCATCCATCTTTCATCAGTCTTCCCTGGGACATAGAAGCTTCAAAGTATATGAAGGTTGTACTCCATTCCTGGCTTTTCTATCTTGGCGGTAGTAGATCCCTTTGATCTCAGTTCACTTCTTTCCCCTTCATATTTCTAAAGACATTGGCTCAAGACACAACCTAATCCTGTAGATTGCACCTGACCTCGTTAACAGTATAGAAATGAGGATTTACAACACATTGGATAATCACATCATATCAGAACTGATCACATCAGATTACATTGTTGGTTGATTGCATTATATTAGATCTCATCATGGAGGAGGGAACTACATCTTAACTACTAAGCCACTGAGAATCTTGGCCAAGCCAAGTTGACATAAAATTTTAACTATCATGTCAGAACACTTGAATGTCCAATATATGATTTGCAAATATTTTCTCCCATCCTTGGGTTTTGTTTTTATTTAATTATTTAAAAATTAAATAATTTTTTTTTTCTTCACAGTAATTTTTTTCCTTGATGTACAAAAAAATTTAAATTTGATGAACTCTAATTTGTCAGTTTTTGTTGTTGTTACTTGTACTTTGGTGTTACACCTAAAAATCCATACCCAAATCCAAGATTATGAAGATGTGCCTATGTTTTTTTCTAATAGTTTTATAGATTTTGCTCTTACATGTAGGTCTTTGATTCACTGAGAATTATGGTTCCTATATGAAAAACACATCCAGTTTCATTCACACATCCAGTTGCATGTAGTTGTCCAGTTGTCCCAGCATAATTTGTTGAAAAGACTATTTTTTCCCGTTAAATGGTCTTGGCACCTTTGTTGTGAATCAGTTGACCATTCAATTAGATTCTACTAATTAAATTAGATTCTACTATTCTATATATTGCAGTCCTGGTGTGGCACTGTAGGATAAGCACTAGACTACTAACTGTAAAATCAGTGGTTCAATCCCAACAGTGGTTCATCGTAAAACCAATACAAGGGCACTATGAGTTGGAACCAACTTGATGCACTAAACAACAACAATCTATATATCAGAGTCCTGTTGTAGTGCTGTAGGATAAGCACTGGACTGCTAGCTGCAAGGTCAGTAGTTCAAACCTACTAGCTTCTTCCTGGAAATGCTACACAAGGTCACTGTGAGTCAGAACCGACTTGATGGCACTTAACAAAAAAACAACAATCTATGTATCTACCCTTAAAGTCCACACCATATTGTTTTGATTACTGTAGTTTTGTAGCAAATTTTGAAATCTGAAAGTATGTTGTCCAACTTAAACAATTTTTAAAAAATGATTATTTTGGCTTTAACAGACTGAGGATTCAACCTGAAATAATGTTTCAGTCTTGTTTGAAGAATGTTTGGTGTTGATTTCAACTCCATATGAACTTTTAGATCAGCTTGTCCATATCTAACCAAAAAGAAGGCCATTGAAATTTTGATAGAGATTACATTGAATTGGTTCAACAGGTTCTGGAGTGCTTAACCATATTTATTTATTTAGTCCAAAAGCAGAAGATACCTTTCAATTTATTTGGATAATTTTTTATTTCTTTCAACAGTGGTTTGTAGTTTTTAGTTTATAAGTTTCATACCTCATTGTTTAAATTTAGTCTTAAATATTTGATGGTTTTTGATGCTATTGTAAATTGATTTTTTCTTAATTTCCTTTTTCAAATTTTAATTGTGAGTATATAGAATTGCAATGGATTTTTGTATATTCTTTCAACTTTGCTCAACTTTTCTATTACTTGTAGCACTATGTGCATCGGTGTGTGTTTCTTTTAGGGTTTCTCTATATAAGATAATATCATCTGCAAATAGATTTACTCTTCACTCCAATTAAGAGACATTTTCCTTGTCTTATTTCTTTCATCATTATATTTTATACATTTATTTTCTTACTCCTAGTGTGGCACTGTAGGATAAGCAGTAGGCCACAAGGTTGGCATTTCAAACTCACCAACCATTCCTTGGAAACTATGAGGGTGCTATGAGTTGTAAACGACTCCATGGCACTTAACAACAATAATAATCTTTGGGATTACTTTTAACATTTTATTTATAACAGTCTACCAAACCACAAAACTAAAACCACTGCCATGAGCAGATTTCAATTTATAGTTATGGTATAGCATCCCTGTATAAATCTTTACAGGAGCAGACTGCCACATCTTTCCAATGTGGAATGACTAGTGGGTTTGAACAGTCAACCTACCCTTTTAATACGTCATCCGGCTGCTTTCTAAACTACATGGTTTCTGATGAGAGCTCAGTTAACCTTATTCAGTAGCCCATGTACATGATGAATCACTTGTCTATTTCTGCTTTCAGGATTCTCTTTTACTTTGGTCTTGCTTACTTTGATTATAATGTGTCTCAATGTGCATTTTAAAAAATTATATTATTTGTTGGTCATTGGTCTTCTTAGATGTGTAGATTCATGTCTTTTTTTTTTTTTTTAATAAAATTTGGCAAGTTTTAAAGTTTTATTTCTTTACTGTTTCTTCCATACTCTTTGCTTTCTCTGGAATTCCCATTAGATTTATGTTGATACACTTGATGTTGTTCCATTGATCTCCGAGGCTCTGTTTATTTTTATTCATTTGCTTTTCTTTCTGCTCCTTTGACTTGATAATTCCAATTGACTCTTTATTAAAACAATATTTTACTGTGCTGTGTGGCACTATGGATTAATGCACTGGATTGCAATGTTGGTTTGAACGCAAGGTTGGTGGTTCAAGTTCCCCAGCCGCTCCTAGGAAACCCTACACAGGGTCGCTATGGGTTGTAATCAACTTGAGGACACTTACGAATAACAACAACAAGGTGAACACTTATACAATAAATAGGGTTTCAAAATGACTTTGCAGTCCAACATATTAGCCCATAATGCATTAGGTTCCCATTTAAAAATCTCTACACAAATTACTCAGATAATATGGTTAAACATTTCACTATGTGCCATTGTACTCATTCATTTTGTTCTGGTATACTGTGTCCAATACTCTAGTTTCCCTGGCCCTTACCTCCTCATCGTTACTTCAGAGTGATTTTTGACCATTGTTCTCACATGTTGTTAATATCTTCAAGTCATTTTTTACTTACAGTGATCCTGTATAGGATTTCCGAGGTTTGGACTGTCAACCTTGTGGTTTGAAGTCCAGCACTTGTTCACAGCACCACACCAGGAGTCCTTGCTCTCATATAGATGATTGTTTAAAGGATCTCACTATTCATGGGTGATATTCCTTATTTTATAAGCCGATCTGTTATTTAGCTAAGAGATGACTTCAAGGGATAATTTCAGTTTAAGGTTTAAAGAGAATTTTGGGACAATAGTTTAAGGAATCCGCTAGTCTCAACTGATTCTGTAAATCTGTTCTTTTTAAGTATTTTAGATCTGCACCACATTTTTCTCCCATTCTATCAAGATCCATCTATTGTTGTATTTCAGAACACTTGATAGTGAGAGCTGGACACTATCTAGTTTTCTTTTTACCTCAAAGTAGATGAGACCATGGTTCATGTAGACTACTAGTCTCCTACAAGACCCTGAATGATCTGCTTCCACCTCATCTCTCTCCCTTCATCTCCTACCCCATCCCCCATCTCTACATTGGGTCCAGTCCCACTTGTTTCCCTGATGTTCCTTAAATATATCAACCTCATTCCTGCCACAGGGCCTTTGCCTTTTCTGACAGATGTCTTTTCTGAAGATGCCCTAATCATTTGCTCCCTCATTTCTTAGGATTTCTGCTCAAATGTCATGGTACCTTCAACAGCAGTAACCTCATGCCTTCAGAGTGTCCTGTGCTTCTAAGCCTGCTTTATTATTTTTTTTATAATACTTATCACCATCTGAATATTATTACATTCATTTATTTGTTTATTGTCCATCTCACTCAATTCATGTGTGTGAGTTCCACAAAGTGAGAATAGTATGTTCATTACTAGAGCTGCCATGCCCAGAAAAGGGTCTGCTAGTGGAATAAATGAGGCAATACTTATAAATATTTATGGATTAAATCATTGAGTAAAAGAATCTATCTTCATGCCCACATGGATCTCAAGGACATATTGAGGAAAGCACCTAATAATTAGAGTTGTGGACTAAAATTCCAAAATAAAAGTTCATTTCTAATTCACTGACTTGAAACAATTCTCTTTTTTGTTATTTAAAAAGGAAAAAAAAATTAAGACTTTCAAAGACACCACTCTGACTCTGTTTACAGTGGGCAAAAGGGTCCTCTTTTTCTGAGTTTCAGTTAGTCTCTGACACTGTCTACTAGTATGACTACTAGTATGACCCTAGACAAGTCTCACCCTTTCACTGGTCTCATGTTTTCCATATGCAAAGCATCTGACAGCTTCCAGCTCTAGAATGCTGTAGTTTGAGTATACCTGAAAAATGGCTATGGCGCTGCTGTTTGACCTCACTGGGGGAAACATGTTAGATAAGCAGGGACCTTCATCGTCATCATTCTTTCACATAAGACCCAACGTCAGACTACTTGTTTCTGGGACAGCCTCCATCATTGATAAAGTGTTCCATAACTTCTCAATGAGTCCACACACTGTAATGTGTGGTGATAATGGGTTATATATAACTCACTTGGAATCATCCACTCTTTCAGGCAGTGCTATGGCTATCAGTTATGTGCTGAGCATGAATGACCACAGACAGAAAAAGCACAAGGGGCCTATGCTGATGAGAAGTGGAAGTGATTCATTTATGTTGCATGCTTCAGCACTGGTCTGAGCCAGTGATAGGTAGAATCTATGTTGACAGCTGCCTTCAAGTTCATACGACACCATCAGCACTCTGCAGAAAGCAGATGACTTCAGGGCAGCTCTCAAGCTTGTTGAAAGCTTGAGAGCTTTCTGATAAAGTTGTCAGAAATGAAAAGGACACTACTAGGAAGTTAGTTTCCTGTCCTTGGAGGTATTCTGGTAGACTAGGGTAACCAGTGGACTAGATGCAGAAGAGGTTGAAAATGCATCAAGTCAGGAGATCATAGCTGTCTTATCCTCCATGACATCATAATACTTCTTCTCCCTGCTCTGGGGAGCAGTGGCAGGGCTAATCTGATTGAACACCAGTTAACATCACATGAGACACCTGGAAGGAGACCCAGAACCCAAGTGTCAGAGAGCTAGTCAGAATGGGACCAAATCCAGAAATAGAAAGAGAGAAGAAATTCGAGGTTGGAAGTCAAAAGCTCTTAACAGGATAGATTAGAAAAACAAGTCAGAATTAAATAGGATCAAAGCAGAGTGATACCAAGTGATCATTTTTATAAGTCAAAATGGGTGTGAAGGTTGGTGCCTTGGCCTGGCTTTTAAAAAGGACCAGAAGTGGAGTGCATAATCTGTTTTTTAACACTGTAGAGCATATACCAGTAAGCACCACTTTAGGGGGGTCAATTTAGAAAAACAGAAGTGCTTATGGGCCATTTTCTTCCCATCTAAAATGAGAATAGCTTTGTTACTCCCATGAATAAAAAGATGTTCTTAAAGCTTAGATTACCTAAAACCAGTTACCTCAGAGTAGATTCTGAGTCATGTTGACCTCATCTATGTCAGAGTAGACACGTGCTCTGTAAGGTTTTCAATGACTGATTTTTTTCAGAAGTAAATCATCAAGTTTTTTTTGTGTGTGAAATCAAACTGCCAATATTTTGGTTAGAAGTTTAGTGCATAACTATTTGTACCACCCATAGACTCCTTTATATTACCTACTTAATGCCATATCTTGGATTAACCATCAACATTTATGGAAGCAGTAGTCAAGAAATCAAACGACAAATTGCATTGGGCAAATCTGCTGCACAAGACCTCTTTAAAGTTTTCAGATTGAGGACTAATGTGTATCTGATTCAAGCCATGGTATTTTCAATTACCTCATATGCATGTGAAAGTAGGACATTGAATAGGTAAGACTTTAGAAGAATTGATACATTTGAGTTATGGTGATGGAAGAGAATGTTGGAAGTGCCATGGACTGCTAAAAGAACAAACCAATCTGCATACAAAGAACTACAACCAGAATGCTATTTGGATCCCAGGAAGGCCAGACTTCGTCTTTCATATTTCGAACATATAATTAGAAGGGACCAGTCTCTGGAGAAGGATACCATGTTTGGTAAAATGGAGGGTCAGAGAAAATGAGGAAGAACCCCAAAGAGATGGATTGGCATATTGGTGGCAGCAATTGGCTCAGTCAGGCTTAGTGTGGTTGGTGCAAGAATGGGCAGTGTTTTGTTCTGCCGTGTTGGTGCCAACTTGATGGCACTTAATAACAACAACAACAAGCCCATAAAAACAATGTTCTACATCCTGCTTGGGTGAGTGGCATCCGGGAATTTGAAAACCCATGAGTGGCCATCTAAGGTGCAACTCTTGATCTCTCCATGTGCAGAAAAAAGAAGAGTGATGAGAATTGAAGAGGCTTGGAATCAACAGTCTAGTGAATTAATGGACTATGTGAACACGAGTCTCCATGTCTTTGAGACCAGAAGAACTGGATGGTGTCCAGCTACCATTATCAACTGCCTTGATAAGGATCACATTAGAAAGTCCCAGATAGAGCAGGAGAAAATGTAGAACAAAACTCAAAATTATTCAATTAAAAAAAATAATAAAACAGTCATTCATTGTTACTTGTGGAGCCCCACCCAGACCATAACTGCCTGTGCTTTGTCTTCAGCACTTCATCACCAATTTGGGACTTAGCAGACAGCTTGAGCTAAGCAGCTGTTTTCTGTTACCTGAGCGTCCAACGTCAAGCATGCCCAGATCACTCCCAGTGGAGAGCAGAGACACTGAGAGGGGTCATGTTTCCAAATTTCAGGGTAAATTGGCTTTGTTTTGTTTCTTAAGAAAAACACCAAAAAAATTAAATAGTTGGACATTATGTTAGAAAACTAACTCCAAGCATCTGGATTCTCTGTACTCTTTGAATTTATTTTCATTCCTTTGGTTATAACTGGTAAATGTTCACAGAGTAATTGAGTTAGTACATTTTTTAAGAAGGAAAACCATCCTTGTTATATAAAGAAGTGGTGGAAATGAAGAAAGAGGCAAGAAGAGATGATTTGGAGTGACATGGTGCTTTGGTCAAGTAACTTGTGACAAGAAAGAATCCTGGTTCATTGTTCAAGAGATCTGACTGGTGTTCAGATTTATTTCCATAAATACTATTAAGCACCCACTGTTTGGTTCTTGGAAATCAGAGTTGACTAAAACTGCTGTCTAAGATTCATAATCTAGAAAGAACAAATATAAATATGACAAAATAACAAAAGCAAAGCTCTTGAAATCTCTCCTTAATCTCTGAGCACTTCTCTAACGTAGGTGTTATTACCTAGGTGTTATTATTCCTATTGTATATTGAGATTTGAAGAGTAAATGCTGGAGTTGGGATTTGAAGTCATATCTATTTGCTTTCAGAGGCTTTCACTTTCCCTCTAATTGATACAACTAGAGCCAATTAATATAAGATGCAGGGATGTGGCTTTCAACTGAGAACACAAGGGGATACTTTGGGAGGTGATGAGCTTCATGGCAAGGGTGGTATGTACGTAGAGGCATATAATGGAATGACTAGATTCAAAGCCTCATAGAATATTATCAAAAATTAGTCTCTCATCATTTCTTGGTACTACATTTCACCTGGGTTGCTTCAATATCAAGCTCCCTGGAGTGGTAAGGATGCCCCAACAGCTTCAGGCTAACATTCCATCCATTTAGTTGCCTGAACAGAAAGAACATCTTTTCCCAATAGTTCCAGCAAAAGTCTTGGGATAAA
Organism: Chrysochloris asiatica; assembly: GCF_000296735.1. Lineage (NCBI taxonomy): Eukaryota > Metazoa > Chordata > Mammalia > Afrosoricida > Chrysochloridae > Chrysochloris > Chrysochloris asiatica. The sequence continues at coordinate 1,692,716 of NW_006408911.1, forward strand.
ATTTGATTGGTCAGGTTTAGGTCACATGCTCATCTCTGGGCCAGTTCCTACAATTGTGTGACTGGGTCTCTCATTGATTAAACTCATCCATGGGTTGCATGGTCTGAGAGCAATCTTCACCTCTCATCTCCTGGAATCCCCCAATGTCACTCCTCACACGATACAAAATAACCAAAGGAATTCCGTTTTTGAAACTCTTTAGATGGAAGGTCATACTAACCAGTATGAGCATAGATTTGGTGTTCAGTGGGCTCTGCTAGTTACTCACGGTGTGACTCTGGGTAAATACCCTCCTCTTACTGAGCTTCATTTGTAAAATGAATATGTAATACCTTCCTTCCTGGCTGAAGGATTGAAGAAACTGGTATTCATCATAGTACTCAACCCAGGGAATAATGCCCAACATCCCCAGGAATGAGAGGGGTCATGGGAAAGCCAGGGCTAGCACTGGAGATCCGGATATAGAGATGGCTAATGTGTGGGTAGGTGGTAAGAATTCAGCCAGGATGGCAGTCATGAGTCCAAGCCTGGTCCCACAGTGGATGCTTAGGTCTCCATAATGAATTCCTGGGATAGGGGCCACACAGACATTGGCTCTTTGTAAAAAGGTCTGGCCAGCCTGTTGCCCTTTACATCTTTTCAAGCTCTAGCCAATCCCGAGAAAGCAAAATTCCCAGAATTAATTGACTCACCTCTTTGCAGAAATGCTGCCAGAGACGGACAAATTGCCATGGGGCTTCAGTAGGAGGTCTATATGAGAAACAGCTGAGTGGGCGGAAATCCCATTCCGTGTCTTCTTCATGGAACTGTGATGGCAAAAGTGGGGCCAGGTGGAGGTAAGAATGAGGTTCTGGATTTGAATCCTAGCTCTGCCACTCACTAGTTATGTGACTTTGGGCAAGATATCACTTCTCATCAATAGAACATGGGTGATTGAAGATAGTTGTTTTATAGGTTAGACAAGTTGATACATTGAGTGGACAATTTTAAGGGTCAAAACAGTGGATATCATCAATTTCACGTGGTTCAACTTAAAGTATTTGGCCCAGAGTAAGTTTTAGCTATTGACATTTCATTTGTGGCCATCAGAATAACATAGTATTTTTATTGTTATTGTGATGGCCACAGATAATATGCATATGGAGTTCTGGTGTGGTGCGGTGGGTTAATGTGCCAGACTGCAAAGTCATTTGAACTGCAAGGACGGTAGTTCAAGCTCACCAGCTGCTCCTTAGAAACCCTATACAGGGTCGCTATGGGTCAGAATCGACTCAACGTCACTTAACAACAACAACAATATGTATATATTTTTGTATCTACTTCAATCATTTTCACATGTGCACCTCAAGTGACATTTTTCATCAATCATAGCAGAGATTTAGTGCCCCTACAGCAGTAGCGCCTCTGCTTCCCCCCCACCTGTTCCAGGTAATCATTAATGAATTTTGTCTCTATGTATTCAACTGGGAGTGTAATGGCTCTGTAAGATAAACACTTGTCTGCAAACCTCAAAGTTAGTGATTGGAGGCCACCAGCCTCTCTGCAGGAGAAAGATGAGACTTTCTGCTCCAGCAAAGATATACAGTATCAGAAACCTTATACAGGGTTACTTTGAGTAGGAACCGACTCCATGGCATTAACAACAACAACAACAACAACATGTATTTAACTAAGATGAAGTTCTGGCGGCACATATGAAAGAATGAGTCAGAATCTACTCAATGTTAATATTGTGGATTTTTTTGTAAATGTATTTACTTATTCTATATATTTCATAAATGTGGTATTGCACACTAGTCCTTTACTAACTTTTTTCATTCAAGATAATGTTATCAGAACTTCATTTTACTTTATGACTGAATAATATTCTATTGTATAGATGTATCTATCATATTTTGCTTATCCATTCACCTTTTGATGGACATTTGGGTTGTTTCCATCGATTGCCAGTTGTGAATAGTGCTACAAGATACATTGGTGTTCAATTATCCATTTGCGTGCCTGCCTTCAAGTTTTGGGGGCATATAGTTAGGTGTAGAATTGCTGGGTCATATCTGGACTCCTGGTATGGTGCTGTGGGTTAATGAGCTGGACTGCAAAGTCACTTTGAACCGCAAGGTCGGTGTTTCAAACTCACCAGCTGCTCCTCGGAAACCCTATACTGGGTCGCTATGGGTCGGAACTGACTCGACAACACTTAACAACAACAGCAACAACATACAGGAACTCTGGAGTCCTGGTGTGGTGCTATGGGTTAACACATTGGAAAGCAAGCTGGTTTGAACCACAGTGTCGGAGTTCAAGCTCACCAGCCGCTCCTTGGAAACCCTATACAGGGCCGCTATGGGTTGGAACCAACTGGACGACACTCAACAACAACAACAACAACAACATACAGGAGCTCGGTAGCACAGTGGTTACGCATTGGGCTACTAACCTCAAAGTCAGCAGTTCGAAACTACCAGCCGTTTCTGCGGGAGAAAGATGAGACTTTCTGCTCCGGTAAAGATTTACAGCATCAGAAACCCTATTAAGGGTCGCTATGAGTCGAAACTGACTCCATGGCACATAACCACTACCATCACCACCACCATACGGCTGGTGGCACTGTAGGATATCAGCACTGGACTTCTAACTTCAGAGTCAGCAGTTCAAACCCACCAGCCACTTCACATGAGAAAGATGAGGCTTTCTGTTATCGTAAAGAGTTGTTAAGTGCCGTCGAGTGGGTTCCTTCTCACAACAACCCGGTATAGGGTTTCCAAGGAGCAGGTGGTGTGGTTTGAATCGTTGACCTTGGGGTTCAAACCAACCTTGCCGTCCAGCGTATTAACCCACAGTGCCACACCAGGAATCCTACATAGGGTTGCTATGAATCGGAACATATTCGACAACACTTAACAGCAGCTACAAATAGTAATTCTGCTTAACTTTTGGGGAACTGCCAAACTGCTTTCAACAGTGGCTGTATCATTTTACAATCCTACCAACAACGGATGGTTCTGCAATTTATCGACATCCTTATTGAAATTTGTTTTCCATTTTTTTGATATCCATCTTAATGGGTGTAATGGTGTCTCAAGATGGTTTTGACTTGCATTTCCCTAATGATTAATGGTGTTAAGCATTTTTTAATAATGTACTTATTGGTCATTTGTATATTTTCATTAGTGAAATGTCTTTTGCCTTTTTTTTTTTTTTTTACTGAGTTGTCTTTTTGTTGTTAAGTTGTAGAAGTACTTTATGTGTGCTGTATATTAAGCCCTATAACATACATGGTGCCCAAATTTTCTCCCATTCTATAGGTTATCTCTTCACTTTTTTGATAAAGTCCTTTAATATACAAAAACTATTAACTTTGTTGAGGTCCAATGACCTATTTTGTCTTTTGTTGCTCATGTTTTTGTGGTCATATCTGTTGTTAATACGTTGTTAAATACTAGGTCCCAAAGAATTGCACCTATGTTTTCTTTTAAGAGTTTCATATCCCACATTTAGGTCCTTGATCCGTTATATGTTAATTTGTGTTTACGATATGGGTCCATTCATCCTTTTGCATATGGAGATCCAGTTGTGCTAGCACCATTAATTGAAGATTGTTCTTTCTCCACTGGATGGACTTAGCACCCTTGTCAAAAATCAATTGATCATAGATGTATGAGTTTATTTCTGGATCTCAAGTCTATTTTGTTCTATATGTGTATCATTATACCTGTACCAGACCGTTTTGATTACTGTAGCTTTATTATACATTCTGAGATCAGAAAGTGCCATTGAGTCCTCCTACTTGGTTCTTTTTCAAGAAGACTGCTTTGGTTATTCAGAGCCCCTAGTAGTTCTATGTAATTTGGTGACTGATTCTTTTCATTTCTCCAAAATATTTTTTTAAAAAAAGCTAATGGGATTTTTATAGGGATTGCATTGAATGTATAGATCTCCATAGGTAGTATTGACATCTTGACAATTTTAAGTTTTCCAATCCATGAACATGAAATGCCCTTCCATTTCCTTAAGTTTTCTTTAGTTTATTTCAGCAGTGTTTTATAGTTTCCTGTGTATAAGTCTTTCACCTCCTAGGCCAGGTGTGGGACTGTAGGATCAGTACTGGACTGCAAACCACCAGGTCAGCAAGTCAGACCTACCAACTGCTCCTCAGAAACCCAATAGAGGGTCAATATGAGTCAGAACTGACTCAATGGCACTTAACAGCAATAACAACATTACAGATGGAATTGTTTTCTTGAATCTTATTCACATAATTTAGTGTTGATATATAGAAAGCCAACTGATGTTTGTGTACTGATCTTGTGCCCTGCCATTTTGTTGCATTTTTAAATAAGCTCTAGTAGCTTTCTTATAGATTTTTTTGGGATTTGGGGGCATAGAATCATGCCATCTATGAATGGAAATAGTTTTACTTTTTCCTTCCCAAGGCTAATGGAATTGGCTACTAATGAAATTGGAGGTGCAAGTCCTTCTCAGAAGAAAGACCTGGTGATTTATTTCCAAAACAATAACTGTTGAAAACCTTTTGGAGCACAGTTCTGCTTTGACACACATGGGGCTGCCACAAATCAGAGTTGACTCGAAGACAACTGATTGTTCACTATTTGAATTTCTTTTTCTTTTTTTTCTTTTTACCATCTTTTGTCATGGCTAGCATGGCTAGGACTTCCTGCACAGTGCTGACTAACAGTGGCAATTGTGGACATTCTTGTCTTGTTTCTGATCTTAAGAGGAAAGCTCTAAGTCTTTCTTGACTATGATATTGTTGTTGTTAAGTGCCATCGAGTCAGTTCCGACCCATAGCGACCCTGTACAGGGTTTCTGAGGGTGTAAATCTTTACGGGAGTAGAAAGCCTCATCTTTCTCCCGCGGAGCAGCTGGTAGTTTCGAACCGCTGACCTTAAGGTTCACAGCCCAATTCGTAACCACTACGCTACCAGAGCTCCTTTGACTATGATATTAGCTGGGGTTTTTTAATAAGCTCCCCTTATCATATTGAGGAATTTTCCTTCTGTTCCTAGCTTGTTTTGATAGGTTTTATTATTAAAGGATGTTTAATTCTTTCAAATTCATTTTCTTTGTTTATTGAAATGATCATTTAGGTTGTTTTCCTTACTTTATTAATTAAGTTAACAATAACAATTTATAAGGGATATTTTTATATAGATTTCTTTTCTCATGGGTTCTTTGTTGGGCTTTGGGATCAGGGTAATGCTGACCTCATAGAATGAGTTAGAAAGTATTCCCTCCTTTTCTTTTCTTTCTTTCTTCCTTCTTTTCTTTCTCTCTCTCTCTCTCTTCTTTCTCTCTCTATTCTTTCTTTCTTTTTTTCTTTCTTCTTTCTTTCTCTTTTTTCAAGAGTATAAGCAGGATTGGTGTCACTTTATAAATGTTTGATAGAATGTCCCCAGTGAAGCTCTCTGGTCCAGACTTATGCAGTCTCTTCACCAGTCATAATTTTGTTAAGATTTCACAATAATGAGGGTATTTTATATCCATGTTATAAGTAGGGAAAGTAGGAGAGCAATATGATCACCAACATGAAGTGAAGGCCTCATGCCACCCAATGTAACACTCAAGTCAGGTGTGTGTGTGGGGGGGTTGATGTTTCTATTTCATACCCTGGAAAATCAAACATCAGAGAGGTAGAGCTTCCTTTCTTGGTCACATAGTGGCAGCGCTAAACCTAAAACCGAGGTATGATTCTTTTTCTATACTTATTGGTTCCTGTGGCAGGGTTTTGTTTTTGTTTTTGTTTTGAGAAGACAAAGCCCTTTGTTTTAATCAATGGCTCTTATCTGAATATCCAGGTAGTAAATTCCTCTTCGAAATTAGTGACAGGGGAAAAAACAAAACAAAACAGTCTTTCCTGATGAACTAGTAAATTTCCTTTTATTAGGGAAACCTATGTAGAAAAGTACCTGGGTTGGATTTCAAGAATAGGTGAAATTTTATTATCTTTAATCTATATGCCATCATGGGGTATTTATTTAAAACAATTTTTTGTTTAAATCTGTATCTACTAGGTTCAATTTCGGATCTATCTCAGGGATAGTTTCTGTGGCTTTCATTTATTCATTATTCCTCTGTATGTCTTGTGATTTTTTTGTTGAAACATTTGACTATAATACAGTAATTCTATAACTCAGGTTCTCCCCCTTCCTCTGGATTTGCTAGGTGTCTTTTTTCTTTCTTTCCTTGCTTCCTCCTGTTTCCCTCCCTCCCTCCATTTCTTTTATTTCTTCATTCTTCTCTCTCTCTTTCTTTATCATTGAAAGCTGTGATAAGCTTTTAACTTAGTGGCTTTTCCAAGCTATTTTTGCAGATACAGAGGGAAGAAAAACTATTGGAGGAAAAAAAAAAAGCTTACAATCTCTGTGGAGTGATTCTATGCTCAGGCAATTCTTAAGCAGGCTTTCACTAAATCAGAGATCCACTCAAGGAGAAACTTGAGGACTGCCTCAGATCTTTCTGGGAATGCATCCTGCCCTGGGCACATGTGTGGGTCTCAGAATTATACATACATTTTAAATGTTCCAATTTCCCAAGGAAATCTCTCCTAAGAGTTTGACATTGGCAAGTTGGCATCTGAATCTTGATCCTTTGCCCCAGATGTTCATGGGCTCACTTGTCTCTTCACCTATAGTGCCTCAGGCTATGCCTACCCTCCTCCACCCTGAGCAACCTCTAAAATGGACTAAATAGAGACAACCATTTTGCTTCCGTTCTCTAGGGAGTCATTCAACTGATTCAAGCAGGCAAAAATATGCTCCAGAACTAGGAACCTATAAATTCCAAGCTAGAAATGCTGCTGCCACTTTTACCCAGCTACTGAACAGTGTTGGAGGCATTGCTCAATCTGTATCAAAACAAAACAAAAAACTGTCTCATAGTCTACCAGGTTTCAAAACTTCATTCACCTGTAATTCACAAGTGTTATTTTCCACTTATGCTGCTGTTTTATTGGTTTTGTTTTTGCTTTTCCTTTGGAGGGACAGGAGTGTGGAGTTTCTTACTCTGATGTGTTAGTTCTGGTATCTCTCCATGGAATGTTTGTTATGTAGAATATAGCCTGATAAGCGCAATGCATGAACAATCACCTCAGTACTTCAAGTGTGGTCCATGCCTCATGTGGGAGCTTGTTAGAAATGCAGAAACTCAAACTCCTCTTGATATCTACTGGATCAGAATCTGTATTTTAACTAGATTCCCAGGTGACTCCAGGTCCATTTATAGTTTGAGGCATTTTGCACCATCACATTTAATACCCACTATATCCAGAACACTTAATTGTACTTCTGAGAAATCTGTACCTGGACCAAGAAGCAGTTGTTTGAACAGAGCATGGGAACACTGAATGTTTTAAAATTGGAAAGGTGTGCGACAAGGTTGTGTTCTTTCACCATACTTATTCAACCAGTATGCTGAGCAAATAATCCGAGAAGCTGGGTTCTATGAAGAAAAACGTGCCGTCAGGATTGGAGGAAGACTCATTAACAACCTGCAATATGCAGATGATACAACCTTGCTTGCTGAAAGTGAAGAGGACTTGAAACATTTACTTATGAAGATCAAAGAGCACAGCCTTCGGTATGGATTGCATCTCAATGTCAAGAAAACAAAAATCCTCACCACTGGACCAATAAACAACATTCTTATCAACGGACAAAAGATTGAAGTTGTCAAGGACTTCATTCTTCTTGGATCAACTATCAACACTCATGGAAGCAGCAGTCAAGAGATCAGACGACGTATTGCATTGGGCAAATCTGCTGCACAGGAACTTTTTAAAGTATTGAAGAGCAGAGATGTCAGCTTGAGGACTAAGGTGTGCCTGACCCAAGCCACGGTATTTTCAATAACCTCATATGGATGCGAAAGCTAGACAGAGAATAAGGAAGATCATAGAAGAATTGATGCTTTTGAGTTGTGGTGTTGGAGGAGAATACTGAAAGTGCCATGGACTGCCAAAAGAACCAATAGATCTGTTTTGGAAGAAGTGCAGCCAGAGTGCTCCTTGGAGGCCAAGATGGCTAAGCTTCATCTCTCATACTTTGAATATATTGTCCGGAGGGAACAGTCACTGGAGAAGGATGTCGTGCTGGGTAAGGTGGAGGGTCAGAGAAAAAGGGAAGACCCCTAATGAGATGGATTGGCCAGGTGGCATCATTGATGGCGTCAAGTGTCGCAGCGTTAGTGAGGTTGGCCCAAGATCGGACATTGTTTCATTCTGCTGTGCATAGGGTCGCTATGAATCGGTTCTGACTCGATGACACCTGACAACAACAACAATATCCAAGGAGTGTACAAGCCATTATTCCCATCTTACAGATGAGAAAGCCATTCTAGTGAGGTAGAGCTATCTGATTCAAGCCACACAACTGGGATTCTGAATGATTCTAGAGCCTGTGTTCCTCACCACTATGCCACCTTTGGAAAGATCTAGAGCTGGAAATGATTCACAATCATGAGCTAGCCAAATAATTGATGATATTTCTTGGCTCATTCATAATTTGTTCTGGGCATCTTTCCCAGCGACCCAAGGAACTCCTAGATGCTACAAGTTCAGGTGAGAATCTGCAGCATGCTGAGCTAAATGCTAGTGTAGAGGTGATCTGACAGGCTTTGGAGTCAAATCAAATACTAGCTTTTTGCACACTAGCTGTGCCTCCTCAGCCTTGAACCTCAGTTTGTAAATGACATCAAGCATATCCAAAGTGTCAGATTCTTGGGAAAATAAAATAATGTCTTCAGCTTGAATGTCATCACCCAGGGCCAATGCATGGTAAGTTTAGCATCAAAAATGTTAAATAAAAAGACCAACAAAAGTATTCAGAACCTCACACAAGAAACCCTCTTATTCATAGCATGTAGCCCCCAAAATAAATATGACTGATATAGAATCAACTTATTGTGCTGAATTATGCATTTTCCCCAGCCTGTGCTGATAATGGAAACCGGGATGCCAAATATTAAGGTGAAAACTATGACCCTGGCTTCAAGGCTGCTGGATGGACTTAGATGAAGAGCACTTCCACCCAGGCTCCACTCTTCTTACAACCATCTCTGCAGTCTTTGCCTGATTTGGGAGGATCTGGGTGGTGCAAATCTTTAACATGCTTGACTGCTAACTGAAAAGTTGCTTTGTTTATTCAAGTCACCCAGATTTACTTCAGAAGAAAGGCCAGGCAATTTACTTGCAAACAATGAGTCACTGAAAACCCAATGTGTTAGGGACAGCATAGGAACCTAACAAGCCAGCCTAACTGCAACCCAACACTTAGCAGTTGAATCAACAATTCCAGGAAACTGAGCCCAGCACACCTTCTTAGAAACAGAACAGTACTGTTGTTTGTTGTTAGAGGCCAATGAGTCAGTACCAACTCACAGTGACCCTATGTACAACAGAACGAAACACCGTCCAATCCTGGGCCAACCTCAAAATTGTTGCCATGCTTGAGCCCATTGATTCTGTCACTTTGCCAATCCATCTCGCTGGGGGTCTTCCTCTTTTTCTCTGGCCCTCCACTTTACCAAACATGATATCCTTTTCCAGCAACTGGTCTCTTCTGACAATATGTCTGAAGTATGAGGCATCCTGGCCTCCAAGTTTGACCATCCTAGCCTCCAAGTAGCAGTCTGGCTGCACTTCTTCCAACACAAATCTGTTTGTTCTTTTGGCAGCCACAGAGAATACCAGAAAGATGTTTACCTGTGCTTTATTCACTACGCAAAGGCTTTTAACTGTGTGGATCATGACAAGATATGGACAACATTGTGAAGTATGAGTATTCTGGAACACTTAATTGTGCTCATGAAGAATCTGTACATGGACCAAGAGGCACTTGTTCGAACAGAACATGGGAACACTGAATGGTTTAAAATTAAGAAAGGTACGCGACAGGGTTGTATTCTTTCACCATACTTATTCAACCTATATGCTGAGCAAATAATCCAAGAAGCTGGGTTATATGAAGAAAAACATGGCATCAAGATTGGAGGAAGACTCATTAACAACCTGAAATATGCAGATGATACAACCTTGCTTGCTGAAAGTGAAGAAGACTTAAAATACTTATTAATGAAGATCAAAGAGCATAGCCTTTGGTATGGATTACATCACAATGTAAAGAAAACAAAAATCCTCACCACTGGACCAATAAACAACATTCTTATCAACAGAGCAGTGCTAGACCACCAAAAAGGTGCAAAATATGTGCTACCTATACCCTACCACCAATCAGAATTAAACTTGAGTGTTATGAGCCAAAGACACCATAAAGAAGGAGAAGGCACAGAAAGTCAATGTCTCCTGGGAAAGAAGCCTGCTTCTCCTCATCTAAGAAATGTACTATTCATATCTTAACAAACCTGCTACTTGCTGCTTTTTTTATGTGTGTGCTGTTTGTGCCAACCTCAAGTGGGTCTTGATCGACCTGCAGAAGTCAAGTTACTGGGGCCTAAATCTATGTATAGCTCTATTCTGACACACTTCAGGTTGCCATGAGTCAGAATTGACTTGATAATTAGTTTGCCGGGTTTTACCTGGTTTGATATCTGGATAATACTATCTTCATAAATGAATTTTTCCCTACTTGTAATGGTCAGTCTTTTGTGTCGGTGCGGCTAGGCTATGGTCCCCAGTTATATGTTGTTGTTGTTGTGATGTGCTGTGGAGTCGGTTCCGACTCATAGAGACCCTGTACAGGGTTTCCAAGGCTGTAAATCTTTATGGGAGCAGAATAACTCATCTTTCTTCCATGGAACAGCTGGTAGTTTTGAACTTCTGACTGTGAGATTAGCAGCCCGATTCGTAACCACTACGCTACCAGAGCTACCTATGGTCCCCAGTTATCTAATTAAATACAAATCATATAAAAATGATACTACAAACATATTTTGTAGATGTAATTAATGTTCATAATAAATTATCTTTAAGCAAAAAAGATTATCCAAATAATCTGGATTACTATCGGGGACAATACATTGATAGGATTTAAGAGTCAAATGGGTTCCTGGTACAGTGCTGTAGGATAAGCAATGTACTGCTAACTACAAGGTTGGTGGTTCAAACTCACCAGATGCTCCTCAAAAACCCTAAACTGGGTGGCTGTGAGTTGGAACTAACTTAATAGCACTTGACAACAAGAGTGGAATGAAGGTTTCTGGGAAGAAGAAATTCTGCATGTGGACAACTGCTTCAGTTCATGCTGGCGAGTTCCAGTATGTCCCTTTTGAAAAACTTGCCTAAATATCCCTCACAATTGCATAAACCATTCTCTTGTAATAAGATGAGTACATGTATATATCGCTTATTGATTCTGCTCCTCTGACTAAACTCTAACTGCTATATTCCTCCTCTGTTTTCTGTTTGCTGGAATTCTTCAGACTAAGTAATCATAGTCTGAACATTTATTTTTTGAGAGCTTTTTATAAAAAATGATTATTTCAAATTTAATTTCCTTAAATATGGTTATTTAAGTGATCTATTTCATATTGGGTAAATGTGGTAAAAATGTGTATTTTTCAAGAAATGAATCCATTTCATCTAAGTTGTCAAATTTATGCATATGTAGTTGCTTGTACTAGTCCCTTATTATACTTTTGGTATTTGTTGGATCTGTATAAGGCCCTGGAATCATATGGTCTGGCCTTGCCAAGGCTACCACAGGCAGGACTCAAAATGCAAAAAATCTAGGAGCTTTTTTCATAGCAACATAAATTTATTTTAAGTAGTGTTATGAATATCCAAATGGCCCTTGGCAGAAAAAAGTTTCCCCACCCCTGCTTTAGAGAATAATCACTGAACTGTGAATAACAAGGTCAGCAGTTGGAGCTATCTGCTCTATTGGATGAGGCTTTTTGCTTCTGCAAATATTTACTACTTCCGAAACCCTATATAGGGTCACTGTGAGTTGAATCAACTCACTGGCAATTAACAACCACCACAAAGTATACTTTGTATGCTATAAATTTTTTTCTGAGTGCTACCTTTTCTGTGTCTCACACAATTTGATATAGTTTTTTTTTTTTTTTCACTTAGTCCAATACATTTTTTATTTCCTTTGAGACTTTCTTTTTAATGCATGACTATTTAGAAGCATGATTTTTATTTTTTTAATTCCCAAGTGTTTGGAGACTTTTATGTTATGTTTTTAATTTTTAGTTTGATTTTATTCGTTTTTCAAGAGTTCAATTTGTTGTTTTATCCTCTAGCATAAGGTCTGTCTTGGGTTTTGTTCCATGTTACTGCTGCTGCTGCTGTTAAGTGTCATTGAGTTGGTTCCAACTCATAGTGACCCTGAATCAGGTTTCCAAGGAGCAGCTGGTGACTTTGAACTGCCAGCCTTGTGGTTCAAACTATATTCTCCTGCAGCACCACACCAGGACTCCTTTTGTTCTATGGGCAGCTGTAAATAATATGAATGTTACCGTTGGTAGGCGTATTCTATAAATGTCAATTATATTCTGTTGATTGATATTTGTTGACCTAGAGTCTATATTTTTGTTGTTGTTAAGTGTTGTAGAGTCCGTTCTGACTTACAGTGACTCTGTGCAGTGTTTCCAAGGAGCAGCTGGTAGGTTTGAACCACTAACCTTGCAGTTAGCAGTCCAGTGTTTATCCTAAAGCATAACTCCAGGACTCCAACATTTTCTCTATTCTTGCTAACCTTCTGTCTCATCAGTCATTGATGTGTGACTGTTAAGTCTCTGACTGCAATTGTGGATTATCTGTTTTTCGTTTTGACTCCATTAGGTTTAGCTTCATATATTTCCCAACCTTGTTGTTTGGCACATATACATTTAAGATTGCCATATCTTCTTGGCGAATTGATCATTTATCATTATATAACATACCTTTCTGTCTTTGGTAATTTCCTTTGCTCTGAAGTCTACTTTATCTCATATTAATACAAGAGTTATTACTGTTTTCTTTATTGTTTGCATGACATATTTCTATATCCTTTTAGTTCTACTCTTTCCATATCATTACATTTAAAGTGAGTTTCTCATTGACAGCATAAAATTGGGTCATTAAAAAAAACCAATCATTCTCCCAGTCTATTGATTGCTGTAGTTGAACCATTTACATTATTTAATGTAAGACTTAGGTCTCCCATTTTATTTTTGTTTATTCTATTTTTTTTTCCTTTATCTGCCTTTTTGTGAATTACTTAAACATTTTTTTATAATTCCATTTTGGTTTCTCTAAAGTTCCCCCCCCTCCCCCGCCAGGTATATCAGAGTAGTACTGAACTCCATATAGTTTTTTGTTTGTTTTAATGTTTTATTGTGAATTATGTGATAGTTTACATGGCATCTAAAGTGTTTTTAAGTTAATATTTAGCATAGTTTTTTTTTACTACTTGCATTTTATTATACTTACATTTTACATTATGTATATATATAACTTATCACAGTCTTTTTATATCATCATTTTACCAATTTAAGCAAAATGTAAAAACTTTAACTCCAGAACAATAGCAACACATCCCTTTAACCTCCCCATTTATAATGTGTTGTTGTTAAGTGCCTTTGAGTTGGTTTCAAGGATACAGTTTCCAAGGAACAGCTAGTGAGTTTGAACCACCAACCTTGCAGTTAGAAGTCCAGTGGTTATCCTACAGTGCCACATTAGGACTCCATTTGTAGTATAATAGAATGTAACATAACATAATGTTATAATATAATATGATTTAATATAATTGTTATTAAGTCTGTTCTTACTCATAGTGACCCTGAATAGGGTTTCCAAAGAGCAGCTGGTGAACTTGAACCACCAATCTTGCTGTTCAAACCAACCTTGCAGCCTAGCGTATTAACCCACATTGCCACATGAAGACTCCATAATAATGTTAAATATTTATTCTACGTACATTTGCAGCCACACCAAATGCTGTTATAATTTTTTCTTTGACCACCAAACATAATTTAGAGAATTCAACTGTCATCTGAAACTTTGCTCTTCTATAAATAAGGTGTAGTTTTCCTATGACTATTTTCAAGATCTATTCTTTAGTTTAATTATAAAATGTCTTAAAGTACTACAAGAACAAGCAACTTGCTTGCCCAGGAAACATCAAGGGAAGTGGTCGGGTCCCCTCAGTGCAAACCCCTTCCAAGACTAAGACTCA
>NW_006408911.1:1717766-1733056 GCF_000296735.1 Chrysochloris asiatica
ATAGGTCAAGTATTGGTCAAGTTCATCAAATTGTAGCAATTTACGCTTGTTTCCTTTATAAAAAAAATTTTTTTTTTCTTTTCTTTCTATAGTCGAGTTCTGATCATCAAGCCATCAAAGCTAAGGCAAATGAATACTATCTACAAGTTTGGGCATTCTCACATGTCTCCCTCACTTTGTATCAGCTGAACGCTTCACTCTCAGCTTTAGCCTTTCATGGCTATGTCCCTGTCCATGGACTTAGGAGTTCCCAGGTGTTACCACACTTCAGACCAACCACCCTTCCTCTTATCCCTCTCCTCTCCAGACTGAGGGAGTCTATGGTATATGGTTGAACTCAGCCCATTTCTTCTTTGCTGCTTTCCCCCCTCTTCCACCTACCAGTAGACCAATGTCGTTGCCAGCAAGCTTACATGCCTGCTTGTGTGTCCCTTTGAGTTTCAGTCTAGAGGGAGGTTTGTCCAGAAGGGACTTGATTGTTTGTGTGTCCATTTATTCTTATAGTGTTTTCATAAATTTTTATAAAGCTTTTTCTGTTTTCCTTGATCTTTGTGTCAATTCTTTAAAAGTACCTACACATCATTATTTTGAATACTTTCTCAAGTGGTTCCAGTGCCTTTTCTTCCTCATAAATGTTTTCTAGTTCTGTATCTTCATCACTTGTTTGAGTCACCTGTTTTGTTTCTTTGTGTGTACTGATATTATCTGTTGTTTCAGAGACATTGTGGCTTCATTTTCTTAGATCCTCACCAACTGCCTCCTGGTGGGTGTGATTAGATAATAGAAGCATGTAGACAGTTTTCCACTCACTATTCATGCAGCTCAGTTTAAGATGGATTTGGCTGTTGTTGGAAACTGTCTGTCATTTATCAGGTGGTATTGGAGCTGATATTGACTCTTTTCCATTGGCTGGTTCTCCCAAGTTTACAGTAGTGACCAAGCTTTATGAGAATGATTTCTGCCTCTCATTGTTTGTGGCAAGTAGAGAAAACCCACTAACAAAATAAATAATCAAACAACAGTGAAAAAGAAAACTATAAAGGAGAAAAAGAAAAAATACAGACAGAAACAACAAAAAATAACTAAAAAGAGTAAAGAGGACAAGAAAATAAAACAGTAGAAGAGTAAAATAAGATAATAAAAAATTTAAAACACTTAACAATGATAGGGAGAGGGAAGATGAATAGAAAAAGAGACTAGAGAGTAGTAAAGAAAAATCAACAGAAAAAATGAAGAATAAGAGGGAGAAAAGCCAAAAACAAAAGCAGATATAGAAATGATTAAAAACAAGGGAAGGGAAGGGGGTGGAGAGAAGGATCGAAAGAATAAACATGCAAAATCAGTGGACGGTAAAGAAAAAACAGTTCAGGTGCTAGACTCAGAGAGGAGAAAAGTCTGTGTGGCTCCTGCCAACCAAGGATCACATGGGGTACATAATGGTAGCATTCCCAGCCCTAGAAGGAGTCCCTATAGGCTTCTTTTTATTGTTGTTACGTGCCAAATGTCTTGAGGATAAGATTGACTTTGTGTTAGAGACACTCCTCTCCTCTTCCAGGGCCATGGAACCTGACCTTCTGAGTGTCTCCAGATTGTCTTTTAACCTCTCGTAAAGCCTCAGATCTCAATAACTGTCCTACTAGTTAAAGTGAATAAGCATTTCTGATTTGTCCAGTTTCTAATCCATTTTCCTGGCTCTACATGGCTATTCAGAGAATTTCTGCTTACTCTTTCCCCTAGTAACGGTACTTCGACCTGGGTTGAATCAGATCCTCTGTTTCTTTGAAAGTCTCTCTCTTCTCTAGAATTGTAATTTATCTACATCTTATTGTTTCTGATATTTTTAGAAATATGGTTTTAAAAATTCTTTTTACACTGGGAACATTTGCCTGCTAGGAACTACTGCATCCTACTAAGAATCAGGAGTCCCCTAACAGTTTAAAACTTGGTTCTCTTAGCCTTTTTTGTTTATTTGTTTGAAAGTAGAACTCCTTAGAAAATACCTACCAAGTCAGTTGGGTTAAGGGTGTGAGGGAACAGATAAAAATAACAATTAATACTAACATAGTATTTATTATGGGTCTGACTCTTAAAATATGCTAACTTACTTCATTTTTATAGTAACCCACTGAGGTCAGCATATTACTGTTCCCAGCTCACAGATGAGGAAATTGAGGCATAGAGAGGTAAGTAACTTATCCAGGATCCTAAGTTAAAGTGATCAAGCTGGGGCTGGTACCCATATACCCCTGACTTTAGAAGCTATGATTTAGCCATGATTTTAGCTGACATACTAGAACTGTCTCTCAAAGGCTGGGAAATGGTTTGTGGTTTATCTCAAGAGGGACTGTGCCCTAGAGGAGGGTGGATGAGATGGTTGTATAAGAACTAGAATATGAGATCCCCCAAAAGAAACAAGTCAGTGACATGCAGGCACACATTTTAGCCCTCTATTGACTCCTGGCAAGGATTTAGCATCTACTTTCTGAATGGAACCAGTCCCCTTTATATAAGCAAATGCCAGGCACTCAGCTCAGCCACATAGGAGGTCACAAACACAGTAACCACCACTTCAGTGCTCCCCAGTGTCCTCAGCGGTCATGCAGCCCTAAAGAGAAAACAGATTCTGAGCTAGGACCAGCAGATCATTGTCTCTGTTCTCCACCCTCACAGTATCCCCTTACCAGGCCAAAGGCATTTGGAAACAGTCAGACAAAGCACAAACAGGAAAAGAGCAGTGGAAAATCAATCAAACACTCCCACCCTCATCCGGTGCCCAGTTGTCGTGGGTATTCTTGGCCTTCCCATTGCAATCTGGGAAGACTTAGAAAGTTTTTCTCAAGAACTCCAGGATGACAAGAACAGGAGCTGCCCCTGGCCATTTTTGTCCCCGAATCTCCTTTCAAATGGTTTCTGGATCTATGGGCAATATCTTGGCTTATGGGTAGCTCAGAAAGAGAGCCTAGGGTGATTTCAAATTTCTAGCTTGGTTTAAAGACCCAAACTCCCATTTTCACACTTGATGCATATGTCCACTGGGACTAAATGTCTTCTTCCAAAAGTTGTCCATGATGCTTGTGTTTACTGCTGTTTCTGCACAGGCTCCCAAATATTTCTGGTACTGCCTTCCCTAGCATGTCCCCATCACAGCCAAATATGCATGAAAGGAAGAAATCTTAGGGTTACAAGTGACAGAAAGTGACTGCAAATTAGCCCAACAAAAATTTATTGGTTCACAGTGCTAAAAATTCTTGTGTGTGTGTGTGTGTATTATTGCTTGCAGGTACTGAGCTTCTATTATGGATAATGGGAAAATGTGAAAACAAATAATGGTGATAGTTGCACAACATGATGAATAAATTAGTCATTGATTGTACATTTAAAAACCATTAAAATACGTACTTTTGTTTTATATGTATATCTATCTGTTGTTGTTGAGTTCCCTAGAGTCAATTCCGACTCATAGTGACCTTGTCTGAGGAGCAGCTGGTGAGTCTGAACCACCAACCTTGTGGTTCGAAGTCTGGTGCTTATCTTACAGTGCCACATCTATCTATAAATCTATCCTCACCATAAAATTTTTTCCCTTTAAATCAAAGTCTAGAGCATAGCTGGGTCCAGGTTCTTAAACAAAACAATGTAACCATTTTTGGTTTGGTTCTGCTATCTGGGCTGCATTCACAGGCAAGTTTTTCCCTTGAGGTGTCAATGAATGTTTCCAACAACTCAAGGTGCACATCCTCCTAACTTGGTGACTTTTGTGGAAAGATAATACCTCTTTTCAATAGATGAGGCCAAAGCCCTAGGAAAGGCACTTATTAGTTCATCTCAGTTAATACACTCAGAGAAAGTGGGCACCACTGGAACCATGTAGTCTGAGAATGTGGGAGGGGTGGATCTTGAAATAGAAAAAAGGAGGATCAACTGGAATGAAGGATGTTGGGAGGCAAAACCAATAGGTGTCTTCCCTCACCCTTTTTTGTCTCTGTTTACATGTTTCTCTTTCTAGAATTCTGGTTTCTTTCCCAGGCTTAATGCTTCTCCTTTCTTCAAACCCTTCTTTCTCGTGAAGCCTTCATTGGTCTTCCAGCCCCCACAGGCCTTCTCCTCCTTTGAACTCAAGATATGGCAATGATCTGTGCATTGAATTTTATTTTTAAATGAAAATAGCTTGATTGGTTTCTTAAGATCATGCCACAGGAATACTTGCTACCCCAAACAAATAAAAGAACACCAAGATGAAATCCCATTACCCACCAAGTACTTCACTGAGGTAGTGATATTGATTCCAGTTAAAGTATGAATAGAAATTAGGCAGGATAGGAGCCAGTTGGGGATGTCACATGTGAAAAAACTCAGAAGTGGAGAAGAACTTGGCATGTAAGGAAAGAACAGGGGATCAGCGATTGATCAGGAGCCAATGGAGAGTCAGAGGGTGAGCCAAAGTTGGCAGAGGCTGGGCAATGCATTAAAGAGGCTGGACTTTGGTTCTGCATGAGATGGAAAGTTGTGGGAGGATTTCATGCACAGCAGCAGCAAGATCTGTCTGGTTGATGCTCTGGGAAGCTCTGGTGGCTGTGGAGTGATAATGCAGAGGGGCAATGTTGGAACTTGGAAGGCGACAGGTAATTCCCAATTGTTCCAAAGAGAAGAGAGAAGGAGCAAATTAGATAGGCTTTGGAGGCAGAATGGATAGATTGGGGATGGGTTGGTTTGGGGGTGAGTTTGAGAGACAGAGCTGAGTGCTTTCTGGGTTTTTCTGGCTTGAGTAGTTATGTGCCATTTACTTCCATGAGAAAGACCAGGAGTGATCATACACTCTCTGTATATAGATACGCAAAATGGATTTGTGCTCACATTGCACATCAGTATTGCTCTGATTAGTGCTCCTGTCTCTACTCAACTAAGCATTTTCCATATCAACAACATATATTGATAACATACTTAGCAATACCTAAATTGTTGTTTTTGTCATTAGGTGCCATCGAGTCAGCTCCAATTCACTTGATGAGAACAAATCACTGCTCAGTCCTGCATTATCCTCATAATCATTGTCATGTTTTAATTGATTGGTGCAGCCACTGGGTCAGTCCATCTCTTTAGGGATCTTCCTCTTTTTTACTGATCCTCTACTTTACCAAGCATGATTTCCTTATCTTGAGAAGGGTCCCTCCTGATAAAATGTCCAAAATGCATGGAATTAATTCTCACCATTCTTGGTTCCAAGGAATATTCTAGCTGTATTTCTTCCAACAGAGATGTATTCATTCTTCTGCCATTTCATGGTGCATTCAATAATCTTTGCCAACATCATAATTAAAATGCATCAATTCTTTTTCAGTCTTCCTTATTCATTGGCCAACTTTCACAACTGAAAATATGATAGCTTGGATCAAGTGTACCTTAGTTCTCAAATTGATCTCTTTGCTCTTTTTTAAAAAATGTTTCATTGTGAAATATGTGATAGTTTACATGAGAAAACATTAGCTTTACATTCATCCTATCGTACATCATTACATTGCCATGGTTACAATCCCCTCCAAGTATCATCAACCAACCAATTGTACACCTCGCAAGCTGCCCCCTGGTCATCAGCACACAGTCCCTCTCCGTCTCTGGGCCTAGAGTTTCCAGCCACTATATCTCTCCACATCATCATCTCGGCCTCCATCTCTGGCATCACTATTTCTCTAGGTAGGGTCCTGCACTGCATTCTTCACCTTTAAGGTCCCAGGGCCCTAAACTCCTGGACTGCAAAGTCAACCACTGCCCTCCTTTTGCTACAAAACGTCTACCTTTACATTTCCAACCCTCACAGTCAGTCCTGATAGCAATTATTCACTATTGTACCACATGAGTGCTATCCACATCTCCATTCATCAGTCCCGCCCAGACAGACTGAACACTATTCAGTGGATGTTCTACTTTCCTCTGCGCCCTCTAGATCTAGGCTTCCTCTTGAAAGCGTGTAAGCCAGTCACTTCTTGCCTTTGTAGCCAACCCCACCCCCCCAACTTTGGGTAGCCAATGTCCAAGTTGCCCAGCCCTGTCTACCCTGAGTAATGAGGGGATGGGAATGATCCTCACCGTAAAGATTTGTTCCCTCTTTTGAGCTACCGCATCTATAAGTGCAGGTCAAATTCATCAAATTATATCAGATTACTCTTTTTTTCCCTCTTCTTTCTTCTTCTAGTTGAGTTCTGATCATCCAGCCATTGAAGCCAGGTCAATTGGGTATTATCAGTAAGTATGAGTGCTTTTGTGCATATCGCCTCACTTCTTATCAGCTGGATGCTATTTTATAGTGGTATGCCAGGAAAACCAAGATTCAAAAGACAGCCAAGCATCTTAACATTATTTCCCCCCTTTTGCCCATTCTAACCATGTCTCAACCCCTGTATCCCAGAGCCCTGTTGTTCCAAGGTTGTGCATACATCATTATTTACCTGTCTTGCTTAGCCCATGCAAACCTGCCTAATTGTTTTCCATCCACCTTTTTCTCCCATTCCCCTCCCCCTTCTTGTGTATTGCACCCCCAGCACCCAAACTATCCTGTGTCTATTCCCTACCCTGTGCTCTACCTCCCCCTCCATCCCCTCACCCCACCCCTCACATTCCAGTAACTAGCAAAGTATCCCCCTTTCCCCCATCCTTTAGTATGGGTTCTTTTTCTTAGTATTTTACAGTAGTGGTCCTGTGCAGTATTTATCCTTTTGCTACTAATTTCACTCAACATAATGTCTTCAAGGTTCATCCATGTTACTTCCTTGTTTCTTGTGCTGTTTTTTTGTCTGAAAGTATATATTATCAGAAATTAATATCACCACTTTTCTAATTTTTGATTGCCATTAGCATGACGCAGTTTTCCCAAACTTTGATTTTTAGTCTATTTTTGTCTCTCTGTGTAAGGTGTGTCTCTTGTAGACAGTGTATTGATGAGTCCTGTTTTCTTATCTATTCTGCTACTCTCTATCTCTTGAATGGTGCATTGAATTCATTCTCTGTTCCTACATGTTTACCTTCTTTTACAATGCAATTGTTTTGATCATAGACTGACCTCCCAAATTCTCTGAGTTTGTTCTTATAGTTTTGTTCTGTTCTCGACTCTTCCATCTGTAGATTTGGTTCTGGAAGGTGCTGCCATATATGTCAATCTCTGGTTGTTGTCTGTTCTTGTTGGTTCTCAGTCCACAGAACTTCCTTTAGGATGTTTTGCAGAGCAGGGTTGGATTTGGAAAAATCCCTTAACTTCTGTTTTTCATGGAATGTTTTGATTACACCTTTGTATTTGATTGATAGCTTTGCTGGATATAGGATTCTTGGTTGGCAGTTTTTTTTCTTTCAGGGTTTTATATATGTCTCCCCACTGCCTTCTTGCCTGCATGGTTTCTGCTGAGAGATCCAAGCCTAGTCTGACTTGCTTGCCCCTGTATGTAATGCTTCTCTTTTCCCTAGCTGCTTTCAGGATTGTCTCCTTATCTTTTATTTGGAGAGCTTGATTATGATATGTCTTGGAGATTTTCTTTTGGGGTCTATCCTTCCTGGGGTTCGTTGAGCTTCATGAATGTTTATCTTTTCACTCTTCATGATGTTAGTGAAAATTTCTTCGAGCAGTTCTTCAACTATTTCCTCTGTGGACTTGTGTGATTCTTCTTCTTCTGGAATGCCAATAATTCTTAAGTTATTCCTCTTCATGTTGTCCAACATGAATCTTGAACCTTCTTCTGATTTTTTAAATCCTTTTTTCTGCTTTCTCTTCTATCTTAGTGGTATTGAAAGATTTGTCTTCCAGCTCACTAGTTCTGCCTTCCATCTCTTCTATTCTACTTCTTTGCCCTTTCAGTTTATTGTCTATTTCTGATATTCTATTATTGATTGTTTGGATCTCTTTCTGTAGGTTTTGAATAATTCCCAATGCTGTATCTATCTTATTTGACTGTTCCTGTAGCACTTTCCTGACTGCTTCCTTATTTTTCTCAACTACATTGTAAAGTGTTTTGAAACATTTTATAATCATTTTTCTGAATTCCTTCTCAGGCATTTCCAAGGCCTGCCCTCCTTCCAGAATGGAGTCCAGGTCTACTGCTAGGTCATTTGTCTCAGACATTTTATTATGTTTCTGGATATGTGCTGATATGGTCATTTGCTTTTGCTTCTTGTACATGTTTAGTGTTTATCTGTAGCCTTAATACTTAATTGAGTGTATGTTTTGGTATTTTTTATGCTTTCTGATTGCCTCCAGGTAGATGTGATCAGGATGTGGGCTTCCCTTTTCACTCTTCTTATTGCTCAACTAAGAGTAACTTTCACAGGTGTATGACAGTTGGTATTGGTTCTTGCCTGGATTTTGGTGTTTTATAGAGCGTGATTGTAGCTTGACTATATGGCAGCAGTTGCTGTCTCTTCTTGGGTAATATAGTGAGAGAAAGAGTTCCCCAAAGGTAAAAGGTGGGACAAAAACAGCAAAACAGCAACAGAAAAAAATTAGATTGGATACTATAGTCTATAATCTCAGTAAAGGGAAAGGAGGGCGAGAAGACGGAAAAAAAAAACCTGTAGCCTAATATAAGTATGATTTTAAGGGCCTCTTTCATCTTCTTGCCTTCAAGGCCACCTGATAAATTTCAAGATGCCACTATTGGTTGTTACGCTGCACCTCAGGATTTAATTTTTGGCCTGTTTCATTTTTAAACTCTCTTTCCCTCTCCACACCCCTTGTTTTGGCCTTTTCCTTATTAAAAAACAGTTCAGGGCTAGCTCTTGGGCTGCTGGTCTCTTTAAATGCTGAGAGTATCTGTGCGCATGCATGGCAGAAGAACCCACCAGCGGTAGGGGTGGCGATGGGGTTGTCCACTCGCTCAGGCACCCACTCTAGTCACCAGAACGGAAGTGCACAAACAGTGGGAGACCAATGAACAGATACCCCTCCAAAATATCAGAACAAAGCAAACCCAACAAAGTGTATTATCCACCTTTGCTCTGAGGTTCCTGTGACATTATTTTGTGGTGGATCTGCTCCCCTGCTTGGTCTTGCCATTTGGTCTTGCCCAAGTTGTCTGCTCTGGGCCACTGAGCCCGGCATATTCTAAAGTAGGATAGTTCCTACTTGGGCTACAAGTTCCACTAGCTATAAGCCTTCAAACTTTTCAAATATTCCTACCTATGTGGAATTTTGGAGCTCTGCCCAAAACCCGCTTCACCTGGTATTCTTTGTTATTGCTGACAGCGATCTTCACTGCACCCCTCTTTATTTTTGGACACTTTAAAGAGGTTATGTGCAGTAAATTTGCCTAATGCAATATGTCATTTGATTTCTTGACTGCTGCTTCCATGACTTTTGATGGTGTATCTAAGCACAATGAAATCTTTGACAACTTCAATCTTTTTTCCATTTATTATGATGTTACTTACTGGTCCAGTTGTGAAGATTTTTGTTTTCTTTACACTGAGGTGCAATCCATACAGAAGGCTGTGGTCTTTGATCTTCATCAGTATTTTAAGTCCTCTTTGCTTTCAGCAAGCAAGGTTGCATCATCTGCGTATCCTAAGTGATTAACCGTTGTTAATGAGTCTTCATCTAATCCTGATGCCACATTCATTTTCAGACAATCCAGCTTCATGGATTATTTAATTAGAAAACTGGTTGACTAAGTATGGTGAAAGGATATAATCCTGATGTACACCTTTCCTGATTTTAAACCATATTTTGTTCCTTGCTTTGTTCAAATGACTACTTCTTATTCTATGTATACGTTCTTTATGAGTGCTATGGAATTAAGTATTATGGAATTCCCATTCTTTGCAATACTATCCACACTTTGTTATGATTCACATGATCAAATATCTTTGCATAGTCAATAAAGTACAGGTATATTGAAATTACCAGCAGGATGATTGAATAAGCAGACATACTACACAAACCCTCTACAACAAAGATATGGGAGACCAAATGAAACAGATCCTGGATCCCTGAGCTTTAGAGGAAATTTTGAAAAGTGGCTTGAATACCTCCTAAGAGAAGAAGCTGAGCAGTGGTGGTGAAAAAAGGAAAATGACTGGGAAACAACTGTCAGCCAGGTGGGGCATGGCCACTTTACACTTTTGTAAGTAGCTTTGAAGACAATGGCCTGGTAGTGCAGCTTCACAAGGGCAATGGAAAAGGTGAGATTCCTTTTGTTCTCCACATTCCATTGAGACCAGAGGGGAGGAGGACCCACCCTGATCTACCCCCAAAGCAGACCCTGGTTTCTGGGAGTTCAGAACCATACAATTGTGAGCCATACCAGTGTGATGTGGGTTAACTGCTGTACCACCTTGATGACTGGATTCACATAGACTCTGATCCAGACCTACAAAACGCACAAAGCTTCCAGAACAGAATTAGACTTGCAGGAACCTTCATGCTCAGTTACCCTGTCCCCAGTGACCCTCTGGCTATGACAAAAACAGAAACCAGCATTAAGGGCCTCCTTAACAAACTACTTCCACATTGGTTGCCCTGAATATAGGCAAAACTTAGGTCTATAGGAACTCCATCTAAGGCTGGCAACTGCCCATATCCACCTTGTGAGCTTCTTGGCTAGCAAAGCTCCTGAGTTTTCTCCTCGTTTGGTCCAATAACTGTACTATTTTGTTTGTTTGTTTTCCTTTCATTAGTTCATTGTTTTCTTTGTTTATTCTTTCTTCTTCTTTTTCCTCTCTTTGCCTTCTCCTGATTTTTATCCTTTCTATCGTCACTTCTGCTCTTGCAAAAAGTTTAAAACCTCAGAAACCCTATACAGTGTCACAATGAGTTGAAACTGACTCCATGGCACTTAACAGCATCTCTACTTTTCTTTAATTTTCCTTTCTTCTGTTTCTCATTTCCATGATCTTCTTCTTCTCCTCTTGATTTTTTCTTACTACGTTCTAGTCTCTTTTTCTTTTCATCTTCCCTCTCTCTGTTTTTATTTTTAGTGATTTTTCTCCTTTTATTTTCTCTCTTACTTTTCCCTATACAACTCTTTTATCCTGTCCCTCTTTTCTCTCTCTAGTTATTATATTCTTTTTCTCCTTCTGCTGCCTTTTTTGTTGCCTTTTCCTCTTTTATTATATTCTGTTTTCACTACTGCTTGCATTTCTGCTTGTTCTGTTTTGTTTTCTTGTATGTGTGTGTGTTTTTTTCCCTCTTGTTTCACATGATGGGAAACAGCAACAGTGCCCAGTCACAACCATACTTCAGCTCCATCTACTGGGAAAGAGTCAATACCAGCTCCTATAGCACCTGATCAACAATAGAGTGCAATTAACACCAGCAAATCCACCTTAAACTGAGCTGCATAAATGGTGAATGGAGAACACAGCACACACTTCTATTCTCTAACCACACCCACCATGAAACCATAGGTAAGAGTCTAAGAACACACCAATATACATTCAATTAAATTTAAATACAATAACACCACAATGTTTCAGAGTCAAGGCATGGTTTTTAGTTTACACAAAGAAACAAGAAAGAATGGTTAAAAAAAAAAAAAAAAAAAAAAAAAGCTAAGATGCAGAGCCAGAAAATATTTCTGAATAAGAAAAGGGAATGGATACACCTAGGAAAGAATTATATTTAGATACTTTTTTTTATTATGAACTGAGTGAAGGTTAACAGACAAGATCATCAGCTTTACATTCAGCAAATTATAAACTTTGTTTCATCTTAATGATTTGTAATCCCCTCCTTGTAACAACAATTATCCTACTTCCTCTCTGTGGCGTCATTTTCACATCTTATATTTAATAAAGAAAAAATATTTGATGCACGCATACAAAATAAAAAATAAATGTTCATTTTAAATGTCCTAAGGGCATATTCTGTAGCCTCCTGCCCTCAGGCACACAGCCTTTCTCAGTCCATGGGGATAGAGCCAACAGCTGCTCTATCTCTCCATGTCATCACCTCTGCCACTGTCTCTGCTGCCACTGATTTTCTAGGTAGGATCTCATACTTCACTCATGCTCTTCTTTCCTGATGTTTCTGAGATTGTATGTTACCAAAATGAAAGATTAACTACTCCCTCTTTTAGTTACACACCTTCTACAATTACAGTTGTGGCAATCACAATTAATCCTGATAATAATTACTCAAAATTGAATCATAAAATCCTATCAGCATCATTCTCCATCCCCTTTCACCAGTTCATCTGGAGAAGAGGAAAATTATTCATTGGGGACTGTACCTTACTCCCCTCATTCTGAAACTGAGAACACACATGAAAGCTTGTAAGCTGGGCACTTCATGCCTTGATAGCCTCCCATATTTTGGATAGCCAGTATCTAGGTTACCAGAACACCAAGGAAACAAGCTTGTTCCTTGATATGAAGAATCCTTCCATTCCAGTTGCAATTTTGAGTAACTACAACCATAAGCAAAGGTCCAGTTCATCCTGAGTCCATAGGCACTGACCTAGGTAAGAATGAAGTGGCTAGCAGATCTGAAGTGTAGGGAGGTATGCGTAAACTCCCAGACTTGCAGCTAATATCCATTTGGCCTAGCTTGGATGGCTAGCTGACCAGAACTCGACCAAATGAAGATAAAGATGTTTGATATTATGAGCAAGTGTATATTTAGATACTTTCAACAAATTGACAGAAAGATCAAAGAAAGCAAGGAGAATACAGAACATTTATTTTGGTACAGTGACTTTGTGAATTCTTTCCATCTTCATCAGATGCTTTCTGTACCAGTCAATATTTTGTGCATAGAATCCTTCAATAACACAAGTTGAGGCTTGAATTATTTCTTCAGTTTTCTCAGCTTGAGAAATGCTGAGCATGTTCTTCCCTTTGGGTTTTCTAACTCCAAGTCTTTGCACATTTTTAAAATAACATTTGACTTTGTCCTTTTTAACTGTCTTTTGAAATTTTTTGTTCAGCACTGGTACTTCCTTACTTCATCCATTTGCTTTAGCATGTCTATGCTGGAAAGCAAGTTTCAGAGTCTCTTCTGACATCCATTTGGTCTTTTTCTTTTTTCTTGTCTTCTTAATGACCTTTTTTTTTTTTTTGCCTGTATGGTCCTGATGTCATCCCATAACTCTTCTGGTCTTTGGTCTTTAGTGTGTAATGCATCATATCTATTCTTCAAATGATCTCTAAATTCAGGCGTGATACATTCAAAGGGGAGGTCAGGGTTTGAAGGCTGGTTCCCTTCTCAACTCCCAGTATTGAAGGTGGGGGTGGAGAGGTAGGGATTAGGGAGTATTGGGGATACTATAACATCACCATTTTCTGTGGCATTAAGGTGCCAGCACTGAAGGGGCTGAAGGGGTACAGTCCTTGGAGATGGAAAGTTTGAGACAAGATAAATAGAACACACGACTGACTAAGAAACAAAGCAATATGGACAATGTGGGGAAAACTTAAGTGTCTATCCATGAGGGGTTAGTTAAATAAGTCATAGCACTCAAAATATGACAGGGGAAGAGCTGCCTCTTCAAAGTAGAGTTGACTGTAATGACACAAATGGAGTAAGAACTTTGGGACCTACATTTGCAGGTGTGCCACAACTCAAAATGAAGAGAAACAGCTGTAAACATCCATTAGTAATCAGAACATGGAATGCATGAGTATGGATCTAGGAAAATTGGAAATTGTCAAAAATGAAATGGAATGCATAAACATAGATATCCTAGGCATTAGTGGGCTGAATGGACTGGTATTGCCCATTTTGAATCTGATAATCAAATGGTTTACTTTACCAGAAATGTGAAATTAAAGAGGAATGGCATCACATTCATCATCAAAAAGAACATATCAAGATTTGTATTAAAGTACAGTGCTGTCTGTGATAGGATAATAACCATATGCGTAAAAAGAAGGCCAGTTAATACCACTATTATTCAAATTTAGCAACCAACCACTAAAGCCAGTGATGATGAAATTGAATAATTCCACCTACTGCATCAGGCTGAAGCTAATCAAACATGCAATCAAGATGTATTAATAATTATTGGTAACTGGAATGCAAAGGTTAGAAAATATGGCTGTGCTGATAGAAATGATGTTGAAGATCACATGATAGTATTTTGCAAGACTAATGATTTCTTCATTGCAAATACCTTTTGTTTTTTAAAACAAAAACAAAAACATAAAAGACACTATACTCATGGACCTCACCAGATGGAAAACACAGAAATCAAATTGACTACATCGGTGTGAAGAGATGGTGGAAAAGTTCCATATCATCAGCTAAAACAAGGTCAGGGACAAACTGCGGAACAGACCATCAATTGCTTATCGCAAGGTCAGGCTGAAGAAAACGAAAACAAGTCCACAGAACAAAGTGCTTCCCAATCCTGATTGGTTGTGGGTTTCATAGGCTGTTTTTTATAAAATTATCACCAGCTTTCTCTACTTAGTCTGTCTTAGTCTGGAACCTCCTCTGAAACCTATTCAGCATCATAGTAACACACTATCCTTCACTAACAGAGACTTGGTAGCTTCATATGGGATTCATCGGCTGGGAATCCAATGTGTCCTACAAGGATGTGAGACATCTACCATGGAACCACCACTGGTTATGCCTAGGATAGGCGTACTCTGGGTACTGAGAATGAGGTATCCATCATTCATGGGTCTTCAAGGAACCAGGGACAATGGGTTCTGAAATACAGTATCCACATTTCCAGTGGTACCTGAGATGGTACTAGGACTTACATTGCCAATCTATGTTTCTAGAAAAACAGTGTTTGCCCTTTAAACACATAACTGTTTTTGTTCTTACATAGAAAGAGGCTAAGTTAAAACAAAAAGTCAATTAATAGAACAACAGTACATGTGACACACAGACAAGCCAAGACAATGAAGTTGGAGAAACATTGGCTATTTGGAAAGTGCTATCTGCCATCTATAGATCTGAATGAGACAATATGATAATTTAATAAAATCTTAGAATAATTGAACTAAAAGGTCAATCCCTGGAGAACATTAAATCTTAGACTCTCAGAGCCATAGAAGTAGTTTTTGAGCCATAGTATCTTTGATTGTACTTTTAGAAATACAATGTAAAGATAATATTTTTTCCCCCTTTTATTGTGTGATAGTTTACATGGGCTTTACACTCATTCTATCATACATCGTTTCATTGCCATAGTTACCATCCCATCCATGCATCATCACCCAACCAAAGGTTATACCCCGCAAGCTCCCCCTTCTCTCCCCACGGTCCTCAGCACACAGCTCCCTTCCCTCCCTGGATCTCAAGTCCTCAGCCACTCCATCTCTTCATGTCATCCTCTCTGTCTCTATCTCAGGCCTCGCTG
>NW_006408911.1:1739821-1742345 GCF_000296735.1 Chrysochloris asiatica
TAAATCTTTACAGGGGCAGAAAGCCTCATCTTTCTCCCACAGAATAACTGGTAGTTTCAAATTGCTGACTTTGTGGTTCATAGCCCGATTCATAGGCATTGATTGTAGGTCCAAGTAAATGAAATCCTTGACAGTATCAATATTTTCTTTGATTATCATAATGCTACTTATTGGTCCAGTGTGAGGAATTTTCTTTATGTTCACATGTAATCCATACTGAAGACTAGTCTTTGATCTTCATAGTAAATGCTTCAAAGCTGTCTTTGAATTCAACAACCAAGGTTGTTTCGTTTGCATATCTCTGGTTGTTATTGATTCTTCCTTCAATGCTGATGTCACATTTTTCTTCAGGGAAAACCCTGAAATAATCCCCCTCAAGGTGAGCTTGTCTCACACTAGTAGGCAGAACATTCAAGCATTCCCTCTCACCCTTCTCTGATGGTTTCAAACTTTCTTCTACCCCATGATGCCTAGGGACCCTAACTGTGGGCCCCCACCCAAACTTCACCCTCATACAAGCTCTTTATTTTCTTTTTAGCAACATTTACTTGATTGTTTCTTTCCCTGGAGCTCCCTCTTTATGCTAGTTTATCTGATAGGTCAATTAATCCATACTTAGTGTTTCATATTAATGGAAGTGTGAATGATTTATGTGCATACATGTCCTCCCTCTTAAGTACATGTATTCTTTTTAGAAAATGCTGTAATCTACAGAGTGGTGCTAATGTGGACTTTTACATAATGTAATCAGCCAAAAAGGGCTATAGTTTGAGAGTATGGTGTGTTTTGTTGTTCTTCACCACCTAATTAGTGTTCCAACTTTTGCTCTTTGTTCTATGTGGGGATGAAGATTTTGGACCTGGGATTGCTGAGACTAGACATTCAGAAATACCCATATGTTTTCACATTATTCCAGACCTCAATGTTAGTTGTCCAGATGGACACAAAACTTATCAGCTTTGAAGATTCCTAATCTCTACAAATCCTTCTCATATTTCAAGATGCAGCTCAAGTGTTATCTGCTGATTATTTCTCCCACAGAGCTTTATGCCTGAGGGTTACATATCTGTCCCCAATTTTTGTCTCCCAGCAGTACACTACAAAGTATGCTCATTACTGATGATAATGGTTCTATCATAGTATGAGTTCTAGTGTCTCAGGGTTTCCCAGCTCAAGGACCAACAGGGGTTGTAAACAACACAAATACACTGGAGACTGCAGTAAACTCAAGAATGCTAGTTTGGACCTCTGAAAAAGAAGGCCCAATATTACCACTTCTGATTTTTCCCAGGAGTCTGGATTATTAAAGTAAAATCTACCAAAAAAAAAATGTTCCATATGACCCAGTAATTTTACTCTGAGATATATACCTATGAGACTTGAAAGAAGGAACACAGATTTGTGTACACCAATGTTCATTGAAGCACTATTAACAATAGCCCCAAAGTGGAAAAATCCAAGGTGCCCATCAACAGATAAATGGATCAACATAATGTGGCATATTATTACTTAGCCATAAAAGGAAATGGAGTTCTGATGAAAGAATAAAGCTTGATAATATTATGCTGAGTAAAATAAGTCAAACACAGAAGAAAAATGTTACATAAAATACCTATTATTGTTGTTGTTAGGTGCCATTGAGTTGGTTCCAACTCATAGTGACTCTATGCACAACAGAAAAACAGCACATTCCTGCACCATCCTCATAATGGTTGTTATGCTTGAGTCCACTGCTGCTGCCACTATGCCAATCCATCTTGTGGGGCTTTCTTCTTTTTCACTGACCCTTCACTTTACCAAGCATGATATCCTTCTCTAAGAACTAGCTCCCCCTAATAATATGTGTGAAGTATAAGAGATGAAGTCTTGCGATCCCAGTTTCTAAAGAATATTTTGGTGGTACTTATTCCAATACAGATTTGTTTATTCTTCTAGAAGTCCATATCACTCTTAATATTCTTTTCCAACACCATAGCTCAATGCATCAGTTCTTCTATAGTCTTCCTTATTCACCATGCAACTTTCGCATACATATGAGGTTCCTGAAAATACCATGGCTTGGGTCAGGCATACATTGTTGTTGTTATGTGCCATGGAGTCAGTTCTGACTCATAGTGACCCTGCATAGAGTTTCCAAGGCTGTATATCTTTATGGGAGCAGAAAGCCTCATCTTTCTCCCATGGAACAGATGGTAGTTTCGAACTGCTGACCGTGAGATCAGCAGCCTGATTCGTAACCACTACTCTACCAGAGCTCCTTTAGCACATTAGCACAACATCTCCAACAATTAGAAAAAGACCAGAAAAAGACCTACAGTCACTAGAATAAAAGAAATAAAAAATATTAGAGCAGAAATAAATGAATTAGAAAACAGGAAAACAGTAGAAAGAGTCAACAGGAAGGATTAATAAAATTGACAAACCATTGGCAAATTGAACAAAAGAAAAGAGGAAGAAGACTCAAATAACATGCATAAGAAATTACATGGGTGACATTACAACATAACCAACCAAAGGAAATAAA
>NW_006408911.1:1742445-1745464 GCF_000296735.1 Chrysochloris asiatica
AAAAGCTGACTTACGGAAAACTTGAATCGATCTATAACAAAAGAAGAAATTGATCAGACCATTAAAAAACTCAGAAAACAAAAAAAATCCAGGCCTAGATGGCTTTACTAGTGAATTTTAGCAAATAATCAGAGAAAAACAGATACCAGTTTGACTCAGACTATACCAGAATGTAGAAAAGGATGGAAAACTCAATACATTTTATGAAGCAAACATAACTCTCATATCAAAACCAGGCAAGAATATCACTTAAAAAGAAAATTATAGACCAGTATTTCTCATGAACATAGATGCAGTAAATTTCAACAAAACCCTACCCAATAGACTTCAACATATACTACTACTACTACTACTACTACTACTACTACTACACCATGGCCATGTGGGATTCATACCAGGGATGCAAGAATAATTCAATATTAGAGAAACAATCAATGTAATCCAACATATAAATTTTTTAAAAAATGTAAAGAACTACAGGATCAGATAAATTGATGCAGAAAAGACATTTTAAAAAATTCAATATCCAATCTTGATAAACATTTGCAATAAAGTAGGAAATAAAGGAAATTCCTCAATATAGTTAAGAGCATGTATGCAAAATCAACAGTCAATATTTCTCTCAATGGAGAGAAATTGAAAGCATTCCCTTTGTGAACAGGAACCAGACAAGAATGCCTTTTACCACCTTTCCTAATCAATATTGTATTGAAATCTTATAGCCAGAGCTATAAGGCAAGAAAGGGAAATTAAGGCATCTAAAATGGGAAAGAAGTAAACTTTTATCTATTTGCAGTTTTTCCATAGAAAATCCCAAAGACTTAGCAAGAAAATTGTTGTAACTCATTGAAAGATTCAGAAGAAAGGCAGGGAATAAGATCAATAT
This sequence comes from Chrysochloris asiatica, assembly GCF_000296735.1. Taxonomy (NCBI): domain Eukaryota; kingdom Metazoa; phylum Chordata; class Mammalia; order Afrosoricida; family Chrysochloridae; genus Chrysochloris; species Chrysochloris asiatica. Next base: position 1,743,332 of record NW_006408911.1, read on the forward strand.
ACAACAATCATTTGGGTTCCCCCATAATAATATAGCCATTTGAACTGCAAGGTCAGCAGTTCAAGCTCACCAGCTGCTCCTTGGAAACCCTATACAGGGTCGCTATGGGTCAGAACCAACTCAATGGTACTTCACAACAACAACAACATAATAATATAGAAATCTCTGAAAAGGAAATTAGGAAAACATTACCATTTATAATAGCAACCCACAAGATATAATACTTTGGAATAAATCTAACCAGAGAAACAAAAGACCTATACAAAGAAAATTACAAAACACTACTAAAAGAAGCCAAAAGACATTTACAAAAATGGAAGAATATACCATGCTCATGGATAGGAAGACATAACATTGTAAAACTGTCAGTACTACACAAAGTAATCTATATATAATTTAATCTCTATCCAGATTCCAATATCATTCTTTAAAGCAGTGGGAAATGATCACTAACTTTATATTAAATGGAAAAAGATGAGCAGAAGCAATAAATAAAAAATAAATAAATGGTGGCTTCTCACTCCTTGATCTTGAAATTTTCTACACAACTACAGAGGACAAAACAACCTGATATTGGCATAACAAAAGGTACATAGATCAATGGAACAGAATTGAGATCCCAGAAATAAATCCAACCACATACAGTCAACTGATCTTTGACAAAGGGCCCAAACACACTAAATGGGAAAGACATAGTCTCTTTAATCAATAGTGCTGGAAAAACTGGAAATCAATTTGCAGAAAAATGAAACAAGACCTATATCTCACACCATATATTAAAAACAAACTCAACATGGATTAAAGACCTAAATATAAACTCTAGAACTGTAAAGGTCATCAATGAAAAGATAGGGACAAAGTTTGGGACTCTAACATGGCATAAATGCACTATCAAACATTTCAAAAAGCACACAAACTTTATAAGACAAAATAGATGACTGGAAGCTCCTAAAAATTAGAAATTTATGTACATCAAATGATTTTGCCAAAATAGTAAAAAGTAAGCCCCCAGACTGGGAAAATATTTTTTGCAATGGTGTATCAAACCAGGACTAATGTATAAAATTTAAAGAAAATTGAAACACCTCTACAAGTAAAAGACAAACTACCCAATTAAAAATGGGACCTGAATAGATAGGTGAACACTGAGGCAGGTTTGCATGGGCTAAATGGGACAGACGTAAATAGTGATGTATGCTCAACCTTGGAACAACAGTGCTCTGTGATACAGGGATTGAGGCACAGTCTGAATGGGTAAGAGGGGAAATAATGTTAAGATACTTGACTGTCTTAATGAATATTGATTTCCCTTACCTACTACTATAAAACAGACATGTGAGTGGGATAGAAAGGAATATTGGGAAACATGATTATGGAAAGCTTGTAAGCCCATCGTCAGCCTATAATTGATTGGAATACCTAAAAGGGGTTCTATAACTTGCCAAGTGAAATAGGCTTCCTGCAGAGCCATTGTAGTCTATAGGACCTTAGGTGGAATCCTGAGCCCCATTCAGAATATTATGAGGTGGGACATTCCCACTAAAAAGGAAAAGCAAACCAGCCTGGAACAGCTAGAGGAACAGATGATACTTCTTGAAAGAAAGACCAGCAGGAAAAATCCAAAACAAAAATTTTGATTGAATATTACAAGAATAAGCAAGTTGTTCACCAGGGAGCCATCAAGGCAAGCAATCAGTCCCTTCAGGACAAACCCCCCTCCAAGACTGAAACGCAAAGAGAACACATAGGCAGGCATGTAAGTTTTCTGGCAACTGCATTGTTCTACTGGTAAGTGGAAGAGGGGAAATGGCAGCAATGAAAATATGGGCCAAGTTCGACAATGTTCTATAGACTCCTGCCGACCTGCAGATGACAGAGAGAAGAGTAAGGGATGGTTGGTCCAACGTGTGGTGAGACCTGGGAACTCCTGAGCCCATGGACAATGACATAGCCACAAAGGACAAGAGCTAAGAGTGAAGCACCCAGCTGATATGAAGTGAAGGGAGATGAACAAGAAACCCCAAGCTTGTAAATAGAGCCAATTTGACCTAGCTTTGATGGCTTGATGATCAGAACTTGACTAGAGGAAGATAAAATAAAATCTTTTTGATAATGGAAACAAGTGTAAATTGC
>NW_006408911.1:1746393-1751573 GCF_000296735.1 Chrysochloris asiatica
AATCATTTGCCATTATAGATATGCATATCAAAACAATAAGGAGATATTATCTCACACCAGCATTAACAATGAAGTTAAAAAAAAAGAACAGACTTATTGAAAGAAAGACATCCATAAAAAAAGTGGACTGTTTGGCTTTTTGAGTTTCAAGCAAACTATTTGCTTTGGATGCATCAAGGCAAGAAAAGTCAGCCCATCAGGAAAACCCCCTTCATGGATTGAAACTTAAAGGGAACTCAGAAGCAGTCTAGTACGCTCGCTGGTGACCACCTGGGTCTACTTGTGAGTGGTAGTGGGAGAAATGAAGCAATGAAGACACAGGCTTAGTTTGGGCATGTTCCATTGGCACCTGTTGATGTTGAGGTGAAAGAGATAAGAGGAAGGGCTGACTTGTCTGAATTTCAGGGAGTTGTGTGAACTCCTGAGCCCAAAAACATTGACCTGGCCTTGGGGGCTAGAGCTGAGAGTGAAGGGGCCAGTTGGTCTGAAGTGCAGGGAGATGTGTGTGAACTCCCAAACTTGCAACTGGAACCCATTTTACCTAGCTTGAATGGGTAGAGCTGAGCTGACCAGAAGTCAACTAGATGAAGATAAAGATGCTGAGGCCCTGTGTCATGGACGAAAATCCAACATGAAGGCCCCACTCAAGATTGCTAGCCAGGGACCCTGAGGGCCAAGGAAGTGTCCTCCTGATGTCCCGGGTTCATAGGCTTTTACAAACCCACTGGTGGGCTACCTCTGTATAATTTTCTTTGGTCTTATTATTCATTCTATGCTTTTAACTCCAGTAACTGTAGCTTCTGGCTTCTGAGAAAATGGTTTCTTATGTGCCTCTCTTAATGTCTCCACTGTGTTGGCAGTGCGTAGGGCCCTGGGAACAAATCTCTCTGAGGAACAAACTCTGGCCACCTGGCAAGCATGTCCAAACTGTTCTTTATCAAATTATTCAGTTATGTTTGATATTAACTTAATACATGAGCTCTTGATATCCATGCACCATATTAAAACCAAAACCCTTTCTAAAGCCAAGGCCATAAAAGTTCCAAAGGCAAGTTTGCTGGGATTCCGCAAAGAGGCTCTGGAGACAACCCGCCAAAGGAATTCACTCAAAGTAGATTGGCGAATTCCGGAGTATTGTTCAAGGAATAATAGTGACAACCTCCTCAAATCGTCTCCAGGTGTAAACCATTAACCCAGACATCCTCCTTCCTCCTGAAAGCCTAAGCCAGGTAGCTGAAACAGCTTGACTCTCTTCAGACCTTTTAAATCCTTTTCACCTTTACCCATTAGAGATTAAGCGCTATAGGTATGTTAATTAGCCTTGAGAAACCTCAAGTCACTGCCTTAGGATTTGAGCCAAAAAAGTAATTTATAACAGTTTGCTTGAATTTTTGGAAAATTAAGAATGTTAGATTATTAAAGACAATTTGCGATGTATATTTTAGAATTTGTTCCTGTAAATCATTGTGTCCTGTTTTGAACGATTAATCACATTTCATTTCTGTATCCTGTCTTAATAATCCCCTTCTTCCTTTGTGTAAAATCCCTCCCTGAAATAAAAGACAGATGCAGATTGAATCCTGCATGCATTACTGCCTGCAGTGCAATGATGCTTGCAATGCAGGGTCTGCCTGCCAGTCTTGCATCCACTCTGGTCTCGGGGTGTCTCTTTGTTTTTCTCATCACATCTTTGTGTATATTCTTTCTCTCTCTCTTTCGCCACCAGATCTCCCTACTTCATGAACCAAACTTCCCTGTTGAGGCAGGTCCCTGACAGTTTGATACTGATTTGTTGTTGTTGTGAAGTGCTATTGAGTTGGTTCCGACCCATAGTGACCCTGTATCGGGTTTCCAAGGAGCAGCTGGTGAGCTTGAACCACTGACCTTGTAGTTCATACAGCTTTGCAGTCTGGCACATTAACCCACAGCGCCATACCAGGACTCCTTGTGTAAACTGCTGCAATTTGATGAACTGGAATTTTGCTTATGGATGCAGTTGCTCAAAATTCCAACTGGAATGAAAGATTCTTCGTATCAAGTAATATGATTGTCTCCTCAGTGTACTGGATTGATTGTTGTTGTTGTTGTTCTGTGCCGGGAGTCGGTTCCGACTCATAGCGACCCTGTACAGGGTTTCTGAAGCTGTAAGTCTTTACTGGGTTGATAGGTACAGGCAATTTAGACACTGGCTATCAAAAATGGTGACCCATAAAGGCAGGAAGTGGCTTACTTACAATTTTTCTTGGTTGTGCTTAATTTCTGAATGAGTGGGGTAAGAAAGAATCTCCACTGAATATTTTTTTTCTGTTTTCCAGCTGGGTCTGGTTAAAGGGGGTGGTAGATGACACTGATAGGATTTAGTGATTCAGTTGTGAGTAATTGTTAGCAGTATTAATGGTCAAAACTAAAATTACAGATGTGCAACTAAAAGGGGGGAGTATTTAATCTTTCATTTCAGATGATTCCAGGACCATCAAGAAAGAAGTGTATGAGTGAAACTTGAGAGTCCTACCTAGGAAAGTGGTGACAGAGAGATAATGACAGAAGCAGTGACATGGAGAGACAGAGCTGCTGTGGGCTCTAGGCCCATGTAATGAGTAAGGCTGCATGCCTGCAGGCATGAAACTGGCTTGCAGAATGCGCCATTAGAACACTTAAATGAATATTTAGTTCTTGTTTTGCATGTGTACATCAAGTATTTTTGCTTTGTTCATTTGTGAAATATAAGATGTAAACGGGGAGCCACATGGAGGAAGTAGGATAACTTTTGTTACAAGGAGGGAATTGTACTCACTAAAATGAAGAAAAAAAAAAAGTGTTTAATTTGCTGAATGTAAAGCTGATGATCTCGTCTGTAAACCTTCACTCAATTCACAAGGAAAAGTTTTAATTCGTATCATGTATAGCACTAAGGAGCTTTGTGGTTATGAACCACAAGGTCAGCAGTTCGAAACTACCAGATGTTACGCGGGAGAAAGATGAGGCTTTCTGGTCCTGTAAAGACTTACAGCCTCAGAAACCCTGTACAGGGTTGCTATGAGTCAGAACCGACTCCATGACACATAACAACAACAAAATAGCACTATAGGATAATGCATGATCAGTTTGAACTGCAGGGTCAGTGGTTCAAACCTATTAGCTGCTGATCAGATACCCTACACAGGATTACTATAAGTCATAGCTGGCTCTATGGCAATTAGCAACAAAAAACATATATGGAAGGAGGTGTTGCTTAAGAGACCACTTTGGGTATGTTTCAGACACAACACAGGTGAAACTGTCCACTATCAGAAGTGTCCCAGGTTGTTTGAGACTGAGTACCTTTATTTCTACACAGTGTGTATCAACTAGGTCATCCCTCTCAAATCTTGATAAAGGGGCAACTGTGCTTCTCATTGTCCTTTCTTCCCCCTTCTCATTGTCCTTTCTTCAAGAGTTTCATCTTTTGATAAGCATACCTGGCATCAGTACAATAAAACACACCATCCATTAACTTTAAGCAGAACTTTCAACACAGGTTGTTGTTGTTAAGTGCCATTGAGTCAGTTCCAACCCATAGTGACCCTGTACACAGTTTCCAAGGAACAGATGGTGAGCTTGAACCTCCGAACTTGCAGTTCAAAGCAACTTTGCAGTGTATCTCATTAACCCACAGCACCACACCAGGACTCCTTCATCACAGATGCCATTTATTAATTTCTTGTTGGTTGAAGGCAAATTTCTGAATATAATCCTTTATACACACAGAAACTATTTCTACTAGAGAAATGCAAATCGTATGGTAAAACCCAGTCCTTTAGAACTCAACAAAGGTCTGAACGCCCCAAGGTACAACAGTCCTCTGATCATCTGTATGTGCCTATCACCTACCATATTAAAGAAGCAATTTTTCACACAAATAACAATTTCAGAAAGAGATAAAAGACAGTTGCTTCCTTATTTAGAAACTAAGGAACAAAATGTCCTATTCCTCTAATAAAGTTAGCAAACTTCTAATATGCAATTCACATGACCTTCCATGAAGGCACCCCCTGAAGTACACAGATTTTGTTGTTTCTACAGCAAAGGTATTTACAAGAGAAAATTCACAAGTCACTGCATTTTACTCAGACTTACTTAGGCCACAATTCTCCATGGAAGCCAAGAGTAGAATCTGCCAATTTGTGGAGGTAACTACTTGGGTTGGATTAGGTGAGGGGACAGGAAGAAAAGAAAGACTTTCCCTTTAAAACTAAACAGACACCGATAGCTTATCACATGACTTTTTACCATACTTTCTATTAAAATTATTCCATGTCTGGTTAAAAGAAAATTGCAAGTTAAAGGTTCATGAAGAGTTATTAGAATATTATGTGTCCAGGTACCTTAGAAGTCTTAAACATACTTCATGTGAATTTAGAAAATAAACGTTAGTTCTGGCACCATTTCAAATAGGGGGAGAATAATGACAGACTTCATAATTTAAAGATGGGTTTTAATGTTTGGTAATTATTTTAAAAGCACATACAAAATATTCTCTATCACTAACCACAATTAAGTTCTTGGATTTCTAGTTTGTTGATTTTTTTTAATAACTTCTAAAACTTAATGCTGCTGCTGCTGTTGCTGTTAAGTCCTGTGGAGTCGGTTCCAACTCATAGTGACCCTACAACAGGGTTTCCGAGGCTGTAAATCTTTACGGGAGCAGAACGCCTCATCCTTCTCCCGCAGAACTGCTGGTAGTTTCGAACTGCCGACCTTAAGGTTAGCAGCCCGATTCATAACCACTACGCTACCAGAGCCCCTTAATGCTAGGTGGAGAAAATTTCATATGTAAAATTTCTTTTGTACTCTGTAAACTACCTAAAGACTTGCATGTGTTCTATTGTTGTTGTTGTTGTTGTTAAGTGCCATCGAGTCGGTTCCGACCCACAGTTCTATAGTATAAGCTAAAAACAAGTAGAATAAACCCCTTTGTTTAAATATAAATAACCTTGGTATATATATGCTGTTGTTGTTGTTAAGTGCCACCGAGTCAGTTTCCAACCATTGCGACCCTGTATAGAGTTTCCAAGGAGCGACTGGTGAAGTTGAACCACTGACCTTGCAGTTCAAGCCAAAATTTGCAGTCCAGCACATTAACCCACATCACCACACCAGAACTCCTGGTGTGTGTGTGTGTGTGTGTGTGTGTGTGTGTG
>NW_006408911.1:1752133-1765440 GCF_000296735.1 Chrysochloris asiatica
ATTCTGTTGTGCATAGGGTTGCTATGAGTCAGTATTGACTCGATGGCACCTAACAACAACAACAACAAATGGGTCTCATTTGTCAAAAGGGCAATACATACTGAATGGGGAAGAGATAGTTTTTTCAAAAAGTGGTGCTGGAAAAAATAAATGGTGTTGGAAAAACTGGAAATCGATTTGCAGAAGAATGAAACAAGACCAAAACCTCAAACTCAACTTTGATTAAAGACTTAAACCTAGAACTATAAACACCATCAATGAAAAAATTGGGGCACTTTTAGGGGCTCCAATATATGGCATACATACACTATCAAATATTGTAAAAAAACACCAAAACAATAGATGAGTGGGACTTGCTAAAACTTAGAAACTTATGTGCACCAAAAGAGTAGAAAGGGAGCTCATGGACTGAGAAAAAATTTTGGAACAGCATATCAAACAAGGGACTAATCTCTAAAATTAATAGAAAACTATAACATCTTCACAAGAAAAAGACAACAATCCAATTTAAAAATGGGCACAGGACATGAACAGACACTTCACCAAGGAAGACATTCAGGCAAACAAATGTATGAGGAAACGTTCACAATCATTACCCATATGAGAGATGCAAATCAAAACAACAACGAGCCTTGCTAATGTAGGAGGTGCTGGTGGTCATCTAGGGCCCCAAGTGACTGAACATGCAGATTCTCAGGCCAGAGAGAAGCCATTCTGCAGACATGGAGTGGTTCCTTTCATAGCCCACTCTTGGAGGAAAACACACTGGAATTATTGTTTGATGGGTGGTCTGACACTCAACAGGCATTGTCAACCAACCCTAGCAGTTTTCCCCACTGAGCATAAATACAACCTCCAAGTCCTTCTCAACACAGTTATTAGCTAATCATCCTCAACTTGGTGGTGGTTGTGGTTTGCGATGGAGTCGGTTCTGACTCATAGCGACCCTGTGTAGGGTTTCTGAGGCTGTAAATATCTACGAGAGCAGAAAGCCTCATCTTTCTCCCGTGGAACAACTGGTAGTTCTGAACTGCTGACCTTGAGGTTAGCAGCCTGACTTGAAACCACTATGCTACCAGAGCTCCTTAGCCAATGTAAATCTGCTAAATTCCTGCTAAAATGGGATTTAGATGCCTTTAACCAATTGTGGCTACATGTGGACTTTTGAACAGTCTGATAAGTCTTATTAAAGGAAGCATTTTGGTCCTGGAGACTGTTGTCTGACCTTCTGACCACTCCTGGAAAGTGAACTGTCTCCAAGGAACTCAGATGACTTTGCATTTGATTCCTCTCCAAAGGAATCAGTTCTGTGCATGAAGCACTTTGCAGAGGAAGCTCAGGAGGGTTCAATATATCAAACTTGGTCATTGACTAAAATTGAGACTCAACATTACAGCAGGCCTTGCTGGGCAAGAGCATTATTTGGAGATCAGCAGTCAGGATTGGTCTGGTTGTCAGAGCACTCTAAAGAACATCTGGTCCTGCCCCTTCATCTATCAGATAAATGGAGTTCAGAGAGGGCAGGGGACTCCCCAAGACCAGTAGCTGGATTGAAACCTAGGCCTCACAACTCTGAACAAGGCTCCACCACAACCTTGAAACTTTATAACTTGTTCCCTGGCAGCCTCAACCAACCACTCAGTGTTGGGTCTGGAAGTGAAGACCATGTGTTATCCCTGCTTGACCTCTTGAGAAGAACACTGAAATTCTGGATTTCTCTGCTCACTTTCATCTACACCTTGCCCCATCCCCTCAAACTGTACCCAGGATCAGAAGGCTCCTGCCTGCATGGGAAGGAGATATATGCAACTCCTTTACCTCAGGTCATTTCCTTATAACAGTGGTCCAACGAGGGAGGAACTATTGTGTCAGAAGATGCTTTAAGTTTAAGTATCTATGAGGGGTTTAAATGACAATCAAAAACAAAAACAAAATCCATACCCATTGCTGCTGCTGTTGTTGTTGTTGTTGTGTGCTGTGGAGTCGGTTCTGACTCATAGCGACCCTGTACAGGGTTTCCGAGGCTGTAAATCTTTACGGGAGCAGAAAGCCTCATCTTTCTCCCACAGAACATCTGGTAGTTTCAAACTGCTGACCTTGCGGCTCGCAGTCCGATTCGTAACCACTACGCTACCAGAGCTCCTTTGCTGTTGAGTTGATTCCCAATTTGCAGAGTAGAACTGCCTAATAGGGTTTGTTGTTGTTGTTAAGTGCTGTCGAGTCAATTCTGACCCATAGCAACCCTGTACATGTTTTCCAGGGAGCAGCTGGTGAGCTTGAACCACTGACCTTGCAGTTCAAATGACTTTGCAGTGTGACGCATTAGCCCACAGCGCCACCCCAGGACTCTTCCTCATAGGGTTTACAAGGTTGTAAATCTTTATGGAAGCTGACTGCCACATCTCCCATGGATTGGCTGGAGGGTTTGAACTGCCATTGTTTGATTACTGCACTACCAAGAGGTTTGCTATTTTACATAATGAGAAGTTCAGAGGAGACCATTTCTGGGTTGATTTGACATCTAAAGATCATCCTCAGTGACTCACTTTTCTCATGTCCTTCTGTTATGTGATCTCCTTAGCAAGTTGATAGTCATATTGAAGGGAGGAAGGTACCCTGGGAGTGATGGTCCATCCAAGACCTCTCCATAGAATAAAGCATTGGCCCTATTCATAAAGAAACCCCACCTCCTCATACGAAATGTTTCCTCTAGGTTGAAGAGTACTTTCTCATCCTTGACGATGATCTTGATCATGTGATACTTTGGCCAACAGACTCCAGCAGCAGTGACAATGTGGCAGTCCCAGACCTAGGTCATAATGGAACTTGCATGCTTTCACTTACTCAACAACAAAAGGTTGTTCCTTTACTACCACCATGAGAAAAATAACTTCAACTCCAGCTACTCCACTGGCCCAAAGAGGAGGAGAAACACAAGAAGCAGAGCTGCCCAAGCTGACCCACAGGCTCATTCATACCAGCAGCACGGTCACCCCAACCTCTGCAATGTGAGGCACAGTCACTCAACAGAACCCAACATAGCTTGAGTGACAACTGACTCACTACTCTATGAGAATGAACAGCATTGTTTCAAGCTACTGAGTGCTGAAGTGGTTTGTTACATATTGTTATTATAGCACAGCTGACCGAATCCATCCACCCAGGATAGACTGATATTCACAAATCAGCAAATTCCAACCAAACTATCGATTTGGCTCCCTTTCATCAGAACCCCCTTACTATTGCAGATCCATCCCCTCCCTGAGCAAGTCTTGGGGGAATGCAAGACCCATCTCCTACTATAGAGGCCAAAAGGACAAGATATTCTTTCTCCCTCTTACTTGTTGGTAGGATTATAGTCCCCTGACATTTGAACATTCTGTGAAAGATGCAAAGATGGAGAAATAGAAAAACAACTACTCACAGAGGTGGTGGTGGCTGGTGTAGTCCAGTAGAGACAAAGATGTCATTGAGAGCATGGTGGTGGATTAGGCAGAAAGGCTGTGCAGACCCTTTCAGCAAAAAACACAGGAAACCAGATGAAACAGCTTCAGAGGGGGGTCCCAGATAAAGGGATACATAAGTAGATGGAGTGCTTACCTGGAGAAAGATTTGGAACAGAAACAAGAAAGGAGGTGACTTCTGATTTGGGGTGGTCAACATGTTCCGCGGGAACCATTTTGAATGGAGTAAGCAGATTGAAGGACAAGAGAGCACTCCCATCAAGCAGAACCTGCCAGCAACTTACAAAGGTGCGAGTATCTTTTTTCTTTTTCTTTTTCTCTTTCTATTCATGTCCTTTCTGGTGACCAGAGGTGACACCTATATGAGTAGACACCTCCAGGGAAAGTTCTGCACCACACAAATCCAGCAGCTGGGTGCAGAATCTAAAGGGAAGGAGAAAACAGAAAGAGCTATTGCTGCGCAGGCTCATCCATCTGAGACCTGCAGTTTTTGAGACTTTGACTCCCAGATTTACATCCTGTCCTTCCTGTCAGATCCCCCAAATCTTTGACTGAAATTAGCCTCGTCAGCTTCTGTTGTTTGGCAGCCAGAATCCCAGCCAATACTAGTGATCTACTCAGAATTCAAACCCCGATGGTCTGATGCTAGAGTCCAAAGTTTTAGCCCCATCTAGAGGTTGGCCCAGGATCGGGCAGTGTTTCGTTCTGCTGTGCATACGGTTGCTATGGGTCGGTACCAATTCGATGGCACCTAACAACAACAACAACAACAACAGGATGGGACATCTTTGGCACCCCTGCGCCCAGGGACATGGCTGGCTGTTGCTATGAAATGTACATCCTCTACCACTCCTGGTGGGTGCTGTACAATAAACACTAGACTGTAACCCACATGACTGGCGGTTCAACCCTACCAGCTGCTCCTTGGAAACCCTAGACAGGGTCACTATGTGTCAGAACTGGCTCAGTGGCACTTAACAACAACAACCATAAAATCAGGTAATTTTTGTAAAAGAATAATGTCTTAAGTAAAAGATTACTTTAATTATGTTCAGTCTTTGGGGCTTCCCAAATCCCAAATCCAACTCCTGGCACCCCAAAAGTGTGTGTTCACCTCTAATTTGAGATGCGGTCTTAGTTGCTTAGTGCTGCTGTGAACAAATACCACAGGAAGGTAGTTTTAAAGAACAGGAATTTATTGTCTCAGTTTGGGAGGCTCAACGTCCAAACCAGGCTATGGACTCTCAGCAGTCTCAGATGTTTCTTGGCATCTGATGGTCCTCACATGGTCTCTTCTCTGTGTGTACATCTCTCTCTGCATCTCTTTTGTTTTTTATAAGACATCATTCAGAAAGGAAGAAGCTTGGGACCTGTCCTATTCCAGTATGTCCTCATTCACATCACAAAAGAGAACCCCTATTTCCAAACAGGGTCACAGTCACAGGTATAGAGGTTAGGACTTCAACACCTACATGGTAAAAAATAAAATTCAGCCCATAACAATTACCTACCTGAAGGGCATTTGGTTGCTTTGTTGCCACCCCGCACTCCCCCCACCCCACCTCTCCTCTGAGCCCTGTCCACTCCCCTGCAGCCCTTAGCAGCGCCTAGGCCCACAAGACCCTCTTGTCCACATGACAGTGCCCTGAAAACTCTGTGTCCCCAGCTCGTGACTCTCAGCCCACCTGCAAATTTTTGTCATAAGCACATTCCTCCTTGTACTGTCATTTTCTTCATATTCTATTTTTAAATGACATATATATTTGTACTTAAAGTCATCCAAAAATTTAGATGTCTTCACACCACTACTGACACTGGAACCACTGTTGATAAGCAGAATGCAGAAAAGGACAGAAAACAATACCAAAGCCTAATGAGGAATGTGGCCGGGTTTGAACCAGAGGCTGACAAATATTTGATGTGCTATTATTATTCACTCTACTCCTGTCACTCCAAACACGGCTGAATGAAATGCACCATCCCAGGATTGATTGCAGATTGGATCACTGTGATCCAAAACGGTTTTGCTGGATGATTTTTGGAAGTAGATCACCAGTGCTTTCTTCCAAGACTGTCTTAGGCTGCAAGCTCTGTTGAAACCTGTTCAGCATCAGAGCACCATGCAAGCCTCCACCAACAGCCAAATGGAGGCTGAACATGAGGTGCACTGGCTGGGCATTGAACCTAGGTCTCCAGCATGGAAGGTGAGAATTCTACCACTGATCTAGCACTGACTCCATCTCCAAGGGTTAGAGGTGCTAAGGAGTCCTGGTGTGGCACTGTGGGTTAATATGCCAGACTGCAAAGTCGTTTGAACTGCAGGGTCGGGGTTCAAGCTTACCAACTGCTCCTCGGAAATGCTGTACAGGGTTGCTATGGGTCAGAACCAACTAGAGGGCACTTAACAACAACAACAAAGGCTACCCAGCACCACACCAAGCCTGCTTCCTGGCAGTAATCAGAAATAAGGGTTGAAGGAGAATCCGGAAGGAGTCACCTTCTCAGTGCACAAAACAATGTTATTTCATGTCATGCCATGTGCCACACAACAGGTGAAAACAGAGAGGGAAAGGTTCTTGTTCTAGGTCACACAGACATCAGGGATAGAGAACTTGGAACTGCTACCTCCCACCCACATCCCATCTCTCTCTGTGGCACTTTGCTTTGTCTCTTTTGTACATTACAGCTTCTCCCAGGAAACTCCTTAGGATATAGGGCCTCATTAAACTCCAGCAAATTCTCCTTTCCATCTATCTGGTGTGTGTTCTCCTTCCCAGCAACATCCGTACTGCTCTTTCAACACCAGTTGGTATAGGCTTTGCAAATGCCAACTCATTTAAATGTCAACTGGGACAACACAGAGCTAGAAAGGCAAACAGGTGACAAAAATAGATGTGACAATCACAGTATCCTAGACTGTCAGCAGGCGCTCCTAGCTCCTCTTAACTCTTCTCTGGGCAAGTGGCCCTTAGAGAACCAAGATAATTATGGACCAGATCTTTACCCTAAGAAAACTCAGGCACACACATAATTTTGTATATTATTCTAGAAAGGTCAGGAGCCCCTTATGTTTTTTGTTTTTTTTTAATCTGTCTCACAGATTGTGTTTTCAAAAAGAATTTTGCTTGCAAAAAGCATTCTGATACCAAGAATTTTGAAGTGACTGGTCTTGGTGACTTTGTGGAGGCTTCCAATTAGTGAGCTATGTATAGAGGCTGACGTTCACTCCAAAGCAGATGATTAGGGTCCACCTTTTGCAACCAGAAGCCTCACAGCCTGACTTACCTTTCTGTGAGGAATATTGTTGTTGTTAGGTGCCATTGAGTCAGTGACGACCCTATGCACAACAGAGCCAAACACTGCCATGTCCTGCACCAACTTCACAATCTTTGCTACACTGGAGTCTACTGCTGCTGCCACTGTGTCAGTCCATGTCATGGGAGGTCTTCCTTTTTTTTCTCTGACCTTTCACTTTACCAAGCATGATGTCCTTCTCCAGGGACTGGTCCCTGAGAGGCAAAATGCTAGAGTGGTCATGAGCCAGATTATGTTTATCCAAATCTTGGCTCTGCCACTTGCCAACTGTGAACCTCTGAACCTCAGTTTCCTCTAGTGTCCTCAAAGGAATGAGTAAATGACAAGATATATCATGGGCAAATTGCATATCCTCAGTCCTCTTTTCTTACACCCATGGCAGGCATTACTAATCGATGGAAATAGTCTTTCTTATCAGGTCTCAGAATCCTTTTGTGTGTCCAGAGTTATGGAAAACCACTCTCAAAAGATAGAATTTGGGGTTTTATATGAGCCCTTTTTTGCCTTCTCTCTTATATCTGTTAAGCATACATCCCACACATAGCAGACCCTGAATAAATGTCAGTTAACTACATAGTCTCTGCTTACTGCAGGAATTCTTAGTCACGATGCTCAACTTCTGCTTACTTGCCTCCAGTGACAGGGAACCTACTACTCCCCAGCTGCCCATTCCATTACTGGACAGTTCTGATGTTAAGATCGCCTTTAGTCTCCTTCCTTCATAGTTTGATTCTATGGCAAAGATCTCCTTTCTTTCCTGGATTAGCTGTCAGTATGGATTTAGATGATTTATTTTTAGGTGATAAATTTGAACCTTATGATGAGTAAAACCTTCTCTCAGCTTGCAGGTAGTTGATTTTCTAGCAATGAAGCAGCTTTAACATTTGATGGGCCTTTGGGGAGTGTGTGAGTCTGTGTGTGTGTGTGTGTGTGTGTGTGTGCACGTGCGCACATGAGTGTTATGTGAAGGGGAAGAGATGAGGGAGATTAGACAGAGAGGACAGAGTGGATGCATTTGAATGGTTCCTGATGCAGCAAACCAGTGTCACTCTTTATATAAGCCCAAGAGCTCCTCCAGGGATGGGAGCCACATTTACAACCCCATCATTAGCTGATTAAGGCTCATTATTCCGGGAGTGGGGGCAATGAATCATTTTTATAGAGAAGAGGGCCATGAAGTTATATAACCATCCACTTCTTTGGATTGAATCCACAGTTCTAAATTTAGAAGGCAGGAGACTTTAAAGACGAGCCCCTTCGTTTGGAGATGGTGCTGTCCACACAAGAGGACATGGGTCTATGGGTGTTGAGGCCTCAGGGTTCCCAGGGTTATGGTAAGGGTTTCCTTCCAGGGGGGGCCTCATCTCACAATACCAGGAAAAAGGCGAGGGGATGCATAGTTACTCAGCACTTTCCACAGCGTGAGCAGGTGGAAATGCACTAGAGGGTGCAGAGTAGGATCATGAGGGGTGAGCTAGAATGCAATGTTCAGAGAGGGTGGCAACTCTTGGGAAACTTGACAGGCATGGCTGCCCTTGGGGTACAGCATATGTCATATGTATGGCCTAATCTGGCCATTTCCAAGTGGATTTCCTCTCTGTTGGGGCTCCCAGCTTTGCTGTTGTCAATATTTGGTGTAGGGGTCTGGAAAATATCTCCACCAGGTTGTGCCCTGCATAAGGACACCACATCTAAGTGAACATATTGCGCAATCGAGATCTCATCGATTCACCTAAGTGTGAAGAGACTTTTTTATTGCAGATGGCAGCAAAGGATACTCTAACAAAATTGTTATTACAACACTTTCTGACAGATGCAACACAAGTGCGTGGAGCAAAGGGACCTTTTTTTTCCCTGATGTGTACAAAGAAACCATGTGGGCTAGCAGCAAACTGCCTCTAACTTCCACTGGATCCAACCTAAATACAACCTTAAGTTCAAGTCAAAGTGATCTTGTTCCTAGAAAAGCTGCTGAGGGCTGAGGATAAGATCAGCTATAGAGTTGTCACAAGTCATTTGAAGTCTCAAAAACATTTCCCAGACCATTGCAAAGTGGTGATAGCACCCTAATCACACAGGAGATAAAGTATGTCATTAACTGTGAAAAAGCCACACCCACTTTAGGAAATGCTACCAGGTTGTGTTATAGTCACATGTGATAGCATGAAGCCAGATTTATTCTCAGCCACTTTCTAGCTCTATATTGCAGGGTGATTTATTTCACCTTTCTGGACCCTAGTTGCATCTGCTGTAAAACAGAAATCAGCTAGTTCTGTCACCCTGTAAGGATCTATGAAAGGCCCTGTCCAGGGCCTGGCTGGCAGCCAGTGCTCTATAAATGTTTGATTCCTTTCTCCAGGTTATTTTAAAAATATCCAGGCAGTTTGGACACCGTAGTTTGCTGTTTAGTTGCCATGGATTTGGTCCCTGACTCATGGCAACCCCATGTGTTCCAGAGCATAACTGCTCCTTGGGGTTTTCTCGACTGTGATCTTTACAGAAGCAATGTGCCAGGCTTTTCTTCCAAGGACCTGCTGGACAATTCAAACTACCAACCTTTAGGTGAGCAGCCAAGCACTTAACTACTTGTATCCCTAGGGTCCTGTTTGGATACTAGAAAGTGATATTTTCTTTGAAATCCTATGTACTTAAAAGAGCATCAAATTTCCTGGATGTCTGATCGTCTCCCTAAGTCTGAGCTACTCTCTTGCCATTTCCACAGCTCACTCCACTCCTTGATGGTCCTTGAACACACCAGGCCTGTTCCCACCTCAGGGCCTTTGCACATGCCATTCCTCTGCCTAGAATGCTCTGTCCTCAGATCTTCCCACGACTGGCTCCTTTGTGTTCTCCAGGTTGCTGCACAAATATCCCCTTGTCTATGCAAAGTAGCTTCTGGGTCTTCCTGTCACACAATACTATTTTACTTTTTGCTCCATCTTACTTTATTTCTTTGATGACTGATTTTGTCTCTACAACCAAAATTTGAGATCCACAAGGGCAGAGACTCATGTCTTGTTCACTGTTACTTGTTACAAAAATTTCAGTTGTCTTTAAGTTGATGTTGACCATGGTGAACCCATGTAGATCAGAGTAGAACTGTGTTCCACACAGTTTTCAAGATTGTCACCTTGGAGTCCTGGTGTGGTTCTGCAGGATAATACACTAGACCCAAAGGTCAGTTTGAGCTGCAAGGCTGATGATTCAAACCCACCAGCTGCTCCTCAGAAATCCTATGCAGGGTTACTATGAGTTGGAACCGACTCAACGGCACATAACAGCAAGAACAACCTTTCAGGAGCAGCTCAGCAGGCTTTTCTTCCAAGATTCTCATGAGTGAGTTAGAACTTCCAAACTTCTAGTTAGTAGTTGAGCTACGATTTGTGCCACCCAGTGACAATGGAAGACCATAGGTGCCTAACAAATTGTTGTTGTTGTTAAGTGCTGTCAAGTTGGGTTCCAATCCATAGCGACCCTGTATAGGGTTTCCAAGGAGCAGCTGGTGAACTTGAACAGCAGGCCTCCCAGTTCAAATGGACTTTGCAGTCCACCGCATTAACCAACAGTGGCACACCAGGACTCCAGGTGCCTAGTAAATAGTTGTGGACTCATTAATGATGTTTGTGAGAAGAACAAAGAGAAGTCTGCTTCATACTCTCTTTCTCTTCTTCACTCCCTCAGCTCCCTTTTTTTTTTTCTGGGTCTCCCTCTATGGGATATTTCTCTTTGGTCCACATTTCCCTCCTTTTTGCTAGATGACTTCCTTTTCTCTTTCTTGTTTCCCTCGCTTATCCTACAAAGAGCTTAAAGCATTGTGTTCTTTCTGTTTTCAAGGATAGGGTGACTGTGGCCTTCATCTTTTTGATCTTTCAGGACCTGCCGTGGTTGGGTCCTCCTCTCTTTGACTAGGGGAAGTCAGTGTGAACATCACAGGTGGGTAGGACTTGATCCACCAGGTGGATTACGCCAACAGAAGCAGTGAAGGTGGAGGCTGGGTAATCACCTCTTTGCTAAGTGCCCAGCTCCACCCTCTGCTGCTACTGCAGACAAGTTCCCTTCTCTTTCCAAGCCAGACTTTTAAAACTCTGCTATGTGAGCACTCCAATGAATTGATCTGGTTCATGCCAACCATTACCTGGACTAAAGAATTTGAACGGCAGTGTACAATTTACAAGGCTCTCTCTCTCATTGTTCATTCCTCCCACAGTGTCTTACTAAGCACCTATTAAAAGAGGTCTTCGTGGAAAAAGGTTCAGGAAAATTTTCATTATCTTTTCATTCTATTTTTCCAAGAGATTTTGAAGACCCTACCCCTACCCCAGCACACCTCTAAGCACTTTGCATGTAATCATTAATTTATAAGTTAGATACAATTACCATCACCCCATTTCATACAAGAGCCGTATGTGGCCCAGAGCCAGATTTAAAGTTAAAAAAGCATTAATTTCTGGATTTCTCCAGTGTACAGGCTTTTTACTGGTTCCCAGTAGGGGCACAAGCCTCTTGGTTATGTGTGTAAAATTTGCAAAGGTATTCTGTTTTACTTACAAGCAGTTAAGAACTTTATCTCTTGCCACAATGAATCCCTTTGACCCTTTCATCTTATAATGAGTAGTATTGAGTGGTTGTGACCATTTGAGGGATCTAAGCTGGGGATGGTAGAATGTTTATTAAGATGAATGTATGTTGGTTAGCTTTGCTCCATGTCTAATTAAGCTACGGGTACAATCTGGAGTAGGGGAGGGTTTCCAGGAACATTAGTTCTGTTGACTCACCATCTTGTCTACACTGTGATTCAGTATTCTGGCCCAGAGTTCAAATCACAATGTCAATATGTTCCACATCACACAAAGTATTCAAAAAGAGAAGGACAAACCATTTTGTCCTCAGTTCTTCGCGAAACATAACTTCTGTTAGGAATATACTTGACAATCCAATGGATGCAATTAAAAACACACTATAGGTTGATCTTGCAGTCCAGGAGCGGAGGACCCTGGGACCATTAGAAGAGTGGAGTGTGGGACCCTACCCAGAGAAGCAGTGATGCCAGAGATGGAGACAGAGATGATGACATGGAGAGATGGAGCGTCTGGGGACTCTGAATTTAGGGAGGTAGAGGGGCTGTGTGCTGGCAGCTGGGGTCAGGCTTGCAGGGCATACCCTTTGGTGTTTGAATGGTTATATATTCCTGAGTGCTTCCGTGTAATCCCCGCCCCCACCAAAAAAAAAAGAATGGAAGAAAATGCTGTTGAATGATGATGCATGGAGGGAATTATAATCATTGCAATGAAACAAAATATGATAGGATGAATGTAAAGCTGATGCTCTCCCATGTAAACTATCACTCAAGTCATAATAAAAACTTAAACAACAACAACACACACACCAAATAAACAAAAAGTCAATGACAAAATTGGGGCCCTCACCCATTGTTGATGGGAATGTGATACAGCTATTGTGGAAAAGAGCCTGGTAGAGGGCGGAACTTGATGGCAGCTAGGGTGGAGGTGCAGTAAAGTTTGTCATCAGCTATACCACAGAATACCCGGCAAAGCAGACCCAGGGCAGAGCTCCAAAACTTGGAACTACAGAGACAGGAATATTTTAAAAGTTTGAAGGCTTATAGATTGTCGAACTTGAAGCTGAAGTAAAAAAATCACGTACTTGTAAATATGTCAGATTAGGCTCAGAGGCCCAGAGCCAACATCTTGGGCAAGACCAAATGGCAAGATGAAGTGGGGAAGCAGAAACACCACGGAAAAATGCTGCGGTAACCTTGGGGCAAAGGTGGACAATACACTTTGTCAGTTTTGCTTTGTCCTGATTTTCTTTATTTTTTTGGTATCTGGTCATTGGTACGTCCACTGTTTGCCCATCTCCATTCTGATGACTATAGGGGGAGCCTGAGCGAGTGGACACCCCCCCCACCCTCACCACTGGTGGGTTCTTCTGCCACGCATGAGCACAGATACTCAGCCCAAGAGCAGGCACTGAAAGTTTTTTGTTTTTTAATACAGGAAAGGGCAGGACAGGGCTGTAGAGAAGGAAAGAGTTTAAAAACAAAACAGGCTGAAAATTAAATTAAAGCCTGAGGCCAACACTGGCATCTTGAAATCTCTCAGGCAGCTTTGAAGCAAGAAGCTGAAGAGAGGACATTAAAGTCATACTCATATTTGTTGTTGTCAGGTGCCATCGAGTCAGAACCGACTCATAGCGACCCCATGCACAGCAGAACGAAACAATACTCATATTAGGCCACAGATTTTTATTTTTCTTCTCTCCCTCCTCCCCCTTTTCTGTGATTATAGACTGCAGTATTCAGTCTAGTTTTTGTTGCTGCTGTTTTTTCATTTTTTGTTTGTTTGTTTTTTTCTTTTCTCTTGTTTTTTGTCCACTGGTGCTGTTTTGCTGTTATATGCTACCCCTTCTACCTTTGGAGGACTCTTTCTCTCCATATATTACACAAGAAGAGTCAGAAACTGCTGCCATATAGCCAACCTACAATTACACTCTATAAAACACCAAAAC
>NW_006408911.1:1772090-1778828 GCF_000296735.1 Chrysochloris asiatica
CAGCAGATAGGGATGGGCAATTTACACATTGACTATCAAAACTGGGAAAAGTGGTTGGATGTGGATCTGTTATAGAGTGGCTAGGAATTACTGGTTCTTGCTTGTAGGGGGAGAGAAAGGAGGGAGTGCCTTGAATGACTTCACAGCTAGAGTTTGCCATTCTGGTTTATGGAATCCTCGGGGCTCTGCAACCATGCTGTAGATGAAGAGAAAGAACGCTCACCCGCTAGCAGGCTGTTGTCACCAGCACCTGTTCACCCAGTTTGATGGCAACCCTTACACACCAACCCCCAATGGATGTCCATGTGAGACATAATACCCTGGAAGTGCTCTGGAGGTGCCTCAGGTGGCCACAGACTACAGTGACCTGGTGCATGTGGCCTGCTGGGGACAGACACCTAGATCCCCTTGTGTGCTTGCTGGGTGCTCTTTCAGACCCCCCCACCCCATGCAGTCGCCTGCAGATGACCTGGGAGTAGAGGTTGGAAGCGGTGAGGGCATTTCCCTCTACTCCTATGTGCCGGGCAGCAGGATGCTTGGCCTGAGTCTCATTCCCAGTTTAAGGGTATGAACGTTTTGCTTTCTGGAGAAGACTGTGAGGGCTTGTTGACCTTTTTCAAAAGGACTAAGACTAGAACAACTACTATACAGTAAAACCTATGAAAGTTGGAAACCTTTCAGAGAAGGAAAACTCAAAGTTTTTTCTACTAATAGAATAATAAAAAATGTTTAAAGTGGTAAGATTGCACCCTGTCGACGGTGGAAAATTTGTGAGACAAGGGGAAACAAGACTGCCCTGTGGAGTTCCGGTTCTCAGATTTCACTGTAATAATAATCATGGTAAACATTCGCTGAGTAAGTTCTGGATTAACTCATTATCTTCTCAGATTACAGGTGAGGAAACGGAGGCAGAGCAGTGATAATATGATTATGGTATTACCACTAATAATCATAAGACGGTGGCAATTAGTAACAGTAGTGATAGTTGTAGGGCTATGGCTTATGACGGAGCCCTGGTGTGACCCTGTAGGATAAGCACTGGTCTTCCAACCACAAGGTTGATGGTCCCAAACCACCAGCTGCTCTTCAAGGAGTCCTGGTATGATGTTAAAGATGAGCACTGGACTGCCAGCTGCAAGACTGGTGGTTCAAACCCATCAGCTGTTTCTGGGAAACTTTATAAAGGGTCACTGAGTTGGAACTAACTTGACAACTTGCCAGCACTTAACAGCAACAACCAGCATGGCTTACTAGGAGTTCCTGGGTGCTGTAAACAGTTAATGCACTCACTCACCTGCTAACTGAAAACTTGGAGGTTTTCGTGGGCAGAGATGCCTGAGACGAAATGTCTGGTAACCTATTTACAAAAACTCAGCCGTTGAAAACACTATGGAACACAATTCTCTGACATACACGGGGTAACCAGGAGTCAGAGTTACCCTGACTGAAATTGGTTTATGGCTTACTGAGGACTTAGGATCACATGAAATCTTGACATTCATCCGGTAAGGGGTGATTTTTTTTTTTTTTTATGTTTTATTGTGAATTATGTGATAGTGTACATGGGAGAACATTGGTTTTACATTCATTCTATCATATATCGTCTCATTGCCATGGTTACAATCCCCTCCATGCAATCCTTCCCCCGTACCCCCAGGTCTTCAGCACAAGGGGTGATTTTTATAGGCCCCATTTTACAGAGAAATGCTTTGAATGATTTTCATGAGGTGATGTCACCTACCTGCAAGGACACAGCTCGCCAAGGGGCAGAGCCAGCACTCAACCTAAGACTGTCTCAACTCTTAGCAGTGACTTCTATTAATCAATCCCAAGGGGTAACTGGAGTCCTGATGTGGCGCCGTGGGTTAATACGTCAGACTGCAAAGCTGTTTGAACTGCAAGGTTGATGGTTCAAGCTCACCAGCTGCTCCTCAGAAACCCTATACAGGGTCGCTATGGGTCAGAACCGACTCAACAGCACTTAACAACAATGGGGGTATCTGGAGTCCTGATGTGGCGCTGTGGATTAATGCACTGGGTTGCAAAGTCACCAGCTGATTCTTGGAAACCCTATACAGGATTGCTATGGGTCGGAACCAACTCGACGGTACTTAATAACGAAAATAACAAGGGGTATCTAGCCAATGATTGGGCATCTCATCACTAATCCCACTAAGGCAGACAGGGTAGTTATAGATGTTGCTTGTGATCACAGGGTGATAATTCAGACTTCAAGGCTCAGCCAGGGCAGTGGCTGTTAGGCCCAAAGACACTCAGCCAGGAAGGGGAAAAAGGGAGGGGCAGAACTGAAAGGAGAGGAAAGTGAATGGTTTGGACCCCATTCACTTACCTCTAATAACCTAAGTCTGGACTTGGACTCAGATGAAGGTGTCCAGAAAAGTCATCTCTTAGAAATTTTCCTCATGTAAATTTCAGACTGGCCTGCATGCTAAATGACACCTAATCATCTTGCCTGCCATCTGTTCTTGGATCCACCAACCCCATCCCTCTTGAACTCTGGAAGTCTGGACCTCTTCTGAGGGGTGGGCACTTTGCCCACCTTGCAAAGGTCTGCCAGTCTTGGCCCAGCTGACCTTGAAAACCCTTCTCAGCCCCCCATGCCCTGCAGATTCCTGACCCTAGAACCAGAATCCTTGGGAACTATCTGAAACCTGATCATCAAAATCTGTCAGGGAACCAAAGAAGGCCACACAGAATCTGACAGGCTGAGGCTGTTGAAGGAACTGTGGATTCCAGCCTCTGAAACATCACAGTGTTGATGAGTCTCTCTGTGCCTAAGGCCAGCTGTATGCCTCTGCACTGTTGGGACATGTCTGAATTAAGTATCAGCCTGGGTTCAGTTTGGGCCACTGGGAACAGTCCAGGGGGACAGTAGGGTCTCAGGTCCAGGGCTAGTAGGGCAGTGATGCTAATGCTGCCACCATTGTTCCCTAACCTGAGCTGCCCCTCACCTTTCTGGGGATATAATACAATGGCTTATTCCTGAGAACCTCGTGCCTGGACAGAGAGGAGGTAGAGAGCCCACGCAAGGCAAATGAACTTTTACCAACACAGACTGTGTGTGCTGGCACCCAGCTGGCTGGAACTCAAATGTGGGCTCTGCCTCTGCCTACATTTACACTGTCTTACCTAAAGAAAATTCCTCCTGGGCCTCAGATATTAGATGCACACAGTCAGTATTGGCATTAACTTTTCTTTCTTTTTTTACACCTACTGTTTTTTTGGTTGTTTGTTTGTTTTTAAGTTTTTATTGTAAACTGAGTGAAAGTTTACAAAGCAGATCATCAGTTTTACATTCAACAAATTACATACTTTGTTTCATTACAATGATTATAATCCCCTCCATGTACCATCAGTTAACAGTATTTCTCTCTATTCTTTAGCAATTAACTCTTTTGTTTTTGTTTTCAAGTTTTTATTGTGAATTGAGTGATAGTTTACATGGGAGAACATCAGCTTTACATTCATCCTATTGTATTTCGTTTCATTGCAATGATTACAATCCCCTCCATGCATCATCATTCAACAGCATTTGCTTCCATCTCCTCTGTGTGTTTTTTGTTTTTGGATGTACACTGGAGCACTCAGGAATATACAACCATTTAAACAACCAAAGGGCACACCTTGCAAGCCCACCCCCCGATCATCAACACACAGCCTCCCTGAGTCCAGGGTCCCCATCCACTCCATCTCTCCACATCATCATCTCTGCCTCCATCTCTGGTGTCACTGCTTCTCTTGATAGGCTCCTGCACTCTGTTCTTCTACCTTGATGGTTCCAGGGACCTCCACTCCAGGACTGCAAGATCAACCACTCCCCTCCTTTTGTTACAAAACATCAGTCCTGATAGCAATTATTGACTATTGAACCACAAGAGTCTTATCCCCATCGTAGCCCCATTCAGACATACGATTATTGTTTTTATTGATGTTTTTGAAACCATGCCTGGATGTCCCTGCTAAGAGCACTGTATTTTCCTTCTATATGTTTTATATCTGTAGAATCACATACCACTTTGTGTTTATGAGGTTCACCCATGCTGTCATGGCAGCTAATCCCAAGAACTAGCATTAATTGAGGGCCTACTGTGCTCCTGGCTCAGAGCACCCCTATGAGGCAGTCACTATATTTATCTTTGAGACTCAGAGGCTTGACAAAGGTCCCAGAAACAGTAAGTGTCAGAATCTAGTCTTTCTAGCTGGGCTAACATCTTGACACCTGGAAAAGCAGAAGGCATCTTGGTATTCCTCTCCTGCATTCCTACCTTGGGGATGGAGACGTCAATCCAGCAAGGGAAGGGTCGAAGCAATGACTTCCCAAGTGACTGGTTCTCCTAGGTGAGGTGGGAGGCCTCAGCAGCCTTCAGCATGGTCCTCACATTCTCAGACACAGCTCCCAGAAAGCCCAGGACCCTGAGCCTAGGAGGGGAGGGAATGATCTTTCTGTCTCTCCACCTCAGCTGTCATGGAAGTATGCATGTATTCTCTCGCCAGTGCCATTCTGGAAGTACCAGCTTCCACCTCTTCATGGCTTTGTAATAGCTTCTTTAGGATCTAACGGTCTGCAGATGGCCTTGTTGACAGCTGTACCCCATCTGTCTTAGGGACCACCTGCATTAGTAGTTAGTTAATGGTTGGTAGTTTGTCTTCTTTGTACTGCTACATATATCAGCCAGGGCAGGACTGAGGGGCAGTGCAGATTCTCCTCTAGGGGATCTCGAGAGACACGTGTCCGACCGATCGCCATCAGAGACAATAAAGTGGTATGAATCCCCTTTGTGATGCCCCACATAACTTTTTCAGCCTCTCTGAATCTAAAGTGAAACTGCTGGGAGCTGAGCTGCTATAAAACACCAGGACATATATCAGCAGAATGTACAAACCCAGGCAGAAGGATGCACTGTCACACAGTTAAACATACATGCCCTCACTCTCATGGCTTCCAAAGCTCTCTCCTGAGGACTTTTCTAAAACCACCTAACTGCACTGCAGAATTCCAAGGGGTATCGGTCATGTAGACAGTGACCATAATGGTGCCTCATGGAGTTGGACAAGCCGCTAACCTCGACCACCAATGCCCTGTAGTGAGGTGCTGCAGGGAGAACTGATATATTTTACAGATGGAGAAACTGACACTTGAAGCCTTAACCAAGGTCAAACAGTGAGTCAGGGGCTGGGAGAGAACCAAGTCATCATTTGTCTCCCCTGACCCTCACATTTCACGAAGAGTTCTTTGCTTGCAAAACATTGATTAGTCTCAGAAATAGTGTTTAAACATCTATTTATATACATATTTCTTTTTAGATTCACTTTTACATGACACAAAAATTTAAGGATATAAAGAGGAAGCCAAACTCCTCTTCATCCCTGTTCCCCAGACACTGATTCCACTGCCCAGTGGGAACTACCACTTTTCACACTGATGGAAGCATATAATACTGTTCCACACCTCTCTGAAAGGAGCCCTGATAGCATAATGGATTATGATCTGGGCTGCTAACTTCAAGGTCAGTAGTTTGAATCTACCAGTCGCTCCATGGGAGAAAGTTGAAACTTTCTGCTCTCGTAAAGATTTATAGCTTTGCATCACTATGTTTGAGAACCAACTCGGTGGCACATAACCACCACTACCACACACCTCACAGGGTTCAGTTTCTATATCTTGGGATGTCGCAGAGCATTTAAGGTGTCCAGTGTGCTGTTTCATTGTGGGACAGAAGACCGTCGTGTGGAAGTCCAGAGAGCTATTTAAGAAGGAGCTACTGACGTTCACTTACGCAGTTTCCAGTCTCTTGCAAGGGCAAGCAGTGTTCATGGAGCTTCCTTAGACTGGTATCACTTCACAAGTCTGGATAAGCACCCGAGAACAAATTCTTTATTTTTTTTAAATAAACAGTTT
Organism: Chrysochloris asiatica; assembly: GCF_000296735.1. Lineage (NCBI taxonomy): Eukaryota > Metazoa > Chordata > Mammalia > Afrosoricida > Chrysochloridae > Chrysochloris > Chrysochloris asiatica. Next base: position 1,778,011 of record NW_006408911.1, read on the forward strand.
CGTTTTTGATACAAATTCAAACATCATGAAAGTGCATACAATAAAGTCAAAGAGAAGGTCTCAGCTGCTGCCTTCCCATCAGTTTTACGCCCCAGAAATGACTACTATCTTCAGAAAAATGGTGATCCGAAACTTCATATTATTTTGCAACTTGCTTCTGATTTATTATTTGTGATTGATTGCAAAAAATGACCATGATTTTTCATTAATCTGCACCCATGCCCTTTGTAATGTGAGTTTGCAGCACCCTAATAATAAAATAATTTAAGCAAAAGGTTGATGGTTTGAAGCTACCAGCTGCTACATGAAGACTATCTGCTCCCATAAAGATTTAAAATCTCAGAAACCCAAGGAGCACTTCTAATCTGCCCAATAAGGTCACGATGGATCTGAATGGATTTGTTGGCACTGGGTTCAATGGGAAACCCTACAGCCATCTATCAATAGGCCAAGCGTACATATCTGGGCCTTGAATCTGGGCATCGCCATGGGCCTTGCTTTGGCCACTAGAAGGTAGTGGAAGTGGCCGGGTACAGTGTGGGCACAGACCTCAAAAGACTGTTCCACCATGCTAATAAGGCTGCACAGGAACTTTTTAAAGTATTGAAGAGCAGAGATGTCAGCTTCAGGACTAAGGGCACCTGACCCAGGCCATGGTGTTTTCAATAGCCTCATATGGATGCGAAAGCTGGACAGTGAATAAGGAAGATCCTAAAAGAATTCATGCCTTTTGAGTTGTGGTGTTGGAGGAGAATACTGAAAGTGCCATGGACTGCCAAAAGAACCAATAGATCTGTTTTGGAAGAAGTGCAGCCAGA
>NW_006408911.1:1779758-1811164 GCF_000296735.1 Chrysochloris asiatica
GGGGGGGGGGGTTGGGGAAGCAGGTAATAAGATCATGAGGTATCTCAGAGATCTTTTCACAGCTGACATCTAGAGCAACCTCATTCTTTCATGTGTTCCATGATTTATTTATCCAATACCTTCTGAGGGGACTCACAGTTTAGTTCCTTACTTCTGAGTCTCCATATTACTATATAAAGATGCAGCTAAAAACCCTTGTCTTGAGCTTAATTTGTAAGAGTTATTTAGGCAAGTAAATGACTGGCACTTAGAAAGTGCTCAGCACATATTTTTTTATCCTCCTTCATTCTGTCAGATAATTTCCACTCAGACCGGAATGGCAAATAGGTTTCTCTCAGCCGTCATTGGCAGGTAGGTACATGCTGAGCTTGTGCTGAGCAGGACTCTGGGTCAGAGGGGCACACTGCTGTGATTGATTAGTGATTCCTGTCACATGTATGCAGGAGAAGTGACGAGAGGGAAATGAATGTCATTCTTCATTCGTATCTCTACCCGATGGAAGGTGGGTCTCACTCCAATTCCCTCAAAAGATTCTGGGAGAACAAACAACCTTCAAGGCCTAAGAGGAGGAGCTCCAAAGATAGATGTTCAAGCAGGTGAAGGGGAGGGAAGGGATCTTTGTAACTGTTATAATTGAACTTTGGGGAGCATTTAGGACCAAGAAAAACACATGCTATAACTCAGGTTCTCAAAGCATCCCTAGCTCTGTGATGAAAGCCAACCACTGTTTAACCTTGGGCTCCCCTTGATACGGTGGCAGAAACTCAAGTCATACTGGCTTAAGCAAAAACAACAACAGTTCGTTAACTCATATCTAACATCCCACTTTCTTGGTCACATCTAGCACAGGTCCTAGAACCAGTCAGAGTGGTCAGACCTGCCTCATGGGCTCCTGCAAGGAAAATTTCTATGTAATAACCAGAAAGCAGGGATGGAGACTGGGCTACCCCCGAACATAAGCTTCACCTACCCCACAATGGGAAAAGAGGGTAACTCATGCATCTGAACAAAGTGTTTCAGGTCCACATAAGAGAGTGGATTGGGGTGAGACAGAGGGTCAAGGGAAGGATCCAAGGAGATAACATGATTTGGAATAAAGGGTGAGAGGCAGCATGAACAAGGCAAAAGGCAGGAAAGTGCTGGGGTGGGGGTGGTGGGTGATGGGAGAATACTGCTAAGGGCCAAGGCATAGCTCCTGCCCTCTCCTCCTGGTCAAGGACATGTTGCACCCTTGGAATTCTTTCAGACAGCTGTCCTTCGCCCCAGCCTTCAGCACCTTTAAGTGTGGGCTTTCAGCCCAGCTTAGCCAGTGAACTCTCTCTCTCTCTCCCATAAGCCTGCCCAACTTTCACTAGACAGCTCTCCCACAGGTGGAAGAGCTCTGAGGCAGGAAGCATACGTCATACCCTGGGAAGGAGATCCCTCTTTCAGAAGAAGAGTTCTCCTGGAGATGTCCCCACCTCAGACTTTTACTTTCTCGTCTAACTGTTGCCCCATGTCTAACCTGACCACCTTCTCCTTGCATCTCCCAGCTTGCCTCGGGGGAACAGGGAGCAGGTATTAAACAAGACCTTTCTGATCTGACAGATGTTCAGAACCACAGTGCAGCCCTGTTTGACCCTAGGCCACTTGACCTGGCTTCTTTAACACACACATACACAAACCTCAGTGTGTAACAGATACAAAGGAGTCACTAAGAGCAGAGGCTTTGGGGTCACAGGCCTGGCTTCAAATCCCTACTCTGCTATAGATTCACTGTATTCCTTAAGGTAAGTTACTTACCTTCTCTAAGCCGCTGTTTATTCAATTGTAACATGGGTATGTTTTTGTTGTTGTTAAATGCCGTAGAGTTGGTTCTGACCCTTAGTGAACCTGCATAGGGTTTCTGAGGAGCTTGAACCTCTGACCTTGCAGTTCAAACTGACTTTGCAGTCTTAACCCACAACTCCAGGGTACAGAAAATCATTAGTCCATCACTAATAGATGAGGCTTTCTGCTCCCACAAAGATTCACAGCCTCTGAAACCCTATCCAGAGTCGCTGTGAGTGTAGGAATGGACACAACGGCACATAACAATAAAACTAGAACTCTGGTGAGGATAATACATGTATTCAAAGACATAGCAAGTGCTCAACATAAGGTTCACAATATTATTATTATTATCATGAGAGGCAGTGTAGTACAGTGGTTCCGGAACACAGATTCCACCTCCACCCTGGGTTAAAATTCTCACAGCTTCTCCACTTACTATGTAAGCTTTGGCCTGTCACTTATCTCCTTTGTTCCTCATCTGTAAACTGGGTACAAGAATATTACCTACCTCACAGGGTGATTGTGAGGATTAAATGAGTTGATATTCATAAAGCTTAGAACAGTGTTTAGCCCATAGTATATGCTAGGTTATAGTTAGTCACTGTAATTGTTGCTATTATTACAATCTAGAACAAGCTGGAAGCAGAAAAAGGTCTGGGTTCTCAGGGCTAGGGTTGTGAGCAATGCTAATATCATAAGGAAGTGCTGATGGTCATCCTGGTCCCCAGTAGACTGATTCTCAGGCCATAAAGTTTCTCAGGCCATAAAGAAGCCATTCTCCAGGCATGGGGTGGTTCCTTTTATAGCCCACTCTTGGAGGAAAACACACTGGAATTATTGTTTGATGGGTGCCCTGACACTCAACAGACATGGTTAACCAACCACAGCACTTCTCTCCACTGAGTATAAATACAACCTCCAAGTCCTTCTCAACACAGTTATTAGTTAATCATCCTCAACTTAGTGGTGTGCCGTGGAGTCGGTTCTGACTCATAGCCACCCTGTATAGGGTTTTTGAGACTGTAAACCTTTAAGGGAGCAGAAAGCCTCATCTTTCTCATGCTGAACAGCTGGTAGTTTCAAACTGCTGACCTTGAGGTTCACAGCCCATCTCATAACCACTACACTACCAGAGCTCCTGGCAAAGTTAAAAATTATTAAGCATCTATCACTGTGCTAAACACAATTGTCTGAAGTCAGAACATTTGAGAGGCTTTAGTGGTCACTATAAGTTGGAATTAACTCTATGGCAAGGGGTTAATGGGTTTGTTTGTTTGTTTATTTAAGGGTAGAATATCTATGTCGTTGTTGTTGTTGTTGTTGTTGTTGTTAAGTGCCATCGAGTCAATTCTGACTCACAGCAGCCCTGTATAGGGTGTCTGAGGAGAAGCTGGTGAGCTTGAATCGCCGACCTTATCACTCAATCCAACCTAGCAGTCCAGCGCATTTGCCTGCAGTGCCACACCAGGACTACGGAATATCTATATTTGGCCTAAAATTTAGGAATAGGGGTGAGATACATGTTTAACTTTGGAGTATTAGATCTCCCAGAGATTCAAACATAATCACGCACACATGTTGTCATCTTTTTGTCTCACATAAATGTTTTCTGTTTCCGTCTTTTAACAGCTGTCTTGTCCTCATTTGAATCTGGAAGAGTCCTTAGAAAGCAATTCAAGCCACCTTCAACGTGCTGCAGTTAAATACTAGTCTAGTATACTAGGTATTCCTCCCGCACATATCTTACCACATTGATTTAATGCCTTCTAGAAATCCCACCCCATCCACAACACTGCACCTCAATTCCCTTATCTGACAAGGGAGGAAGATATAATTCCCACTTTTTAGAACTATTGGGACATTAAGTAAGATAATGAGTGAAAGGCCCGGAGTACAAAGAAAAGTAGATTCTAGCATGGTTTCCCACCATTCATCTGTCAGGTTGTTGCACTGTGGTGGCTTGCATATTGCAGTGATTCTGAAAGCTATGCCACGGGTATTTTAAATACCAGAAAAATCACCCATTGTGGACAGGTTTCAGCTGACTTTCCAGATGAAGACAGACTAGAAAGAAGGAGAAACAGACTACTTCCGAATATCTAGTCACTGAAAACCTTATGAATAGCAGGGGAACACTGTCAGCAACAGATTATTGAGTATTGAAACATGATGAAGAGCACTAGAATATTGTCAGATAGAGTGCCGAGAGATGAGCCCCTCAGATTGGAAAGCACTCAAAATACAACTGGGAAAGACATGCCTCCTCAAAAGAGAATTGGCCATGATGATACGAATGGAGTGAAGTCTTTTGGACCTTCGTTTGCTGATGGGGCACAACTCAGAATGAAGAGAAACAGTTACAAACATCCATTAGTAATCAGAATGTATGACGTATGAATCTAGGAAAATTGGAAATGATCAGAAATGAAATGAAACACATAAACATTGATATCCCAGGCATTAGTGAGTTGAAATAGGCCATTTTGAACTGACAATCCCTTGATTTACTATGCCAGGACTGACAAATTGAAGAGGAATAAATAGCATTCATCACCAAAAAGGATACATCAACATCTGTCGTGATGCATTAGACACTAATGACAGAAGACCAGAAGAGTTGTGGGATGACATCAAGAACATCATACAGGAAGAAAGCAAAAGGTCATTAAGAAAACAAGAAAGAAGGAAAATACTAAAATTGATGACAGAAGACATTCTGAAATTTCTGTTCCAGCACAGATATGCTAAAGCAAATGGAAGAAGTGAGGAGGTACCAGAGCTGAACAGAAAATGTCAAAGGTCAGTTCGAGAAGACAAAGTCAAATATTATAACGAAATGTGTGAAGACTAGGAGTTAAAAAACAAAAAGGGAAGAATACATTCAGCTTTTCTCAAGCTGAGGGAACTGAAGAAAAAATTCAAGACTTGATTGCAATACTGAAATATTCTATAAGAAAAATATTTACTGATGCAGAAAGAATTAAAAGAAGATAAAAGGAACACACAAAGTCACTGTACCAAAAAGAAATGGTAACTATACAACCATTTCAAGAAGTAGCATATGATCAAGAGCCAATGATACTGAAGGAGGAAGTCCAAGGTGCACTGACAGAATTGGCAAAGAACAAGGCTCCAGGACTTGATGGAATTAAAATTTAAATCTTTCAAGAAAGTGAGGTGGTACTGGAAGCACTCACTCATTTATGCCAACAAATTTGAGAGACAACTATTTAGCTGACTGATTGGAAGAGATCCATATTTGTGCCCATTCCAAAGAGAGGTGACCCAATGGAATGTGGAAATCATTGGACAATCTCTGATATCCCATGTGAGTAAAGTTTTACTAAAGGTAATATAGAAATGGCTGCCAGCACACATTGACAGAGAACTTCCAGAGGTTCAAGCCAGATTCAGAAGAGGACATGGAACAAGGGATATCATTGCTGATGTCCGATGGATCTTGGCAAAAAGTAGAGAATACCAGAAAGATGTTTATCTGTGATTTATTGACTATGCAAAGACTTTCGATTGTGTGAATCATGACAAGGTATGGACAACATTTTAAAGTATGAGTATTCCAGAACATTTAATTGTGCTTATGAGGAACCTATACATAGGCCAAGAGGCGGTTGTTCCAACAGAACAAGGGAACACCAAATGGTTTCAAATCAGGAAAGGCGTAAGCCAGAATTGTATTCTTTCACCATACTTATTCAATCTGTATGCTGAACAAATAATCCAAGAAGCTGGATTAGATTATATGAAGCAAAATGTGGCATGAAGATTGAGAAAGATTTATATGCAGATGATACAACCTTGCTTGCTGAAAGTGAAGAAACTAAAAATACTTACTGATGAAGATCAAAGATCACAGCCCTCCAATATGGGTTGGATCTCAATGTAAAGGAAACCAAAATCTTCATCACTGGACCAATAAACAATATCCATATAAATGGAGAAAAGATTAAAATTCTCAAAGACTTTGTTTTGCTCAGATCAACCATCAACACTCATGGAAACAAATGATATATTGCATTAGGCAAATCTACTGTGCAAGACCTCTTTAAAGTGTTGAGGAACAAAGATGTCAGTGTGAGGACTAAGGTGTGCCTGATCCAAGCCATGGTATTTTCAATAATCTCATATGCATGTGAGAGGTGGTTAATGAATAAGGAAGACAGTAGAAGAATTGATGCATTTCAGTTATGGTGTTAGAGGAGAATATTAATGGTATCATGGACTGTTGAAATAACAAACAGATCTGTGTTGGAAGACGTACAGCCAGATTGTTCCTTGGAAGCCAGGATGACCAGACCTCATCTTTCATACTTCAGACACATTATCAGGAGAAAGCTATAATGTTTGGTAAGGTGGAGGGTCAGAGATAAAGAGGAAGAGCCCTAATGAGACAGATTGGCACAGTAGCATCAGCAACGTGCTCAGGCATAGCAACGGTTGTGAGGTTGGCCCAGGACCAGGCAGTGTTGTGTTCTGTTTTGCATACGGTCACTATGAGTCGGTACCAACTCAGTGGCACCTATCAACAACAACAGCATGATTTCTTCTTGGACTCACTCTGCCTTTACTGAAACATCTGATTGAAGACAGCAATCCTGGGAGTTGGACATGTCATGAAGAACATCAGGAACCAAGCAGATAGGAGCTCATGAAACCTGGCCTGGACTTCTCAATCCTTTCCCTGCCTACTGGTGCTACCATGCCCAACAAAGTCACAACCCATGTCCCATTATCACTTATTCTGAATACTTCTTGATGGAGGAAACATCCAGTGGCTGAACTGCGCTTCCCCTCACCTCTGTTTCAGACCCCTGTTCTACCATCTCTCCTATCACTTCATCCTTCAACTTCCTACCAACCACCTATAAAAACAACTTCTGCATTCTCCTTCCTTCTGTATCACTCATGCCAAAACCCAGGGGAACAGGTGTTCCCTAGGACTACTGTAACAGAATACCACAAGTGAGTGGCTGAGAACAACAGTTATATAGCTGTGCTGACTCAGTGGAGAACTCCAAAGGAGAATCTGTTCCATGCTTTCGCTCAATTTCTGGTGGTTTGCCCCCACCCTCTGCTGCTTGTAGACAGAGCCACACGTCCTCCTGTGAGTGACTCTGTGGCCAGACTTCCCTTTGGTAAAACACTCATTAGAAGGGATTAGGATTAGAACTTTGTAAACGGAATAGATAATATCTGCAAAGAAAGACCCTATCTCCCCAAATGAGGCCACATTCACAGATACCTGATTAGAACTTCATCTTTCTGAGAAACACAGTTCAGATAAAAACAAAGTATCCCCATCTTATCCAGGGTTCGTTCCTTCCTCCAGGCTCTGGACCCTATCCCAGCCTCAAACCCCAGCCCCAACCCCACCTACTTCCTTGAACATCTTGCTCCAGCCCTAGAATCTTGGACCCCTTTGTTTCCTCTGCCTGCAAGTTCTTCCCACCCATTTCTACTTGGCTTTCTTCTAGTTACCTTTCCGATGCATGTGATGTACTGTGTTCTGCCTTCTCTGGTCCCCCAGGCTGGGCAAGCTCCCTGGACTCCCTCAGTTGCCTTCACTCCCCCTTCCCATAAACTGTCCCTACATCTGACTCAGGACAAGTGTTTGAGCTCCTGAGCTCAGGGAAGCATTAAATTCCCCTCGTATGTCCTCAGCTCAGAGTTTGACCAGAAGAGCAAATGATATTCCTGCTGTTTCTGACCAAGTCTGACCCCAATGCCTTCTGTCTCCCTCACTTGTTTCCCTACTCCAGGGATAGTTTGGTCTTGGTCACCTGACTTTGTTGCCCACCATGCTGATCTGGTACTTCCTACATATCCTAAAATGCTACCCCTATTCCTGTCAAAGTTCCCTCCATCAAAACCCAACTCAGACCCTGCCTTAAATGGGATAGAAGAAAACACATGAGGCTTAAAAATCAGCTAGACATGTTCACTATGTGACTTTGAGCAAGCCCTTTAGTCTGTCTGACCTTCAGTTTCCTCCTCCATAGTATGGTGCCTATGGTGTAGGAAAGAAACAAGAAAGAGTGTCAGGTGCATATTATCCTCCCCTTGGCTGCGAGCTTCTAGAAATGCTGCATTTATCTCTAGATCCCCTCAGGGTCCGAAAGTAGAAGCTACTCAACATGTATAGAGATGTGTACTTTATGGTTCACGCTTTCGTAACTTTGTGTTCTTCTCCATAGCAATTCTCACCAGAATCCCTCCATTACGCCTATTCCAACTGAGGCTGCTGGGTCAGGAAGACTGGGTGGGGACAGACTTGGTCATCAATTTTCACAAAATCTGCAGACATTCAGAGAGGCTGTGGGGCCCACAGAGTCAGGACAGTCCTGAGCCAGCCCTCCACCCCATGCCTGCATACCCCAGGCCCTCTGCTCAAATGCTTGCACAGTTGTGCTCACCATGGTGCTGGGCAGTACACAATGAAATCACGCAGATTTGGCAGCTGAATGGCAGAGGCAGGACTTTTCTTCCAGGTGGGAACCCTTCTCTGTGTTTTTCACATGTCTTTAACACACGTGTTAATTGATAATGAATGGATAGGAGCACACTTACTCTGTCTCTCTGTGACTCTCTTTTCCTGTCTTTCTCTCTGTCTCAGTCTCACTGTGACTATCTCTCAATCTCTGTCTCTCTGTGACTCTGTCTCTCCATCTCTTTGTCTCCAGCTCTCTGTGACACCGACTCTCTGTATCTCTATCTCTCCCTCTCTGTCTCTATCTCTGTCTGCCTTTCTCTGTTGACATCAGTCTCTGTCTGTCTCTGCCACTGTCTCTCTCTCTCTCCTGGCTTTTTTCCCGTTTCCAAAGACTTTGGATGCAGATTTTGGAGCAGCAGCTGTGCTGGGAGGAACAGGACACAGAGTGCCCAGCAGGGAACGCCAGGCACTGAATCAAAGGAGGAGCTGAGAAATTGTTGGCACCTCGGCCCCACAGTGCCCTTCCGTATTGTGGAGTTGCTTAGAAACCAGTGAGGTGGGCGCCCTGCCTCACCTCCGCGCAGCAGATGAGTGTTTACTGTGGAGCTGGGGTGTAACTCTAGGCTTTGTTTACACATGGCAAGTGGCCAGACTCCCAGGAGGGAAAAATAACTGCCTGGTTGGTGTCTTGTCATCCATCTTTGGTGGCTCTGGGCTGAGAGGGCCAGTGACACAGTCTGGGGTTGAGTTGCTTCTGGGCACCAGAAGGGAGGAGGATGTGGGTATCCTTCAACATGTAGCCAACACTCACAACCACAAATGCCCTCCACCCAGGAATGCTACCTGAGCACCCACTGAAGTGAGATTTGGGATGAGGAGAGTCCAGAGCTGAGGGACCTTGCAGCACCTGAGATAATATTCAGCACCTACTATATACCAGGCATGTGGGTATTGCTCTCTGACCTCAGTCAGTCCCTGAACCTAGCTGGGTTTCAGTTGTCTCAGTTGGAAAATAGAGTCAAAAATAATAAGAATTAATTATTAGCAATGCTGTGGGCAAAGAGTAAAGGTAAATAAATGTACCAAGTAGGGTAACTACCATGGCCATTTTCAGTAACTGAAGCCCTTATGTTGTTGTGAAGTACCATCAAATCAGTTCTGACTCACAGCATCCTGTATAGGGTTTCCAAGGAGCAACTACTGGGTTTGAACTGCTGACCCTACAGTGCCACACCAAGAGTGTTGGGAAATTCAATCATTTGTGTCTTCTAGTTCTGAGGAAGTTTTTATTGATTGGATGGAATTAGAGCAGGAGTGCGCATGTTTACGGAATGGAAAGCATGTGAGAAAGAAAAACAAAGTTGAAAAAAGAAGGATGGCTGAACAAATTGGTAAATCCTCATGGTCAAGAATGGAGGCATGAGCGTAACTCGTTGCAATCTGAGGCTTGCCTTTTTACTTTCTCCAAGGCATCTCTGAATGAACAGAGGTATTTGGTCTGAATGAAATCCAGTGTAACTCTCCCTTGTTTTCTAGTTAGGGCTCCTTCTGTACTGCCTCCCTAAGGTCATGAAAGTCGTCTCCTGTATCTCACCCTGAAGTCTATGATCCATCTCAAATTAATGTTTGTTTTTAGCATTCCTTGGATGCAAGCAGCATGCTAACCAAAGCATCCAGAGCTGCCTCCGAAGAAAGACTGGCAATGTACTTCTGAAAAGTCATGAAAAGTCAGCCATTGAAAGCCCTAAGGAGCACAGTGCTACTCTCAGACACATGGGACTGCCGTGCATCAGTCACCTCGATGGCATCTGCTTTATGGTGTGAAGTAAAAGGGATGTCTTAGCTTCAACCGGCCCCTTGAATTCACACACAGGACTTCACAAAGTACCAGGAACTGGGTGGCTTACAAAAACAAAAATGGACTGTCTCACAGTTATAGAGGCTTTGCTGTTGTTGTTAAATGCCGTCAAGTCGGTTCTGACCCACAGTGATCCTGTGTAGGGTTTCCAAGGAGCAGCTGGTGAGTTTGAACCACCTGCCTTACAGTTCAAACCAACCTTGTGGCCCAGTGCTTGTCCTATAGTACCATACCAGGTGTCCAAAATGAAGGTGTAGACAGAGCCATGAAGACTCTAGTGAAAGATCTTCCCTTATCTCGTTCTGCTGCTAGTAGTCCCAGATATTGCTAGTGTCAAAAGAAACTGAATCGATAATAAAATCATGTCTAGGGTTTCTAAGGCTTTTAAAATATTTGCAGGAGCAAAAAGCCTCATTTTCCTCCCTCTGAACAGCTGGTGGGCTCAAACTTCTGATGTTGTGGTTGGTTCACAGTCCAGTACTTACTCTGTGAGGTGTATTCAGACAGAAGATCCGTGAATTGGGTAACACCAATAAGCATCTGTAGATGTACTCTGCCGCGTGTCCACACTGCCTAGATTTTTCTGTTTTTTCAATCCATAACAAAGTCAGAGTTCGTGGTTCTCCACGTGGATATTCAGTCATTCCAGCACAACTTCTTAAAAATCTTTCCTTTCTCCACTACATTATGGAAGTGCCTTTTGGGCATATTTATGCAGCAAAATACTACATAGCAATAAAAGAACAAGCTACTGTCTCATGTGACAGCCTGGTGTAAGTTTGAAGATTTAGGCTAAACAAAAAACTTCAGGCACAAAAGAGCACATGTGATTCCATTTGTGAGGACAGAGGAGGTCATATTGCCTTCAGGGAGGTACACAGGAACCTTCAAGGGTGCAGGAAATATTCTTTATCTTGATCTGGATAATGACTTTGTTGTTGTTGTTCAGTGCTGTAGAGTCTGTAAGCCTGTATAGGGTTTCCTAGGAGTGGTTAGTGGATCTGAACCACCAACCTTGCTGTTAGCAGTCCAGTGCTTATCCTACAATGCCACAACAGGTCTCCTATAGTGGTTTCCTGGATGTATACAAATGAAAGGAGCTGTAAACTATGCAACTGAAGTTAGCATTGTTGTGGTTGGTAAGTGCCACCGAGTCAGTTCCCAGCTCTGGTAGTGTAGTGGTTACGAGTCGGGCTGCCAACCTCAAGGTCAGCAGTTCGAAACTACCAGCTATTCTGCAGGAGAAAGATGAGGCGTTCTGCTCCCATAAAGATTTACAGCCTCAGAAACCCAGTACAGGGTCACTATGAGTTGGAACCGACTTGATAGCACACAATCACCACCATCACCATAGGGTTTCTGAGGAGTGACTGGTGGGTTTGACCTACTGGCCTTGTAGATCAAATCAACTTTGCAATGTAGTGCCTATCCCACAGAACCATATCAGGACTCCAAGATTAGCATACAAAACATATTTTATTGCTTAGCTGTTATGTAGTAAGTTAAAATGAATGTTTACCTAGAGCACAGAGGATAAGAAGATGAATTCACAGAGGGTGTTTGTTGAAGATGCTATGAAGAGGTTTTTAGAAGTTGTTGTTATTGTTAAGTGCCATCAATTCGGATCCAACCAATAGCAATCCTGTATAGGGTTTCTGAGGAGCAGCTGGTGGATTTGAACCACTGGCCTTGCAGTTCAAAGTGACCTTGCAGTCCAGCGTATTACCCTGCAGCGCCACTGGGAAAGAAAGAACAGCCCCTGGCACTGTGGGCTAATGCATCAGATTGCAAAGTCAACTCCATGAAACTTAACAACAACAACAAAAGAACTCTGATAGCACAGTGGTTACAAGTCAGGCTGCTTACCTCAGCAGTTCAAAAGTAGCAGCCATTCCATGGGAGAAAGATGAGATTTTCTGTTCCTGTAAAGATTTACAGCCTCAGAAATCTTATTCAGGGTCGCTGTGAGTCAGTAATGACTCTGCGGCACATCACCACCACCACCACCACCAGCAGCCTGTTGCATTGTGGGATAAAGCACTGGATAGCAGGGTCAGTTTGAACCACAAGGTGAGCAGTTCAAACTCAGCAGCTACTCCCTGGAAACTCTATCCAGGGTCACTCTGAGTCAGAACCAACTCGATGGCACTTAACAACAGCAAGCCTCCTGCTATGGAGTACTGGTGTGGCGCTGAAGGATAAGCAAGGTTGGTTTGAACCGTAAGGTTGGTGGTTCAAACTCACCAGCTGCTCCTCGGAAACCCTATACAGGGTCGCTATAGATTGAAATGGACTAGACAGCACTTGACGACAACAACAGCCTCCTGTTGGACACAGCCAGCCCCATAGAATGCCAACTTCAGACAAGGGAAAACAGAGCGAGGTCACTGAATAATTTTGTCTATGTCCAGACAGAGCATGGTCACTGTGGCACCACCACCACCCCTATTGTCAGCTGAGAGACTTACCAACACAGCTCCTCCTCATTCTAATTCCCTCTCTGGAGACAAGATGAAATGGTCCAGATTTCTGGCAGCCTCCAACCCAGCGAACCCCACTTTCTTAGACCTCCCCAACCACCCAACCAAAGCTCAAGTTCTATCACAGCCCCAAGCACCCCTAAAAAGATGCCTCGTGCCTGCTGCCTCATTGCTGCAATGAGTAATGAACCCAGTTTGTCCAACTGTAGGTCCTGGTGGTCTTCAGCTGAAGGGCATTTATGGAACATTTGGCCTGAGTCTTGAAGTATATGTGCCAAGCAAAGAAGGGAGCAAGGAGGCGCTGAACCAAAAGCATCCAATGAGCAAACATGCTGATGGGAACCCAAGCGGCATGGCCCAAGACTGGGGAAGAGAAAGCAAGCAGGACAGTGGGCTGGGACTATACTGCGACTTTTACAGAATGCCATATTATACTTTCATGTCAACTGAAGCAGGATTGGGATGAGGGTAATAAAACCTCATGACACTGAGAGCGAAGTAAATACCCACGCACCCCTGCCATCAAGTCTATCCCAACTCACAGCCGCACTAGAGGACAGAGGAGACCTGCTCCTTAGGATTTCTGAGACTGTAGATTTTTACAGGAGCAGACAGCTTCATCTTTCTCCCATGGAGCAGCTGGTGGGTTTGAACCACCAGCCTTATAGTTAGCAGGCCGATGCTTCACCTACAGTGCAACCAGAGGTTCTTCCCTGAGAGTGAGAGCAACCTTAATTCTTATCTCCCAGGTGTCTCACTGGCCTCCTCCCAGTCCCCCCACCCAGCAGGGGACTGAAGCAGAATGTCTGCAGTTAGCCAGAATTCAGGGTCAGCCTCAGACCTGAAGCTGGCTACACTGAAGTCAGGACTTCTGGTAGTGCAGGCACTAGTGGGCAGCCATCACATGTGCCTTCCAACAGGTCAGCCCAGTCTCCTGTTATCTTTAGTGACCACTGTAACCTCTCCCCTGCCCACCCCACTTCCCACTTTCATCTCCCCAGCACCTGGCATGAGACTGGATGTGGAACCCACGGCATGACTGCTATGAACCACCGCCACTCACAGATCACCAAGCCCATTTACAATGCAACCAACCAAGGCCTCATGTCTCTTTCTTGTCCTCTGTTGCTGCAGACAAGGTCCCTGGTGGCACAAACTATTTGCACTCAACGACTTTACAGTGCTTAGCAACAACAACTAATGTAAAGGATGAAATGCACCCAGGTGCACGATGGAAGAAAGTTCTGGGGATCTGCATCTGCAAAGACAACCAAGAAAACCCTGTGGAGCAGTTCTGCTTTGTAACACACTAGAGCCGTGAATCTGAATAGTGCTGGTGGCAGTGGCTTGGTTTGTTTGGGTTGGGTTTCCACAGAAGGAGTGTGGCCCCAGCTGCCCTCGTGACACTCTGCTGCACCTGCCTGGCTTCCTCAACTTCTCTAGTCACTCTGCTGCCGGCTCCTGGACAGGCTCCTCCTCCCTGACTTCTGAGCCTCCAGGCCAGGCCTCTGGGCTCTCCTGAGCCTCCTATGTTGCCATCTGTGGCCTCATTGACTTCAGAAGTCTGTTCTAGACTAGTTCTCACTGATCTTATTCTCCACAAATCTCTACTTGGGCCCTGAACTCCAGACAGACACCCATGTCAGGCTGGGTCCCATGTGTCCAAGAGTCATGTGCAAAGGATGACAAGAAATGTGCTCTTCAGCAGGGGACTCTAGACTCAAGGAGGGAGAGAGGCTGTGTGCTGGCAGCCAGGGGGCAGGCTTGCAGGGTATACCCTTTGTTGGTGTGAATGGTTACATATTCCTGAGTGTTCTGGTGTACATAAAAAAAACACACAACAACAGAGGGAATGGAAACAAATGCTGTTGAATGATGATGCATGGAGGGGATTGCAATTATTGCAATGAAACGAAATACGATATGGTGAATGTAAAGCTGCTGCTCTCCCATGTAAACTATCACTCAATTCATAATCTAAGCATAAACAAATTTTTTTAAAAAAAGAAATGTTCTCCTTTGGGAGAAACTGGTAAGATAGTGAGGAAACAACCTGGAAGAGGAAGGAACCAAGTAAGGGTGCGATTTTAGGCAAAAAGGAACAGGGAGCTCTGGAGGATGGTGTGTGTGTGTGTGTGCGCGCATGTGTGCGCGTGCACGCGCAGTACTTCAGCCACAGTAACTCTAGTGACCCACAGGCAGCCTGCCCTAGGTGGAGTGGGGAGTATTTCAGTGAGAAGGCCCACGTAGGAGCTGCCCCCAAGGGATTCTGGATCTGCAAGTAAAGCAAACACGTAAATAAACCACTAAGATTGAGGACTTGACATAGCCAGGCATGGTCCAGGGCTCACCTCAAAACCTGGAGTGGATCTCACCCCCACCTTCCTGGAGGATGGGGTTGTGGTCACAGGAAGCAAGATACCCTCTGAACCTGGTTGCCAAGAGCAGAACCTATAAAGAGGGGGGTCTGAGTGGCAATTTCTTCACAGACAGTTTAAGGTTAGGGTAGCCACAATCTCCCATAGGCCCCTGGGCACATATTGCAAATTAAAGGAACTCTGGTCTACAAGACACTTGAAATACAATAGAGTGGGGTAGGATGGAATGTCTCACCCTGAGAGATGGTCCAAATGACTGGTCAGGCTTCAATTTTCCTCCCTCCCTCCCTTCTTTTCTTTCTTCCTTTTTCTTCTCCTCTTTTCTTTTTTCTGTTTCTCTGTTTCCCTGTGTCTTGCTTTCTCTTTTCTTTGAGTGCAGCTGGGATTTATTAACTGTTTCATTGTCTGCAAAATGTATTTGGGTAGGGACTGATGCAAATGGATGGCATTCCCATTTTACTGAGAATGATGGAGAGGTAGACACGGTCCATGGATATTCAGGGTCCATGGATATTCAGGAGGCTGCTGCAATGATCTAAGGTCAAGACTATAGAGGTTCAGCCATAGTGGCCACCATGAGCATGATCCACAACATGGACCCAAGTTTTCCTTTTGGTTTCTCTGTAGTTCTGGTGTTTAACTACCATTATTGGTCCTGGACAGAACAAACGCCATCCCCAAATCAGTGGTGATCAGACCATAGTGACTCATTGGGTTTTCACTAGCTGATTTTCAGAAGTAGATCTTCCTAATCTGTTTTACTCTGAAAACTCTTCTAAACCCTGTTTAGCACCAATGCAACACATAAGCCTCTACTGACAAATGGGTGGTGGGTGCACATGACCAGGAGTTGAACCTGGGTTTTCCACATGGAAGGTGAGAATTCTTCCGTGAAATCACTACTGCCCTGTTTAGCTGTGGTACATGAACGAAACAGAGATGTCAGAGGTGTCTCCAACAGCTGAAGAAAGCAATGCTGTTTCCTGCTATAGGAGGGTCAGGTTTGGGAGAAGGGAAGGAACTTAAGAGGGTGGTTGGAGAATTTGAGGTTTGAGATGTCTACTAGCCAACAAGGAGTGCAGGGAAACAGTTGAACCCCCAGGCCTGACATTTGGGAGAGATCTGATCTGGAGATGTACATGTGGGGAGTCACCCGAGCAGACTGATGAGACACAGAGGAGTACATAAAAATAAAGGATCAAGGATGGAGCCCTGGGGCACCCCAACATCTAGAAGGAGGAAAACAGAGAAGAAGCCAGCAAAGGAGGCTGAAAGGGTAGTCACAGACATGAGAAGAACAGCTGAGCAAGGCTGAGGTGGGCTTGAAGAAGGATAGGTTGGCCTGCGGTACAGGTGGCAGTGGAAGGGCTGCAGAGGAGGTGAGATCTGGCTGAAAGAGCCTTGAATGCTCTAAGCAGAGAATCACAATCCTTGTGGATTTTATAGACATAGATACCAGATTTCCTAGGTGCCCAGACCTCAGAATGTCATTATAAAATTGTCCCCCACTCACAAATGTGAATGTTTTTCTGAACTTTTACATATATATATATAAGAAAAACAAGCTATGACTGATATCTTTGCAAGGCAGTAAGTGAGCAAAACCAGTTTTTACTTGATTCAGGCTTTTAAATCTTCAACACACCTCTTTCCAAAACAAAAACAAAACAAAACTAGGGTTTGTTAGACACCAAGTTTCCAGGAAACAAACCAACCATTTATCTATGGTTTAAACAGCCACACTAAGATCCATCCCCGCTTGCCTTCCAGACTCTAATCAGAGCTGAGCACTGGGGGGGGAGGAGCGGGGGATTGGTAACCTGCATTCCACGGGGCAGACCAACATCAGAAGACCCATCAGCAGAGCCTGGTCCTGTCTGGACTTCCTGAGGTGATTCCTTGTTCCTGGCTGACAGTGAGTGTAAGATCTGCTAGCTTGCTTCCTGGTGCAGCTTTGGAGTATCTGTGCCTTGCTGCTTACTGGCTTCTTGACACAATGCTCTGAGGGCTTCAGAAGAGGACAGGCAGCCCCCTCCTCCATGAAACCCCTGATTTGACCACAGAAGACAGTCTCTGTGGAGGTGCCTGAGGATCACCAACTCCTTGGGTGGGTAATTCAAGGCTTCCCAGATTCCCAACAATCCAGTTCAACTTTTCAGCCCTATCTGGTAGTTTTCCACATCTGAGCTTTTGCTTGTCCCTTTTCTCCCTAAACTCTAGAGTCTCTGGGTAGTACACACTGCTAACCCACTAAGCTACTAATTGCAAGGCTGGAAGTTTAAGTTCACCCAGATGTACCTTGGAAGAAAGGCCTGGGAATTCACTTCCAAAAAATTCAGTCATTAAAAACCCTATAACCTTCAGAATGGCCTTGGGCAGAGGCAACAGGTAAGCTTTGTCTGGGTTCCTGGTCCCCAGAAACTGAGAAAATATTTTGTGTGTGTGATTGTGAGTCTCTTAAAAAACAATTCAGATGAGAGTTTACATTCAAGCCTTCTTATAGAGATGTTTATAGCAGTAAAAAATTGAAACACCTATAATGTCTAAAGAAAATCATAATGTAGATTCTATCACATCCATTATGAAAGTGATTTGTGTTATAACTATGAGAAAATATATGTTATATATTTAAGAGCAAAAAGTCATATAAAGAGCAGTGCTGTAAAAAGAAGGAGAAAGACCCCTATGGAGTACTTGGACACACATGAGGTCACCATGAGTTCATGGACAACAAGTATAAGTAAGCACTGGCCCCTGCAGATCAGATTACATGGTCATCTTGGTCGTTACACACAGTGAGAATTGGAATATGCAAAGAATGGGTATCAGTATCAATTGCTGTCAAGTTCATTCTCAAAATATCCTGTGTGAGATTTTATGGTCACCTAATGTGGCCTACCAAGGAGCTCTGGTAGCATAGTGGTTACAAATCAGGCTGCTAATCTCACAGTCAGCAGTTTGAAACTACCAGCTGTTCTGCGGGAGACAGATGAGGCTTTCTGCTCCTATAAAGATTTACAGCCTCGCAAACCCTGTGCAGGGACCCTATGAGTCGGGACCAACTCCACAGCACATAACAACAGCAACAACAACATGGCCTAACAGAGTCCGGGTGTGGCACTGTGGTTTAATATGCTGGAATGCAATGTCAGTTTGAACAGCAAGGTTGGCAGTTCAAACTCACCAGCTGCTTCTCGGAAACCCTAAACAGGATCGCTATGAGTCAGAACTCACTGGACTGCACTTGACAGCAACAACAACAACATATATGTAAGTTCTGGTGTGGTACTTTAGGATAAGCACTGAACTGCAATGTTGTCAGTTCAAACCCAGCAGCCACTCCTCAGAAACCCTATGCAGGTTCGCTATCAGTGGGAACCAACTCAATGGAACTTAACAACAACATAAGGCCCAACTCAAATGCTTCCTCTAAGAAGCCACGGTGGTTCTCAGAAGAAAGACATGAACTTGCACAGCTCTGAGTCCCTCTCTTGAATGTATAATGAATGCTCTCATAATGTTCCCCTCTGGACGAGACCGCTCTCCCCTGCTAGCCAGGTGGTGTTGTTTTTATATGCTGTAGAGTCAGTTCTAACTCATAGTAACTTTGTAGAGCGTTTCTGAAGGAGCTCTGGTAGCATAATGGTTACGAGTCAAACTGCTAAGCTCAAGGTCAGCAGTTCGAAACTACCAGCCATTCTGTGGGGGAAAGATAAGGTTTTCTACTCCCTTAAAGATTACAGAAGCCCAATACAGGGTGGCTCTGAGTCAGAGCCGACTCCACAAACACCACAACACACACCACCTACCACCCCCATAGGGTTTCTGAAGAGTGACTGGTGAGTTTAAATCGCTGACCTTGCAATTCAAATCGACTGCTTATCCTAAGGCGTCGCATCAGAACTCTCTTTATTAAATACATTTATAAACATAGTAACTATTTATAACAGCTTTATTGAGATACATTTCATACTCCATAAAATTTTCCCTTTTAAAGTGTACAATTCAATGGTTTATAGTCTACTCAACAGATGAGCCATCCCCACTATCTAATTTTAGAACAGTTTCAGCACTCCAAAAAGAAATTCAATATCTGTTAGCAGTTACTGGCCATTCTTCTCTCGCTACATTCCCTGGTAACCACTAATCTACTTTCTGTCTCTGTGGAGTTGTCTATTCTGGACACATGCAATATGTGGTCTTTGGGGTCTGACTTCTTTCACTCAGCATAATATTTTCAAAGTTCACCATGTGGTGGCATGTGTCAGGGCTTCATTTCTCTTTGTGCCTGGATAATATTTTATTATATAGATGCACTGCAGTGGATTCCTCCCTGGCCATGGCTTCTTAACTCTCTTAAAATGATTGGCTGGGACTATGCAAATTAGGTGTGTAAAACTCTTGGCAGCAACTATGCAAATAAGGTGTCTGTGTCCTATTAAGGAGATTGGTCAGTTCTACCATCTCTCTAAACTGAGAAGAGCCAATAGAGGTTGCAGGAGGATCAAGAAGAAGAGCTGGGAGCAGAGCATGTTCTTTAGACTCACGCTCTTGTATCAAGAAGAGCCTTTGAGACTCAGGAGACAGAGTTGTGACTTTAGAGGTAGCATGAGGTGGCAGCAGCCAAAGGTGGCAGCGACACATGACTGCCAAATGACTGCAATAACTTGTTGACCCACAGAGTGAGAGAGCTCAATGCTTTAAGGCAGGAGGCTTTCTTGTGCTTCTGGACGCTTATCAATGGAGGTAGGTACAGAGTTGTAATGCACGCCTGGGCAGGGCAGAGACCAGACAGGAGCAGGGCCAGTGGCAAAGACCTGCCTATAGGCATGGTCAAGAAGAACTTGCCCTAATCAAAGAACTATATCCTGACTTGTTTCTGTTACTTCCAAGTTGATCCTACTCCTGGCCTACTACTTCCTGGTATGGTGCTCTAGGTTAATGCGCCAGACTGCAAAGCCATTTGAACTGCAAGGTTGGCGGTTCAAGCTCACCAGCTTCTCCTTGGAAACCCTATACAGGGTCGCTATGGGTTGGAACCTACTCGATGGCACTTAACAACAACACAACAACTTCCTGAATAAACCCCACAATTGTAAGTTCTATGAGTTGTATGTGGTCATTGCAACAAATTAATGAGCACCAAAGATAAATTGAGATTGTCATAGGAGGAACAGGTGGAGTCAGAAAAGGTGAAAAAACTAGGAGAGGAAAGGTATGTCTAACCTGTACCTCATAGGAATCAGTCTTGGGCTGACCATGATTACACACACACCCTACTGCAAGCCAGTGTCGCTATGAGTTGGAACCAACTCAATGGCACTTAACAACCACCACAACAAGTGAAGTTAGAAGAAGTCCTAGTGTGGCACTGTAGCATAAGCACTTGACCACAAGATTGGTTTGAACCACAAGGTCATCAATTCAAACCCACCAGTCACTCCTTGGAAACTCTATACAAGGTCACTATGAGTCAGAACCAACTGGATGGCACTTGACAACAACAAGAAGTGAAGTTAGAGGACTTCAGATGCCACCATTTTACAATGATGAACCACATTTTGTTTATCTATTCATCTATTGGGAGGCACTTGGGTTGTTTCCACTTTTTTTGCTGTCATGAATAATGCTGCAGTGAATATTGGTGTACAAGTTTTTGTGTGAACATTTATTTTCAATTCTCTTGGATAAGTAACTACTTTAGAATTAAAAAAACAGTACCTGCACACAGTAAAACAAAGTTAGTTGCGATAAATATGTTTATACAACTGCAAGTCCGATGCCTTCTCTCCCCTTCCAGAAACATTATACACACACATGTCTTTTCAGCAGCAAGGGTCCCAGCTCATGACTTTTCTGTCCCGAGCTCTTTTCATGTCTTAGTACTTCGGTGTCTTTCTATATTAACTCATATAGCTGCCGGACTCCCTGCGTGATACAAATGGTTAAGTACTAAACTATTAATTGAAAGGTTGGTAGTTCAAACCCCCTAGAGGTACCTTGAAAGAAAGACCTGGCAATCTACTTACAAAAGATCCCAGCTATGAAATGTCCTATGGTGCACAGTTACATTTTGAAATGTACGGGTCACCACGAGTCAGAGGTGACTCAATGACAACTAGTTTGGATTGTTCGGGTATATGCTTGCACCTCACTCTCTGCATGACTGCTGGCTCAGTGCAGCGTCTCAACATGCCTTCACCAATTAAACCATCTAAATACATTTTGCTTGTTCCTTATTTCTTGTGACTGCAGATATGCCACATTGAACATGTCAGTGCACCCATGTCAAGATTTCTGAGGATCAAGACCCTAGGGTGGACTTAGTGGAACATGGCATATGTGCTGATCTGATTGTCTTAATCATGGTGTGAGCTCTAGTCATACTCACACCCCGCAGAGTCAGGCACAAGTAAAGATGAACACCTGTGTCCAATAGGGACAGCCAGAGCTGGCCTAGGATGCACTTCCTCCCTTGGACCTGTATGCTTTGAGCCTGGCCAGGCCTGGTAGAGACACATTTTAACTGCTAACTTACTAGCCAGACAAAGACCTGGTGTAGGTAGTGACTGTCATGCAGAAGCTAGACTCTCTGCCAGTCAGTATTCATAAATTTTAAGAACAACTAGCAATGGTTTTCTTTAAAAAATAATGACTTTTAAGAAGCTGGAAGTCTGAATTTTTAGAACAGATTAACAAAAGTAATCTTTCCGAAGTATGTTTTAGAAAATCTTATTTCATCCAACTAATGCAAAGATAGGCTTGACAAAAACTTCACTGGCATTGCACCAGTTCTGAGAAATCAATTTTATTGTAAAGTAAGATTTGAAAATTAAGCATCAGGTGAATTGACAATTATCTGGTGACCTTGAAAGGTCCCTTATCTTCACTAGGTTGCTTAGCAACAAAGGGAGGGGCTCACTAAGGTTATAATGGTCAACTGTTAAACACGTTAATCCATATATACTGAGAGGTTCGACCAGCTCCCTGGTACAGACAGGCCTCTCTCCAGACATAGCCTGAAGTGCAGAAAAGGAGTTAATATCAGATTTAACTGTCTCACCTTTATTCAAACCTGCAGTGCAAACAAAGGATTAATGTCAGATTTAACCATCTAAACTGAGGCTTCTTGCTTACATAAGCCACAGTTGGAGTCCTCGTGGGGTGCTGCAGGAAAATGAGCTGGACCCCAAGGTCAGTTTGAACTGCAAGATCAGTGGTTCAAACCCACCAGATACTCCTCAGAAACCCTAGATGGGTTCGCTATGAGTCGGCCCCTACTCAACAGCACTTAACAACAACAAGCCCCTATTACAAGCTTGCCAGTCTTATTAGCTTGTGTAGAGGCCTATGGTAGAGGCCTTGGGTGGAGATGGGATTGAGATGGCCTAGGGATTATAGATGAATTGTCATTTCATCTCCTGGCTCATTACTGGGGCATAAAGACAACTCCCACAGCTCCCAGCAGGTTGGGAGCAGGAAGTGGGTTGGTTTGGACATCAGGAATCTGGCTCCACAAAGGCAGCTGAGAAGCCATTGTTCCAGGGCTTAACGGCCCCCTGGTTTGTTGGCAGCTTTCTCGTGTCTCAACTGGAGCCAAGGTCTTTGCCCAGACACTGATAAACAGCACAGTTAGTGCCAGAATGAGTTTCTGGCATTCCTCTTCCAGCCAGTTACTCCCTTGCTCAAGAACTTTCAGTGACTCCCTTTGCCCACACTGTCTGCTTAGTGCTCCAAGCAGACCACAATCCAGGTCTGATTACTTGATTAGCTGTACTGTTTGTCTCTTCTCAATGTTTTCTTTGAACCAACAGGAATCCAACGTCCATTTGGGGCCAGGCACTGCTCTAAGTGCTTTGCGAGCATCAACTTGCTTCATCTCGGTGTACACTCTTAAAGCAGGTCTTATCCCCATTGTGTAGATGAAGAAACTGAGACATGGAGGGCTTGAAACAACCTGCCTAATGTCTTGCAGCCAATGAAGACCAATGTACTCCTCAATTCTGAGCTCTGCTTTGCTACCTGAAATCAGGGCCATGAAGTGAGAATCAGTGTGACTGGGACACTGAAGAGAGGCCCAGAGGAAACGGTGCTGAATGATGAGAAGAAGCAAGTAGGCAGTGAGCTGGAGAAGAATGTTCCAGGCCAGGGAACAGCAAAGGCTAAGGTCTACTCTCTAGCGTTTCTCCATCTGTACAATGTAGGCACAGATGTTTGGGTATACCTGTGTGCATGAATATGTGCAAGTATATGTGCACTTGTGTTTGGGATTGGTTCTCTGATTCTAATTGCACCTTAAAACGCCCAGAATTGCTCTGAGATTCCCCCTAGAACCTGAGAGTGATTGGTGAATGCCTTCTTAAGTGTGTGTCCCATATGCTTTGCTTGCCCCAACATTAGTGCAACTCCAATTCAGAGGGGAAACAAACACAGTTGTTAGGGGTCAGGAAACTGAGGTGGGGTATGGGTGTTGAGAATGGGCTTTTCTGGCCACAGTTGGCAGCAGCTGATCAGGGTCCACCCCTCTTAAACAGGACACAGTCATCACTACTTTTTGCTGTTTTATAAATCTGGTCAGTGTTACCAGTTTTTTTGTTTGTTTGCTTTTTAGGGTTACCAGTTTTTATCCTTTGCCAAGCTCCTGTAGCAATTTGAATTTGCAACTGCAAAGCACATCTTCTGCAATCTTGTTCTGCTTTCTTGCTCTATAACCTCCTATTCTTTCCCTGTATCCTGACTTTCCTCAGTCCCTCCCATTTCCACATACTTTCAAATCATAATGTATAATTTGGAGTAAGAAGTCCTTCAGGAGTGGGGACTATGGAGGCACAGTATGATCAAGAAGAGTTTCAGAGAGGTGGTGACACTTAGGCAGGGCTTTAAAGGGTGAATAAGAATCATCATAGATAGAGAAGGGAGGAAGAAGCAGGAGACCAGCAAGGTTGGATTCACACAAGCATCCTGGCTTTACCACCCTCCAGTTGTGCAAGATGGAACACATTATATAACTTCATCAAGCCTAAATGACTTCATCTTCACAATAGTATCAATAGTACTTACTAAAGGGCTGAGATCAACTTTTAAAGGGCCTATCAATAGTACTTACTAAAGGGTTGAGGGCAACTTTTAAAGAGAAAAATACTTAGTACAGAGCCTGGTGCTCGAATTACAGAATTAATAAATACTTGTCAAATGAAGGAATCAACAGATATTTCGAGCAAATGGAATGACGCAAGGAAAGGGCTAGAGATGGAACCAAGTACAGTGTGTTTGGGGAATCGTCTCAGTGCCAGAATCTGGGTCAGAGCCCAATTGTCTCAGTTAATCATGCACATCTCTTCTCAGCTCTGGGTCAGTACATCAGCTTAGTAGCTTGAACTGGATCATGATAGAGTGTTTATACCATGGAAATAGGCGTGCATTACAGATCAGCACACTTCCACCTGCAGCTGGGGAGCTAGTTTAGGGTTAGATTTGGAAAGGCTTTGAATAGCAAGGCCTGATGATGTGCTTTTCACCCTGTTTGCTATTAAGACTTCAGAGGCAGTTTGACCCTGCCTAACGGAGAGGCTGTTTACTTAGAACTGAAGGAATTGTGCTAAGGAAACTAGCTAACTAACTTTGAATTTCAGTTCCTATTAAAGCCCCTAAAAAATATATTTGCCTCTCAGCGGCACACAATATGTCAGCTTAAAAAACTAAAGCAAAAACAAAAGCACACAGAAGATGACAGACTAGGCAGACACAGACTCGCTACAACAAAGATGCAAAAGACCAAATGAAACAGATTAGGTGCTAATCCTGGAAGCCTGAGCTTCAGAGGAAAGGATACAGGAGTGAACTGAGTGCTGAGGAGGAGAAGTGCAGCAGGATTGGTGAGAAGGACAGACAGGTGAATGGTCAGCTGGCCTGACTGAGCACAGCCATCTTGAACTTTTGACCAACATTTGATCCCGGCAGCAAAGATGAACACCAGTGGCTGTCTATAAACGTAGTATGATTCTCTCTCGTTCTTGTGACCAGAGACATGACCAGCCCCCACCCACACCCACACCCACTCCCAGCACAGCCCCTGCTCTGCCAAACGACAGAGCAAAACAGTTGGTAGCCCCACCCCTGAGCCTGGAGACATGTTGGTTCCACCTGTCAGATGAGTAGAATGTATAGTACTGGCCCCCAGACAGCCCTAAATGAGCAGGACTCCCAGAAACAGTATCTGACCCCTAGTTGTCTTCCAGGCCTGAAAGAGTTCCTTCTGGGGACAAAGACCCTGATCTCAGCCACTATTAGGACCTGCACAAACTACTTCTGAATTAGATACCCTTGACCATAGACAATAACTAGTCTACAGGAACTCAATCTAGGACTGGGCATGCCACCCTGTCACCTCTCCCATCTTGTAAACGCCTAGGCTGACAGAGGGTACCAACCCATACCGAGTACCCTGCACCTGACAGCTTTATCTTCTCTTCATTTGTTTGTTTTTTAAACTCGTTGTTCTCATTTCCTTCCCTTGTTTTTTATCCTTTCTTTTTCTGCTTTCTGTCTTTCCATCTTTTCTCTTATTCCTCTTTTCTCTTTTCCCCTCCACCTTTTCTCTGGCTTTTGTGTCTCTTGATTTTTCTTTCATATTCTCTCTCTTTCTCTTTTCTTCTTCCCTCTCACTAGTTTTGCTTATTGCACTTTTTTTCTCTTATTAATTTCTCTTCTCCTGTTTTATTTTCCTTTCCCTTTTTTTCTCCTTTTAGTTACTATATTGCTTTCAAGCTTTTACTGCTGCCTGTTGGTATTTTTTCCATTTCTATTTTCTTTTATTTCCTTTTTTGCTATTGTTTGTTTCACTTATATGTTCTTTTTTTCTTCTTACCCCACTTGACAGGAGACAGAAACAGTGCCCATACAGCAGAGCCAGAACTGCAGCCCCTGAAGCCTCACCCACCAGGAAAGAGCCACTACCCACTCCTGTGCCACCTGATCAACAATAGGCTGCAGTTAATACCAGCCAAACCCACCCTAGGCTGAGCTGCAGTAACGGTGAATGGTGAACAGTGCACACTCTTCCATTCTCTGACTGCATCCGCAGAAGACAGAGCCTAAGAACACACCAACATACAATCATCAGTTAGGAACAAGTACAACAACCCTACAATGTCCCAGAGAGAAGAGATCACTTTAGATCACATGAAGAAACAAGACAGAGTAGCTCAAACAAGTACCCAAGAAGCAGAGCCAGAAAATGTTTATGAGGAAGGAAAGGTATTGGAACTACAAGATTAAGAATTCAAAAGAATGATATTTTGGTACCTTCATTGGACTGAGAGAAGAATCAAGAAAGCTACAGATGAAATCAAGGAGAATAAAGAAAAACTTCAGAAGACTTCAGGAAAACACTACAAGAATATGATGGACAACATAAATGAAAAATCAAAACAAAATAAAAATCCAGAAGATTACTACTAAGATTTTAGAAATAGATAATATATTAAAAGGGTAAAGGAAATGATTTGAATCAATGGAAGCCTGAATTAGTGAACTTAAAGACAAATCTTTCAATACTAGTCTACTAGAAAAACAATCAGAAAAAAATTCAAGGAAAAAAAAAAGCCAAAGAAAGTCCAATATTTAGGTGAGGACATCATCAAGAGGAATAGCTTCAATGTTTTCAGAATTCCCAAACAAGAAGAGACCAAAAAAAGCACAGAGAAAATTGTCAAGGAGTTTTTGGAAGAAAACTTCCCTTATGTCATGAAAGATGAAAAGATAAGCATTCAAATCTTATCCCCTCTGTATACAGGGTAGATGGGGATGGGCAACTCAGAAATTGGCTACCTAAAACAAGGGGGCAATAAAGGCACAAAGTGACCAGATAACAAGTTTTCAAGAGGGAGTTTAGTTTAAGAGTGTGCGGGGGAAGATAGCAACGCCACTGAATAGTTTCATCTTGTCTAGATGTATTTGGTGAAAAGAGATGGGGATAAGATTCTTACGATTCAATAGTGAGTAATTGTTATCATGACAACTTGCAACTGTCACAACAGTAAAGGTAGAAGTTTTGTAACAAAAGTGGGGGAGTAGTTGATCTTGCAGTCAAAAAACAGAGGACCCTAGGTCCATCAAGGGGGAAGAGTACAAGCAGAATGTGGGACTCTATCCAGAGAAGCAGCAACACCAGAGATGGAGGCAGAGATGGGGACATGGAGCGAGGGAGCAGCTGAGGACTCTAAACTCCTGGAAAGAGAGGGACTGAGTGCTGGTAGCCAGGAGGCAGGCTTGCAGAATGTGCCCTTTGGTTGTTTAAATTATTATATATTCCTGAGTGTTTCTGTGTATACTCCCTACTTCTCCTCAACCCCCAGCCCCATCCCACCCCCAAAAAAGAGGGAATACTGTTGAATGATGATGCATAGAGGATATTGTCATCACTGCAATGAAATGATGGTGTGAAGCCAATGTTCTCCCATGTAAACTATTACTTAGATCACAATAAAAAAATTTTTTTAAAGATAAGCATTCAAGAAGCTAAGCAACCCTCAAACAAGATAGACCCTAAAAGAAATCACCCAGACATAAAATAATAAAACTTTCCAAAATCAAAGTCAAGGAAAGAATCTTGAGAGCAGCTCAGGATAAACAAAAAGGAAAGGAAAATCAATAAGACTAAGCTCCAATTTCTCAGCAGAAACCATTCAGGCAAGAAGGCAATGGGGTGACATATATAAAACTCTGAGAGAAAAAAATTAGCCAATCAAGAATCATATAGCCATCAAAATTATCCCTTAAATATAATGGTGAAATTAGGACATTTCCAGACAAACAGAAATTAAATGAACTTGTCAAAACCAGACCAACTTTACAAAAATTTCTAACAGCAGCCCTTTGGACCAACAACAACAGACAACAACCTGAGATTAACATACATGACAACAGCACCCAGACCCAATCCAGCTGTAGAAGTATCCTAAGTAAAACAAACCTATAAAGACTGAACATAGGAAACCGGAGGTGTCAATTTGTAACAAAGACAATTAAAAAGCAAAAAAGAGGGATTAGTGTAGTTACAGAATTTCCAAATGGCAAGGAAATAAAGTCAATTCCAAGTAGAAGAGACTCTTTTAAACTTGGTTAGAATTTAGTGAATTATAGGGTAACCTCAAAGAAATTAATAAACCTGATTAAGATTAAAAAGAGGAAAATCATAAAAATTTATTGGATATTAAAACAACAGAAATCAAGCAAACAAATGAGCTCAGTTCAGAAAATTATGTAGAACAAAGAAAATCAAAGCACAATAAAAAACACACAGCAAAATGATGAATCTGTGAAATATTTCATAACATGGATGAAACTGGAGGACATTCTGCTGAATGAAATTGTTGTTGTTGTTGTTAGGGGCCATTGAGTTGTTACCAACTCATAGCGAACTTATGTACAACAGTATGAAACACTGCCTGATCCTGCCCTGGGTGAACCTCACTATCGTTGCCACATTTGAGCACATTGATGCTGCCACTTTGCCAATCCATCTCGCTGGGAGTCTTCCTCTTTTTCTCTGACCCTCCACCTTACCAAACAGGATATCTTGACAATATGTCCAAAGTATGAGAGACAAAGTTTGGTTATCCTGGCCTCCAAGGAACACTCAGGCTGTACTTGTTCTAACACAGATCTGTGTGTTCTTTTGGCAGCCCATGGTACTTTTAATATTCTCTTCCAACACCATAACTCAAAAGCATCAATTCTTCTATGAGCTTCCTTATTCACTGTCCAGCTTTCGCATGCATATGAGGTTATTGAAAATACCATGGCTTGGGTCAGGCACACCTTAGTCTTCAAGCTGTCATCTTTGCTCTTCAACACTTTAAAAAGTTCTGTGCAGGACTTCCGGTACTGCAGGACCACCAGTAAAGTAAGGTAGGGACAGGCTCAGGTGAAAAACAAGTGGGATCTCACAAAGGTAACATTCATATACCAGTCCCACGGCTTTTAAACTACCATAAAGTCTCCTGAACTCACATTTTTGAGAAATCACGCTACTAAGGATAAAGAAAGGAGCATATTTTGAGACTCTTGTCTGCGGGGCCTGCGGGTTGCTCCTGTGACGGCAGAGTTTAGAGGGCGGGACCAAGGCCAGCCCGTTCGGAAAGTGGCGTATGGTAGAGGGGTGGGGGGTGGGAAGGCCCCAAGAAGAGGCATAGCTTCCTTCACCTCCCAATTCTCCCTGCCCTGGCTTGAGATCCCAATAAAAATCAGCCAGGTGCAGCTCACCCACGCACGGAGAGTGGGAGAAAGTCGGTGGTGGCTTTTTGACATCATCCATCATCCCCCATCTGTCTCTGCATCTAAGCCCCTGCCCCCACTCCTAGCTAGCAGCAGGGATCCTCCAGCAGAGGTTCTGGCGGGACAGGGAACAGAAAAAGTTAACCAAAGCCACATATATGCTCCAATGTGGTGATTTCTGTCCATGCGCGTTTTTTGATTACACATCCCTCCTGGAGGTAGGAACTTATCCTCCCTACTTTCCATAAGAAGCAGCAGCAATTGTGGCCATATAGCCAAGCTACAACATAATACTTCACCACTTAAACAAGACCCAACAACATTTGCTACGCATTACAGATGAAAAGGGAAGTCCATCTCCTTATCATATTAATAATAATAATAATAAAACAATAATCATGACCAATAAGAAACAATCAACTTTATGGAAACATACGCAAAAACAGAAGAGAGGAGCTGCCGTAAATGAGCTGGAGACAGACAAAGGCTTTATAGAGGAGGAGGAGCGGGTTTTAGATATGCCTGAGGCGGAATTCAGAAGAATGATATGGAAACAAATTCAAATAATCAGAAAAGGGATCGAGGAAAATAAGGAAGAAATGAGAAAAATACTACAGGAACAATCAAACAGGATTGACACAGCATTGGAAACAATTCAAAACCTGCAAAAAGATGTCAAGGTGATCAATAATAAGATATTAGAAATAGACAATAGCCTGAAAGGGGAAAGGAGCAGACTAGAAGAGATGGAAGCCAGAACTAGCGAGCTGGAAGAAAAATCTCTCAATACTGCCAAGGTAGAAGAGCAAGGAGCTAAAAGGATAAAACAATCTGAAGAGAGTCTCAGATTCATGCTGGATAACATGAAGAGGAATAATGTAAGAATTATTGGCATTCCAGAACAAGAAGAAACAGAGAAATCCACAGAAGAGATCGTTGAAGAGCTTCTGGAAGAAAATTTCCCTAACATCTTGAAAGATGAGAAGATGAACATTCAAGAAGCCCAACGTACTCCAGGAATAATAGACCCCAAAAGAAAATCTCCAAGACATATAATAATCAAGCTCTCAAAAATCACAGACAAGGAAAGAATATTAAAAGCAGCCAGGGAGAAGAGAAATATAACCTATAAAGGCAAGCAAATAAGATTAAGCTCTGACTATTCAGAACAAACCATGCAGGTGAGAAGGCAATGGGGATACATATACAAAGCTATGCAAGAAAAAAACTGTCAACCAAGAATCGTCTATCCAGCAAAACTATCAATCATATAAGATGGTTCGATCAAAACATTCCAGGACAAACAGAATTTGAGAGATTTTATCAAAACCAACCCAGCACTTCAAAACATCCTAAAGGGAGTTCTGTGGACAGAGAACCAACAAGAACAGACAACAAACAGAGAAGGACAAGTATGGCAACACCACCTAGAACACAGCCAACAGATAGCGGAGTCCAGAACAGAACGAGACTACAATGACAAAATCAAAAGAACAGGGAGATCAACTGACGGCCAAAAACATATCAATGTCAAAAAAGGGACAAACACAGCAATGGAAGTCCAGATGGTGAGGATGCCAGGTAAATTACAGGATACAATGGAGTATACTAAATGCAGAGAAAAGGTAACACCAAAGAAAGCTAACACTCCAAAACATATCATAAAATGAATTCCCAAGCAGAACAAGCGAACACAAAAACTAGGAGGAAACCAACCAGAACCAACTCAAAAGACATAAACCCAACACAAGAAAGAAAGCAGAACCAAAGAATGATCAGCACCACCAAAAAAGTAACATAATGACAGCAATCAATTCGTACTTACCGATAATTACATTGAATGTCAATGGACTGAATGCACCAGTGAAGAGACAAAGAGTGGCAGAATGGATAAGAAAACAAGATCCATCAATATGCTGCCTGCAAGAGAAACGCCTTACATACAAAGACAAAAGCAGACTAAAAGTTAAAGGATGGAAAAAAATTTACCAAGCCAACTATACCAATAGACAAGCATGAGTCGCTATACTAATCTCCGACAAAGTAAATTTTAAGATGAGAACCAGCATAAGACACAAAGAAGGACACTATCTCATGATCAAAGGGTCAATCGAGCAAGATGACATAACTATAATAAACATATACGCTCCCAA
>NW_006408911.1:1827224-1828761 GCF_000296735.1 Chrysochloris asiatica
GAGAAATGGAGCAGCTGGAGACTTTAGATCCAAAGAGGGAGAGCAACTGTGTGCTGAAGACCTGGGGGGTACGGGGGAAGGATTGCATGAAGGGGATTGTAACCATGGCAATGAGATGATATACGATAGAATGAACGTAAAACTAATGTTCTCCCATGTAAACTATCACATAATTCACAATAAAACATTTAAGGAAAAAAAAAGGTCTGTGCAGCAGATTTGCCTAATGCAATATGTCGTTTGATTTCTTGACTGCTTCTTCATGAGTGAAATTAGTCAGTCATAAAAAGGCAAATATTATATGAAACCACTATTATAAAAAGTAAAGAAAAAATTTTCATACTAAAAGAAACGTTCTTTGGTGTTTACCAGGGGTGGAAGGGAAGAGGGAGTAATTTACTGGTTAGAAGGTTGTTGTTGTTGTTAAGTACCATGGAGTTGGTTCTGACTCACAGTGATGCTACACAGGGTTTCCAAGTCTGCAAATCCTTATGGGAGCAGAAAGCCTCATCTTTCTCCCACCAAACAGCTGGTAATTTCAAACTGCTGACCTTGAGGTTAGCAGCCCAATTCATAACCAGAGCTCTGACACTGGTTAATGTAGGTAAAAGGGGAGGCAATACACAATAAGAGGGAGGTTGGTAAAAGAATAATCGAAGCATGGGAAAACACAGAGAGAAGTGCAGCAATTAAATGCAACAATCTTGCAATAACAGTAATCTATGGGTAGATACATAGACAGGCTTTCAGACTGGATGTGTGTGGGAAGGAGCATAGGAGTGTATTGTCAAATATATAAAGGTTTGACATAGGGTAATTGTACATGGGTATTTACATCTTCTGCAAATATATCCATGAAGGTGGTAGTGCATACAGGGGACAACATTATGAAAGCTTCTTTGACATTATCAAATACCTTGAGTATTTGGTATGGTGGCTCAGGACCAGAATCCTGGGGGACACCATGGACAACTGGTATAATATGGTCCTCAAAGACAATGGTCCACATCCTACTTTGGTGAATAGTGACTGGGCTCTTAAAAGCTCAAGAATGGTCATCTAAGGTGCAGTTATTGGTCTCTCCCTATTGGGAGGAAAAGGAGTAATGAAAAGTGAAGATGCTTGGAAACAGTTAGTCCAATGAACTAATGGACCACATGAGCATCAGTTTCCACAACTCTGAAATGAGAAGAACTAGATGGTGCTTGGTTACCACTACCAATTGTTCTAAAAGGGATCACATTAGAAGGTCTTGAATAAAATGGGAAAAATGTGGAACAAAACTCAAAATCATAAAAAAGAACCAGGCTTACTGGTTAGAGACTGTGCTTTGTCACCCTTCAGGTCTAGAACTGAACTCAGCCCCCTCCCCCCGGTTCCATTTTCAGTCAAGCGATGGTGTTGTTGTTGTAAGGTGCCATCGAGTCAGACCGACTCATAGCGACCCCATGCACAGCTTGTTGTTGTTGTTGTCAGGTGCCATCGAGTCGGAACCGACTCATAGCGACTCCATGCACAGCAGAACGAAACAATGTTC
>NW_006408911.1:1831081-1840737 GCF_000296735.1 Chrysochloris asiatica
CTCCAACACCACAACTCAAAGGCATCAATTCTTCTACAGTCTTTCTTATTCACTGTCCAGCTTTCACATCCACATGAGGTTATTGAAAATACCATGGCTTGGGTCAGGCGCACCTTAGTCCTTAAGCTGACATCTCTGCTCTTCAGCACTTTAAAAAGTTCCTGTGTAGCAGATTTGCCCAATGCAATACGTCGTCTGATCTCTTGACTGCTGCTTCCATGAGTGTTGACAGTTGAGCAAGCTGATAGATAGGTATAAAGGGGGGACAACAACACAAACGAAGTAAGCATACCATAGTATGGTCAACCACCTGAGATCCAAAGTTCAGAAGGGTTGGAAAAGAAGGCAGAATGGAAACAGGATACCCAGGGAGGAAGTGGAATAAAAGAGGCAACACTGAGGGGAATTGCAATTCTTGAGATTAAATGAAGTGTAGGATTCATTTAATGTAAAACACAACATTTTCACTTGATTTACACACAAAAAGTTAAAAACAAAACAAAAACATACACACAAAAAATGAAAACACTTCTATTAAATTCATTTTTTTAAAACCAGCACACACACACACACACAATTTTTTTTTAATTGACTTAAATTGAGTTAACAAAAGTTGAATCAAAAATCACATACTTTTCTTTAGCTAAAACATCAGGAAGATCACAAGCTTAATCACATCTGTCTTCACTGCTTTTGAACTTGGTGAAAAGGACTTAAAAATGGAACTCCTTGGCAGATGTAAAACTGTGGACTGATAAATGGGGTCTGGGAAGACAGGCTACTTACTATTTGTTTTTATTATCGTTAAATGCCATTGAGTCAGTTCCAACTCACAGTGACCCTATATAGGGCTTTTAAGGAGCAGCCTGGTGGGTTTGAACCACCAACCTGTGGTTAACACTCCAGTGCTTATCCTACAGAGCCACGCCAGGTAGGGAAACATAAAACCACCAGAGAGATCTCTTTGAAGTCCTTTAGACAATCTCCAACCAACTAAGAAATGTGGCACCCTTTTACTTGGTGGTGGTGGTTGTATGCCATGGACTCAGTTCTAACTAGTAGCAACACTGTACAGGGTTTCCAACTCTGTAAATCATTACGGGAACAGAAAGCCTCATCTTTCTCCTGTGGAGTGACTAGTACATTATGAGTCCAGCTCATCATAATCCACTATGCTACCGTGGCTCCTTAATATTTTACTTAGCACTCCAGTTTTCCAGCATTTATTCTTTAGATGAATCTTCCATGTGTGTGCAAAGTCACATGAGTACAAAAAGATTCATTGCAGCTTCATCTGTGGTTGTAAAAGACTAGAAGCCATGAAAAGACCTTCAACAAGGAAGTGGCATTTGATTATGCAGATCATAACAAATTATGGATAACATTGCTATGAATGGGAATTCCAGAACATTTGATTGTGCTCGTTCAGAACAAAGAAGCAGTTATTCAAACAGAACAAGGGGATACTGCATGGTCTAAAATCAGGAAAGGGTTGTATCAGGTTGTATCCTTTCACCATCTATGTTCATTCTGAATGCTGGGACTGTGTGAAGAACTACATGACATCAAGATTGGAGGAACAGTCGTTAACACCCTGTGCTATAAAGATAATACAGCCTTGCTTGCTGAAAGCAGAGACGAAGCATTTACCGATGAAGATCAAAGATGACAGCCTTCATACTTTATTAATCACACCTCAACATAAAGTATGGATCACACCTCAACATAAAGAAAACAAAATAGCCTCACAACTCGACCTATAAGCAACATCATGATAAATGGAGAAAAGATTGAAGTTGTCAAAGATTTTATTTTACTTGGATTCATAACCAACATTCCTGGAAGCAACAATCAAGAAATCACATGATGTATTGCACTGGACAAATCTTCTGCAAAAGATCTCCTTAAAGTGCAAAAAAGCAAAGTGTCAGGTTGAGGACTAAGGTATACCTCATATGCATGTGAAAGCTGGATAACGAATAAGGAAGAATGAAGGATTGGTACTTTTGACTTATGGTGTTGTTGGCAAAGAATATTGAATAGATCCTGGACTGCCAGAAGAGCTAACGAATGTGTCTTGGAAGAAGTACATTCAGAATGTTCCTTAGAAGCAAGAAGGGTGAGATTTCATCCCACATTGGACATGTGTTCAGGAAGGATCAGTTCCTGGAAAAGGAAATCATGCCTGATAGAATAGAGGGTCAGCAAAAAAGAAGACCATCAGTGAGACAGATTCACATCATGGCTATAGCAACGGGCTAGAATATAGCAACAATTGTGAGGGTGGCATAGGGCTGGGCAGTGATTCATCCTACTGCACATAGTGTCGCTATGAGTTAGAACGGACGTGGTGGCACCTAACCTAACCTACACATTGGTATTGCACATAGAGAAAATGGCAAACTGTATAGATAAGAAACCTGTAACTATAGCTGTCTCTGAAAGCCAGGATTAGGAGCAACACCTTTTTATTCTAATACCTATTGTTGTTGAATCAATTCTGATTCATAGCCACTCTATAGGCTAGAACTGCCCCATAGGGTTTCCAAGCCTATCATCTTTACAAGGTCCTGGTATGGCACTGTAGGACAAGCACTGGACTACTAACCTCACAATCAGCAGT
The DNA here is from genome assembly GCF_000296735.1 of Chrysochloris asiatica. NCBI lineage: Eukaryota > Metazoa > Chordata > Mammalia > Afrosoricida > Chrysochloridae > Chrysochloris > Chrysochloris asiatica. The sequence goes on from NW_006408911.1 coordinate 1,833,705, forward strand.
TCAAACCCACTAGCTACTCCTCAGAAACCCTATTCAGGATTACTGTGAGTCTAAACCATTCGATGGCACATAACAACAACATCAATCTCTACAGAAAGCACACTGCTACATCTATCTCCTGGTGGGTTTGAACTGCTGACATCTGGTTAGATATTGAGTACTTAACAACTTGTGCCACCAGGGATCCTTATAAGGAGCTAGTTGCTGTCAATTTGACTCAGACTCATGATGACCTCACATGGGTCAGAGAAGAACTGTGCTCCATAAGGTTTTCAGTGGCTGCTTTTTCCAGAAGCAAATCTCCAGGACTTTCTTTGGAGGCACTGGAGGGTGAATTTGAACTGACAATCTTTCTATTTGCAGTTAGCCATAAGTTGTTCTCTCAGGGACCTCAGACCCCTTTACAGAGTTTAATTTTTGTTTGTTTTTACCATATACATGTACTCTTTTTTTTTTTCTTTTAAATTAAAACTTCTAGTAGCGTAGTGGTTACGAATCGGGCTGCGAACCTTAAGGTCAGTGGTTCGAAACTACCAGCCACTCCGCAGGAGAAAGATGAGGCTTTCTACTCCTGTAAAGATTTACACCCTCGGAAACCCTGTACAGGGTCGCTATGGGTCAGAACCGACTCGACGGCACTTAACAACAACAACAACAGCTAATAATCACTTCATCCCTTGTACATATTGGGGTTCTCCAAAGTTCCAGAACAGTGTCAAGCACAAAGTTTATTCTCAATACATACCCACTTAATTGAGTAATTCCATTCAGATTCATTCATATGCCATGAGTCAAGTGGTTCTCTGGACTTTAATGGTCCTAGTCCTGCTATAGCACTGTAGGATAAGCACTAGACTGCAAGGGTGCGTTGAACAACAAGGTCAGAGGCTCTAACTCACCAGCTGCTCCTCAGAAACCCTACAAGGGTTATGAATCCGAACTGAGTCTACAGCACTCAATCCCAATTCTAAAGCCTGTAAATCTGTGACACAGTTTGTTTCTACTAGTCTCTTTGGCCATAAATACAAGGGTGAGTCAAAATTTATCCACACTCTGGCTGAAGAATTTATTTTAATCTACTTTGAGAAAAGACAAATAAGTCATTTTTCGACATAATCTCCTCGCTTTTCCATACACTTTGTCAAATCTGTCAACAAGTTTCACACTCCCTTATTTAAAAAATGTTTTAGGCTGAGCTGTGAGCCATGAATGCATTGCCACTTCTTCATCAGAGGTGAATCTTTGCCCTTGAAAGCCTGCTTTCAGAAGACTAAACATGTGAAACTCTGATAGTGTAGGATCCCCTTCATGTTGGATAACATGAATCTTAGACCTTCAGATTTTTAAATTCTTTTTTCTGCTACTCTTCTATCTTCACAGTATTGAGAGAATTGTCTTCCAGCTCACTAATTCTGGCTTCCATCTCTTCATTTCTACTCCTTTGCACTTCCTTCCAGTGTATTGTCCATTTCTGATATTCTATTATTAATCTTTAGACCTCTTTTTGTAGCTTTTGAATTGTTTACAATGCCGTCTCTATCTTATTTGTTCCTGTTGCACTTTCCTGACTTCTTCCTTATTTTTCTCAAATCCTCTGTAAAGTGCTTTGATATATTTCATTATTATTTTTATGAATTCCTTCTCAGGCATTTCCAAAGCCTGCCCTCCTTCCAATATTAACTCTAGGTCTAGCTACAGCTCATTTGTCTCAGTCACTTTATCTTGTTTCTGGACATGTGCAGAGATGGTCATCTGTTTCTTGGGCATATTCAGTAGCTAGTTGTGACCTTAATAATTAGATGAATGTATGTTGTTGCTTTATCATGCTTTCTGGTTGCCTCCAGGTAGATGTGATTAGGAGATAGGCATCCCGTTTCACTCTTCTTACTACTCAATTCAGAGTAACTGTTGCAGGTGTTGGCTACCTATCTGGTGTATGGCAGCTGGTATTGGTTCTTGCCTGGATGGTGAGATTTTATAGGGTGTGATTATAGCTTGACTATATGACCACAATTTCTGTCTCTTCTTGGGTAGAGAAAGAGCCCCCTAAAGGCAAACAGGGAACCAATAAACAAAACATCAACAGCAAAAAAGACAGATTGGATACTGTAGTCTATAATCACAGAAAAGAGAGAAGAGAAAAAAAAAATTCTGTATCCAAATATGATTATGACTTTAGTGTCCCTTTCTTGGCTTCTTGCCTTCAAGGCCACCTGAGAAATTTCAAGATGCCACTGTTGGTCATTATGACGTAACTCAGGATTCAATTTTCAGCCTGTTTTCCTTTTTAGTGTGTCTCTCTCCCACTCCACAACCCCCATTCAGATCTTTCTTTTTTTCTTTTTTTTTTTTTTTTTTTAGTGATAAACAGATCAGGGCTGGCTGTGGCTATTTCATGCTGCTGTTTGGTTTTAAGTGGAAACTGTACCTTCAAATTCTGAGCAGATCTGTGGCATGTATAGTAAAACCTTCCAGGGGTGAGGATGGGTATCCACTTTCTCAGGCACCCCGTCTAGTCAACCAGAATGGAGGTATGCAGTCAGTGAGAGACCAATGAACAGAGACCAAAACAAAAGAATGTCCACACCTTTATCTCCAAGGATCAGTCAGGCATCCACAGTGGCTCTGGTCCTTGCCCTGCTCTGTCTCTCTGAAGATGGCCACTCTGGGAGCCTCTGTGGCTGGCCGATAAGAAAGCACTAGATTTCTTGCTTCCCCTACAAATTCCACTGGCTGTAAGCCTTCAAACTGTCTAAATATTCCTTTATGTGTGGTTCAGAGTTCTGGGACCATCCCCTGAACCGGCTTCATCTGGTATTCTGTCTTATTGCTAACAAAGATCCTCACTGCACTTCAACACTATCTGCCATCTAGACTTGCCTCCAGTAATGATATTTTTAAAGAAACTTACCTTCCTTCAAGTATCGTTCCAAATTTTGTTTGCAGGTATCCAAACACTTCTGTTTATGCTCTTCCATGAGTTGTTTCAGTATCCATCACACACAAACTTTTCAAAACCCAAGTCTGTCATATGCAAGCCATGCAAATGATATGTGACATAATCCACTGTCACTCATCAATTCCACAGAATCATTTCATGTGCATACTCAATGTTGTGATCGCCATGGATGGGAATGGGCATTTTAATATAACCAGAGTGCAGATTATTTGTGACTCTCCCTTATAGTATTAAAAACAATGGCACTTAAACCCTCCTTGCATTGTGACCTTTAATCCTCAGCATGCTCTCATTATTGCCTTAGGGTATTTGCACCATTGTAAGGCCTGATTGCCCTATAGTAACTAATTTTTAAGAAAGGATCGCGCTGAAGTGGAAAATTTTTAGTATCAACAACTCCCCGGATACAGAAACCTCCTTCCCCCATTAACTCTGGCTAAACTTGGCTTCTATAAAAATGCTTATACAAATTCCTCACATCTGAGTGGGCCTGCCCGACAGGACGCTGCAGCCAGCCAGCCGAGGCTAACCTTGAGAACAGCTGGCCATAGTTAATCTTGAGAAGTAACTGTCCTAGCAGATGTACCCCTAGCCCCCACCCTAACAGCTCATACCTACCCTTGGTTTGTACAAGATAATGTCAGACTGCCTATGTATAAATACTCTGAAAAACTGGGTCAGGGCTGTAGTTTTTCCTGCTTTTAGGGAGACTGTAGTTGCTGGCCAGCTAATAAAGGCTTTCTTGCTGATCCTGAGAGTCTCAAGCGGCCATCTGGGTAAATTGAGACACAACACATAAATTGGGTAGTTGGGTGCACAGCTCTGCAGCTCAGAGAAGTCTGGGCCAGAGATGGCCATTTGCAGGCTCTGCTCTTCTAGTTGGTCATGGAGGCTGGTATGAGGAGGATAGCGTGAGGAGAGGAGACAGCTGGTAGCTGAGTCGTGAGGAATGCCAACATTTAATATCTGGGAAGAGGAGACCCCCACCAACCATTTTTTATCTGCATCTGCTGCCTCCAGTTCTGAGGACATTTCTCTCCTCCTGTCACAGGCATCCATGGCTGCTATTATAAGACACAGCTCAAACACCTTGTACAGCATTCAAGGCCCTGCCCTTTCTCCAAGTGATGCTGGCTGGTATAACCTTGTTGATGAACATTTACAGTATCCTAAACATAGCTGGGAGCCTCTGGGTGGAGCAATAGTTAAGTATTTGACTACTAGTTAAAAGTTTGATGGTTCAAGCACGCCTCAGAGGCACCTCAGAAATTAGGTCTGGAGATCTGTTTTCAATAGATCACAGCCTTGAAAGCCCTACAGTTTTACCTTATATACCTGTGATAGTTAAGATTTTGTGTCAACTTCTCAGTGGTTTCACAGTTGAGATGTAATTATCCCCCATGATGAGATCTAATAAAATATAATCAACTCTATGATGAGGTTGGTTATGAGCAACCTGAAAGAGAGCTTATTCAAGGGTTTAGTCTACTTCCAGTATATTGGACACTCAGTCTCAAAGCTTGCTTTCTCTTTGATGGGTCTAGATCTTTCATTTAGCTTCTCCTCCAACCTCTAGTTCTTTGGACTTCAGCCAGTGGCCTACTCTATTAACTGCCAATCCCAGGAGTTGTAAGCAGCCTTTCTCCTTACCTACTGGACCTGCCTGCTGACTGCTTGCCATCTGACCTGCCAATCTTGGTTCATCAGTCCTGTAGTTATGTGAGTCAGAAGCCTCTAGCCCAACATCTGACCAATGGACTGAGCGAGCCATTTATTTGATGTAAATGTCTCTCAGCATATACATATGTAAGCTTCACTGGTTTTGCTTCTCTAGAGAATTCGGCCTAACACAACACCTGAGTTTGCCACAAGTTGGAATTAACTCAACAGCAACTAAGAACAACAGTAAACATATCCTGCCCCGTCTCACATCCTTGCTGTTGTGCATACTATCACTGAGCCTGGATACCTTTTCCAACCGTGCCAACCATTGGGGACTTATATATCTTTCAAGACTCAGATAAAATGCCACCCCCTCAGTGGAGCTCTTAGTAATTATCTCTAATCAGAGCCAATTACTCCTCTGAGATTGAACAACATTTCATGATGACTAATGAAGACTTATTTTATTTTTTTTTTAGTACAAGGACACAAGGACATCTGAGAGCTTTTAACAGAATCAGAAATTTGTGTGTGCAATAGTATGAATGTTTTATGATTGAGAGACCAAGCTTGGTATAGATATTGGACATAACTCAGTCAGGTATACATATGTTTTGGGTCAGGATCCACAGATCAGTATAAAGTTGCAGTTGAGATTGAGTCATTGCTATTGTTAGTTGTCATCAACTTGATTCCAACTCATGATAACCTACTTTCAAGTATAAAACAAAACAAAACAAAACATCCCCAGTCCTATGCCATCTTCATCATTGTGGTTATTATATCCACACACCCTCCTGTACTTTACCAAACATGGTGTCCTTTTCTAGCAATCAGTCTTTCCTGGTGACATGTCCAAAGTAAAGGAGCCAGGGAGGCAGGGCTTGATGGTGGCTAGGGTGGAGGTCCAGTGAAGTTCACCATCAGCCATACCAGGCAAAGCAGATCCAGAGCAGAGCTCAAAAACTTGAAACCATAGAGCTAGGAATATTTTTAAAGTTCGAAGGCTTATAGCTAGTGGAACTTGAAGCGGATGTAAGAAATCACGTACTTTTGAAATGCTGGGCTTGAAAGCCTGAAGCCAAAATCTTGGGCAAGATCAAATGGCAAGACCAAGTGGGGGAGCAGACACACCATGGAAAAACGCCACAGGAACCTTGGAGCAAAGGCAGACAATACACTTTGTCGATTTTCTTTGTTCTGATTTTCTTTTCTTTTTTAATGTGGTCATTGCCCACCCCCCATTGTTTGTGCACCTCCATTCTGGTGACTAGAGGGGGAGCCTGAGTGAGTGGACACCCCCCACCCTCACCACAGGTGGGGTTCTTCTGCCACACATGCGCACAGATACTCAGCCCAAGAGTAAGCCTTGGACTTTTAAAAAAAATACAGGAAAGGCCAGGATAGGACTGTAGAGTGGGAAAGAGAGTTTAAAAACAAAACAGGCCAAAAAATTAAATTAAATCCTGAGGAATAGTATAACAACCAACAGTGGAATCTTAAAATCTCTCAGGCACCTTTGAAACCAAGAAGCCGAAGAAAGGACATTAAAGCCATACTCATATTAGGCTACAGAATTTGCTTTTTGTTGTTGTTGTTTTTCTTACTTCTCTCCTTCTGCTCCCTTTCCTGTGATTATAGACTGCAGTATTCAGTCTGGTTTTGTGTTGTTGTTGTTGTTTGGGGTGGGGTTTTTTTTGTTTTGTTATTGGTGCTCTTTTGTTGTTTTATGCTCCCCCTTCTACATTGGGGGGACTCTTTTTCTCCCTATATTACCCAAGAAGAGTCAGCAACTGCTGCCATATAGTCAAGCTACAATCACACTCTATAAAATACTAAAACCCAGGCAAGAACCAATAAGAACTGCCATATACCAGGGAGGCAGACAACACCTGTGAAAGTTACTCAGGTTAAGAAATAAGAAAAATTAAAAAAGAAGCCCACAACCTGATCATATCTACCTGGAAGCAATCAGAAAACATAAAAAATTAACAAAACATACTCAATTAAGTATTAAGGCCACAGATAAACACTAAACATGTCCAAGAAGAAAAATCAGATGACCATATCAGCACATGTCCAGAAACAAGATAAAATGTCTGAAACAAATGACCTAGAGGTAGACCTGGACTCCATTCTGGAAGGAGGAGGGCAGGCCTTGGAAATGCCTGAGGAGGAATACAGAAAAATGATTATAAAATGTTTCAAAACACTTTACAAGAGAGTTGAGGAAAATAAGGAAGAAGTCAGGAAAGTGCTACAGAAACAATCAAATAAGATAGATGCAGCAGTGGAAATAATTCAAAACCTACAGAAAGAGGTCCAAACGATCAATAATAGAAGATCAGAAATAGACAATACTCTGAAAGGGCAAAGGAGTAGAATAGATGAGATGGAAGGCAAAACCAGTGA
>NW_006408911.1:1850127-1851826 GCF_000296735.1 Chrysochloris asiatica
GAGCGGAGAGCGGGACCCTACCCAGAGAAGCAGTGACACCAGAGAAGGAGGCAGAGATGATGACGTGGAGAGATGGAGCAGCTGGGGACTTTAGACCCAGAGAGGGAGAGGGGCTGTGTGCTGATGACTGGGGGGCAGTCTTGTAGGGTATACCCTTCAATTGGTTGATGAAGCATGGAGAGGATTGTTTCCATGGCAATGAAACAACATACAATAGGATGAATGTAAAACTAATGTTCTCCCTTTTAAACTATCACATAATTCACAATAAAACATTAAACAAACAAACAAACAAAGTAATGGAGCCAAAGTCTTGCCATCCTCACTTCTAAGGAGCATTCTGCTGGTACATTTCTTCTGGCAGTCCATGATATATTTACACCTGCTCTTTGCTTATTGACTATCATACTGCCCAACATTTCATATTTATGACACCAGTAAAAAAATCAATATTTTATGGTGGTAATGAATGCCAAGTTACACAGCAAAAGTAATGCTGACTATGACGGTTCGGGTTATGTATCAACCTGACTGGACCATGATCCTCAGTAGTTTTGAAGTATGTAATGGTGTGGTAAACTTCCATTTTTGAATAATTCTGATTTTCACATAACAGCCTCATCTTTGGGACCTAATCATGTCAATAAGTGAGGAGTGGGTATATTCTTCACCAACACCACAGTTTTGAATATATCAATTCTTCTACTGAATTGAAGAATTCCTTTTTCATTGTCCAGCTTTTGCATGTATATGAGGCATAAGACCTTAAAATGTCAAAACTAAGAATGTTCACTTTTGATGAGAATGACTTGAAAACATTCATGTTAATAGCATTAATAACATCACATTGATAACATTCACATTAATAGGAGCTATCACTTCAGCATTAGTTTTACCATTTGTAAATAGTTGTATAGGGTTTCCAAGGCTGAGCACGGCCAAATCTCCTAGATCCTCCCAGAAATGGTCCCCTTGTTGCCTGTTAGTCTTTGCTCCACCCTGGGGCCTAGATTACGGGCCCAACCACTGTTGCCATGGTAATTAGACCAAATGACCCAATAATGCCTCCTTGAAGCAGAGGTGATGGTGTCCATCCACATCCCTTCGCATTTAAATGGATCCATGTTGTTTTTATCAGTATGTTCAGCTCCTTCTCCTTCCCAGTCTGCTTTGCTGCAGTTGTGAGCTATGGTCTTGATCAATGAAATTTAAGCAGACAACTGCTGGGGTTTGGGGAAGACATTGGCTTTCTTGAGAAAAGTGGTCAGACACAGATGACCATGTTTCTTCTCCTCCACTCTGCCTTGAATACAGATGTGATGGCTGGAGCTGGGCAACCATTTTGCAAGTATAAGGGAAAAAGAAGAAAATCACAAAATTTTATATCTGATCTGAGTGACTGAACTAATAGCCTCCAGGCGTCTGATCATATAAGCTTGGTGTGGTGCCATAGGATGAGCACTGGACCTCAAGGTCAGTTTGAACCAGAATGTCACTGGTTCAAACTCAACAGCTGCTCTTCACATTGCCTATACAGGGTTGTTTCACAACATGATTTATTTAAGTCTTTGATTGTCAGATTTGTCATTACATGCAAGTGAAAGTTTTCCTTATGGAGTCAACCGCAAGCAAATAGATGGAGACATGGCTGCCCTTGGCTTCTTAAAGATGTACTCAACCATCTGAGTCCCAAGTTAAA
>NW_006408911.1:1852001-1853879 GCF_000296735.1 Chrysochloris asiatica
GGGGGAGCCTTGGTAGGAAAGTAGGGCATCAGAGAACTGCCTTCAGTTCCCCAAAGTCCCCGACAGCCTGGCCTGTTCAACCCCTCCTTCCTTCCCCTCTCAGCTAAGTTCCCTCAGTCTTTAGATACCACTTCCTTTGAGGAACCCCCTTCTATTTCCCAGGTCAGGGAATCCCCCTCTAGGCTTCCATTGCCCCCATTGTCTGAACTTGTCTTTCTCTCTCAGGAGACTCTAAACTCTAGGAACTGAATCTCCCACAATAACTTCAGCATGTAGCAGAGTGTCTGGTACACACTTGTTGCTGTTGAGTGTCATTAAGTCCTACCCTCTCAATAAGTATATGTCCCAGGATGGGACTCTGAGATCCACAGAGTAGTCCCTACCTGTCACAGGCAATAATAGACAAGGTCACCCAGCCAGGAAATGCAGACCCCAGACTAGAACCCAAGATTGTGAAATATATACAAATGAGAGTTATAATAGTTTAAATAATTTGTTGTTGTTGTTGTTGGTTCTGACTCATAGTGACCCTGTATAGGGTTTTCAAGGAGCAAATAGTAGGTTTAAACTGCCAAACTGTGGTTAACAGTCCAGTGCTTACCCAACAGTGCCACACCAGGATTCCAGTTAATAAAGTGAGGTGCAAAGTCAAATCAATGGGGAAAGGCAAGTACTTTTTTCAAATTGATTTTAAAAAATAAAGTTGTATCCCTACCTCACTTCATAAACAAAAATTAATTTGAAATGGAGAATAGACCTAAATGCAAAAAGCAGAATCATAACAGTTTCATGGAAAGCATTAAAAAAAAATCTTTGCAGCATTAGAGAGGCAAGATTATTGAATATCAGGACACAAAAAGCACTAACCCTAAAAAAAAAAAATTGATAACTTGAACTTTATTCCAATCTAAAATTTCTCATCATTATAAGATACCATTAAGAAAACTATTAGACAAGCCACAGACTAGGGGAATATTCACACTATATATATCTAGAAATGAAAACAATTATCTCCTAGAGCATATAAAGAACTATAAATCAATAATAACAAGGTTATTGTGAAATAAGAATAATAATGGCCAAAGACTTGGGCAGACATTCACAAAAGAAGATATACTAATGGCCACTAAGTACATGAAATAGTTCTCAACACCAAGGAAATGAGAGTTTAAATTTCAACCAGATACTATTTTACTCCAATAAGAATGGCTAAAAAAATTTTTAAGTTAACAACACCAAGTGTTGGCAAGGATGTAGAGCAGCTGGAGCTCACACACTATAAAATGATACAGATAGTTTGGAATATAGCTGAAGTTCCCTATTAATCCTTTCCTCGAATCCTAAAGTTAATGTTTACTCATGAAAACATGTGTCTATACAAAAACTTGCACCTGAATGTTCAGAACAACTTTCTTAGTATTAGTCAAACACTGGAAACAACCCAAATGTCCATCTTCAGGATAATGGGAAGGCAAATTGTGGAACATCACGCAATGGGATATTACTCAGCAATAAGAAGTAATGAACCACTGATACACACAACAATGGATGAATTTCCAAAATGACATTCTGAGGGAAAAAAGCCAGACCCCAAAGAGTACATAGTGTCCAGACCCGTTAATGCAAAACTACTCTTTGGTACAGAAATGAGAGAGGAGAAATTGTAGAAGGAGACTGCAGGGCAGGGATGACTAAGAAAGGATACAAGGAACTTTCCAGAGTGTTGGAAATGCTATATGTTTTGTTCAGGTGGTGATTACAAGGGTAAACACAAATATCAAAACACAATGATTCAGGATACAATAGTTGTTGTTGTTAGGTGCCATCGAGTCGGTACCAACTCAAAGCAACCTTATGCACAGCAGAACAAAACACTGC
>NW_006408911.1:1855524-1874813 GCF_000296735.1 Chrysochloris asiatica
AGCTCTTGTAGCTCCTCATTTCTTCCATTTGCTTCAGTATCTCTACTCTGGAGAGCAAGTTTCAGTGTTTCTTCTGACATCCATTTTGACCTTTTCCTTCTTTCTTGTCTTATTAATGACTTTTTGCTTTCTACCTGTATTCTGTTCTTGATATCATCCCACAACTCTTCTGGTCTTCAGTCTTTAGTGTCTAATGTATCAGATGTGTTCTTCAGATGATTTCTATATTCAGGTGGGATATATTCAAGGTCATATTTTGGCTCTCATGGACTTGTTTTCATTTTCTTCAGCTTCAGTTTGAATTTGCATATGAGCAATTGATAGTCTGTTCCACAATCTGCCCCTAGCCTTGTTTTGACTGATGATATGGAGTTTTTCCATCATCTCTTTCCACAGATGTAGTCAATTTGATTTCTATGTATTACATTTGGCAACGTCCATGTGTACAGTCGTCTCTTATGCTGTCTAAAGAAGGTATCTGAAATGAACAAATCATTGATTTTGCAGAATTCTATCATGCATTCTCCATCATCATATCTATCACCAAGGCCATATTTTCCAACTACTGATCCTTCCTCTTTGCTCCCAAACTTTGCATTCCAATCACCGGTAATGATCAATACATCTTGAATGCATGTTTGATCAATTTCAAATTGAAGAAGTTGGTAGAATTCTTCTATTTCATCCTCACTGGCTTTAGTGGTTGGTGCATAAATTTGAATAATAGTGGTATTAATTGGTCTTTCCTGTAGGCGCATGGATATTATCCTACCACAGACAACGTTGTACTTCATGACTGATCTGGATATGTTCTTTTTGACAATGAATGCAATACCACTCCTCTTCAATTTGTCATTTCCAGCATAGTAAACCATGTGATTGTCAGAAGTAGTTCGTCACTCCTTCTTCCTAGTCTGTCTTCATCTGGAAGCTCATATAAAAGCTGTCCACCATGGGTGACCCTGCTGGTATTTAAAATACCAGTGGCATAGCTTCCAGAATCACAGCAACTCACAAGCTACCACAGTACGACAAACTGACATATGTGTGGTGGCAGGATACAATAGACTGTCTTAAACTGAGGGAAAGGTTAGTAGACTATAAGGTAACCTCAGAGAAAGTTAATACTTCACAACTTATCGTGAAAATGAAGATCCAAGTAGAACAAGGAAACATTAAAACTAAGAAGAAACTGAAAAGAAATAGCACAAAAAACATGAACTCAGCATAAGAAGGCATGCAGAACAAAGGAACAAACAGCACCACAAAAAAATTTAACATAATGACAACAATTAATTTATACCTATTGATAATTACACTGAATATCAATGGATTAAATGCACCAGTGAAGAGACAGAGAATGGCAGAATGGATAAGAAAATAAGATCCTTCAATATGGTGCCTGCAAGAGACACACCTTACACACAAAGACAAAACAGACTAAAAGTTAAAGGATGGAAAAAAAAATACAAAGCTAATTGCAATAAAAAATATGCAGGAGTGGCAATACTAATCTTGGATAAAATAAACTTTAAGACAAATACCAGCATAAGCAATAAAAAAGATACCATCTCATGATTAAAGCATCAATTGAGCAAGATGACGTAAGTATAGTAAATATCTACACTTCCAATGAAAAAGCACCAAGATATATAAAGCAAACCCTACTAGAACTGAAGAAAGAAACAGACAAATCTACGATTATAGTGGGAGGTTTTTTTAATGCAATGCAATGAACTAAGATGAATGTGACAAGGACTTGAAGCACTTGCTGATAAAGATAAAAGACTACAGTATTTGTATTACACCTCAATGTGAAAAAAAAAAATCCTCACTACTGGACCAATAAACAACATCATGATAAACAGAAAAGATTGATGTTATCAAAGATTTCCTTTTCCTTAGATCCACAATCAACAGCCATGGAAACAGGAGTTGAGAAATCAAACGATACATTGCTCTGGGCAACCCTGCTGCAAAAGATTCTTTAAGGTGTTAAGAAGCAAATATGTCACTTTTATAACTGAGGTGCACCTGACCCAAGTATTCGTGGTATTTTCAATATCCTCATATACATGTGAAAGCTGGAAGACCTGAGAAAAACTGATGCATTTGAATTATGGTGTTGGTGAAGGATATGCAAATTACCATGGACTGCCAGAAGACCATACTAATCTGTCTTGGAAGAAACACAGTCAGTCAGGTGTTCATTAGAAGTGAGGATGGTGAGACTTCATCTCATATACTTTGGACATGTGATCAGGAAGGTCCAGTCCCTGGAGAAGGATATCATGCTTAGTAAAGTGGAGAGTCAGCGAAAAAAAAAAAGGAATACCCTCAACAAGGTGTACTGACATAGTGGCTGCAATGAAGGACTCAAACATACCAATTGTGAGGATGGCGCAGGACCAGGCAGTGCTTGCTTCTGTTGTACATGAAATCATTATGAGTTGGAAGAAAAGTCTGGCGATCTACTTTAGAAAAGTATCCGATGAAAACCTTATGGGTCACAACATTGTCCTACTTGTTTGCTTTGGGCCTATCATCAGAACGCATCAATCCATGGAAGAGGATATCATTCTTGGTGGAGTAGAGAGTCAGCCAAGGCAATGATGAGGTGCAAGAGTGACAATGATGGCTTTGGGAAGATGACACAAGACCAGGCCAAGTTTCATTCTCTTACACATAGGGTTCACCCTGAGTCAGACTCAACCCTGTGGATCTCCTATGTATCTATGCATCTTCAGTCAGATTTTAAAAACAAAACACACCCATTGCCATCGAGTCAATTCTGACTCATAGCGACCCTGTAGGACAAAGTAGAGCTGCCCCTAGGTTTCCAAGGCGATCACCTTTATGAAGCAGACTAACTCGTTTTTCTCCCATGGGTTTGAACCGCTGACGTTTTGGTGCCACCAGACCTTCTTTACAGTCAAATATATCTTAAACATCTGTGAAATTCTAAAATAACTAACATTATTAATAATATTTTAAATAATTATAGCAAACTGTGTATTTTCACCACCAGCTTAAGAAAGAAACATTAACTCTCCCTTAGAACTTTTGCATGTTTCTCCCTACCACAGAGATAATCGCTAGCTAGAATTTTGTGTTCATTATTCCCTTGATTTTCTTTATCATTGTACCTTCCCTAAATAGTTTGTCATTTAGTTTAGTGTGTTTGTTTGGCACTCTATAAATGGAATCATCTGTATTCTTCTGAGACTTGCTGTTTTCACTCATCTATACTGTTTTCCTGTTACTTACTAGATAATATTCCAATGTGGGAACATTTTACAATTTGTCGTTCTTCTGTTGATGGTCATTTGGATTATTTCCAGTTTAGGGAAAATAGTGTTCTAATTATCTTATGGATATGAGTTCCTCTCAGCTATAAACCTAGGATGGGAATTGCTGAGTGGTGGGAAGTTCTTGTCTTCAATCTGTGAGAAAGATTGACCAGGAATTACTGGATGATTTCTTAAGTACACATCCCAACTGACACTGCCACAGCAGATGATAAAAAATTCCAGCTGCTCCACTTTCCCACCAAACCTTAGGGTTGCCACTTTGAAATGTTTGAAGACAGAATTTGAAAGCCCAAACTCGAATGCGTGTGGGCTGTGAAAGTAACCAGTAACTGGATTCAGAGAACAACAAGGACTGGTGGAGACTACACCAAACTAGAACGCATGGGTCCCTTTGGAAAGAGGTGGTCTCAGCGACACTTGCTGTCTCTGGTGGGAGAGAATACAAGCCCAGGATTGCCAGAACTCTGGAGTTTTCCAAAGAAGTCAGAAATCCAGATTTTTAAGTAAAATCAGATTTTGAAATGTCAGCAATGATTTAAGATTTGCTCCAAATACCATATGGACAAAGTACATTTGTGAACCAAGGCCAAACTATTTTAATAGATTCATTTCATTAAAATACAGCTCACTTTATAGCTATTAGAACTTTGGCAAATGATCTCACATTCCATGGCTTACGTGGAAACAAGACAAATGGCTCTATAGATAGTCATTTCTTATTGGCATAAATCCACAGTTCTTCTACCCACTTGTTTATTCAGAAAGTTCATTTTCCCAAAGTCCTGTTGTCTCAGAGGGACAAAGGTAGTGAAGTACTCATCTATTCTGCTGGGAAGATAGATTTTACTCATTCAAGTGACTGGAAGAACCATTCCCTCATTCATCTCTCCTTCCTGTGAGGTATCCTGCAACTGTTCTTTACTCAGAAGCCAGATGGATTCTATCAAGACATAAATCCAAGCAAGGCCTTCCCTTACTTAAACACTGTACTCCATCTCCATACTCTTGGTCTATTGCCTATCACCGCACCTTGGTCACATATCCCCATCCCTGCTTCCCTTTTAAGCCATCCAATCCCCAAATTTCAACTCAAAATATTTGTCTGGTTACCTTTCCTTCTAATATTTCCATGACTACTTGCTTCTTAGACTTCAGAAACAGCATAAGCATCATATCCTTAGAGAGATCTCTTCTGAGCATCCAATCTAAATAGCAAACCACTCCCCATTTTCCTTCTCAGCCTGTTTTGTCAGTGGCATGGTCAGTAATGATCTTGAGTACTTGACCCTGACTACCTCCTGTCTTAGTCTCCTAGGGCTTCTACAACATGAATGCCACAAGTGGCTATCTTAACTAGGCAAGTTTGTTGTCTCACAGTTGTTACTGTTGTTGCTAAGTGCCATTGAGTCAGTACCAACTCATAGTGACCCTGTATAGGGTTTCTGAGGCTTTTTAAACCTTCTTAGGAGCAGAAAGTCTCATCATTCTCCTGTGGAGCAGCTACTGGGCTTGAGCCTTGGGCCTTGTGGTTCGAAGTCCAGTGTTCCCCCTCAGTTGGGTGCTGCTGGTAGGGGAAGGTCTTTCTTTCTTTTAAGCTTCTGGTTCTCGGTTCCTTAGTAATGTCCCTATGATATGGCATCTGTCTTCCCACAGTTATGATTGCTTGTCTCTGTGCCTAATCTGTTTTCAGATCTCAAAAAATGATTGCTTTGGGAAACACCATACATTGACATGGCCTCATTTGCATGAAAAGAAAATCCTATCCCCAAATGAAATGACATCCACAGGTATAAGGGTGAAGATCCCAACACCTATTCAGAAGACACAATTCAAACCCTAATGCTCCCGAAATCACGAAGTCAGCTGTGTCCCAGGCCCTGGTACGTAGTGGCCAGGCTTTGGAGTGAATGGGTATGTGATGAAGGAATATCATGACTTGGAATACCATGGCACCATCTGTTTTCTAGGGAGTCCCTAGATGACGTAGACACATCTGGCCGTTAACAGAAAGGTTGGTGGTTTATGTCTACCCAGAGGCACGTGAGAAGAAAAGCCTGGTGATCCACATTAGAAAAATCACTCATCAGAAAACTTGTGGAATGTAATTGTACTCTCACACACACAGGGTCTCCATGAGTCAGAGTCAGTTCTGCAGCAACTGCTAGTGGCTGTGGATAGGTGACAGATGGCCAGAGGAGTGGAGCAGAAGCATCCGCAGAGAGAAGGACATTCTACACACTGAGCGGCATGCTGTCAAGAGGCTCCAATACGGCTCGGCAGGTGGTTTGGAGCTGGCACCTGTTTCACTGGTTTCTTCTGTATCCTGTCACTTGTTAAATATTTTCAGTATTTACCTTGTTAGAGCTAGGAATGAGCTCAGTGTCTGGCAGAGCAGAATGGACTTAGGGCTCTGCCCTTTGCTAGCTGTGTGCCTTGGACCTGGGGAGAAGGCAGTGTGAACCTGGGATGAAAAAATTTGATACACACTAGGAAGCATTTGGTGATGACTTCTGCCAGGTGATGCTAAGGCAAGACGTCTGGGGAGAGTTTGGAAACAAATTGGGGACAAATGCCTTCCAGGCACATGTAAGGGTCAGGGAGAGGTGATTGCGATGCAAAAAGGGGTCAGGAACAGCCTCCCCAGGCTCATACAGAACTTATGGTGTCCCCCAGACCTTCGACTCCACTGAGATGTAACTAAAATGTCCACTCCATACATGAGGGGTTTCAGCAATGAAATGGAAATGCTGCCAAACTGTGGGCAGCCTGTGCTGGGAGAATCAGGTGGAGACTCTGAAGGCTCAGTGGCCTCCTGGGTTCCCACTAAGGGATGGCAGGCCATATGTGAAAACAGAGCTGACGTGCAAAGGTGGCCGTGCTACTGAGAAGGCTGGGAAGAGAATTGCATTTATGAAGCACCACCTTCATAAATGTCCCAGGCCTCGGGGAAATTGGAATTCAGAGAACTTAAGTGGCTGCACTTGATCACACAGCTACAGATATGGAGACTTGAACCAGCTCTTGTGGTCCCAGATACCAGGATCATGATATGAGCACCAATTATAAGCCAGGCACTGAGCAGTCATGTGCAGAGATCTTGGTGCATTTAATTCTCACAATGCTTCCAATGTCTTTCAGGAGTGTCAGATTAACAGACAACTGGAAAGCGGTTAATTCAGGATGATAGAAGCATACCTAGTAGTAGTAGTAGTAATAATGAAATCTTACTCTGTGTTACATCCTCGGAGGTACTTTGCATGCATTGTCCTACCTTCACAGATACCCTGTGATAAATGTGCTATTTTTCTCCCCATTTTACAAATTGAGGAACTAAAGAAGTCCTTGAACCCAAGCCTACCTAATCCAGGGCTTTTAACAGCTCCATTGCATGATCCACACATTGCTTTCTAAGATGGTGAACTCAGACGTTCCATGCATGCCCTGAAAGGCAATACTAAGGCTACATTCAGAGATGGCAAATTTCCCATCTATGGAGGTGTGTAAGGTTCAGGCTGCTATGGGGTTGGACTCTGGGACTGTTTTGTGAGGTTCTACATTATAGAAACCACACTGGTCCACCAGCTGGCAGCTTTTGCAATTCAGGTAGTTTAGTGGGTACCAGTCAGGCACAGCAGAAGAATTTGGCCCAGGATTTATCAGCTAACTCAAGAGTTGGTTTTCCTATGTACGTTGAAGATCTGACTTCTAGAAGGTTCCAAGGGCCCAGATCTGACCTAATGTCCCCCTTGGGAAGTCAGTGATCTCTTATGAGGCAAGACTGGGTGTACCAATGAGCTGCCAGCACCCAACAAAAAGGAAAACATGCCTCTAGTTAGTCTAATAGGTGCAGCCAGGCATAACTAAATGACACCAAATAGCAATGGCTCCGAGTCAGGCTGCCAACCTCAAGGTCAGCAGTTTCAAACTACCAGCTGTTCCTTGGGGGAGAGATAGGCTTTCTGCTCCCATAAAGATTTACAGCCTCAGAAACCATATTTAGGGTCGCTATGAGTTGGAACAGACTCCACAGCCAATTCCCATCAAGGCTCTGTTTGTTTGCCTTAGCTGGTTAGGGGTACCAGTCACACAGTGCTAGAACTCAGGCCTCCCATCCAGAGTTCTTCCTGCAGAAGAGCTCTCCTACAGCAGCTCAAAGTGGTACAGAAGACCATGGCTTAGGGGTCAGACAATCCTGGGGGGGTGCCAACTCCCACTACCTACTCCATCTGGCTAAACCTCAGTTTCTGCATCTGCAAGTGTGAAAGGTGATAGGTCCTCACAGGGAAGCTGGGGTTTTGGTGTTCCTGTGTGGGGACCCTGTGTGGGGACAGATCGTATGCCTTCCGGAAGGCCATGGTAAGACCATTCGAGGTGTGGTGGATCAGAGCATGTCCTGATTCAAAGCCTGGCTTTGTTCCTTTCCAGCTTTATGGCCTTGGATAAGTTACTTGACTCCTTTGTGCCTCAAGTCCCCATCTTTAAAACAAAGTTTATATAAAGAACTCCACTTATTATGGATTAAATGAGTTAATACTTATATACTTATAAAGGGCTTAGAAGAATATCTGACGCATGACTTGAGTGTTAAGTGAAATATAAACAACCTGCTGTTTCTCTACTTGTTCTGTACACCACAGAGAGCTTTAATCCCTTTCCTTCCTAGCAGGGTAGTTGCAGAGCCATGGAATAGGGTCTGGCCCAACCCCCTCATGCTCTCTGGGAGGCAGGGTGGGGGCAAAGAAAAGATGATAACTCTTGTGTCCACTAATGATCCATTTGAAAATTCTATTTTGAGTATTATTTTTTTTTTTAGATTTTATTGTGAATTGAGTGATAGTTTACATGGGAGAACATTGGTTTTACCCTCATCATTTCATTGCAATGATTACAATCTTCTCCATGTATCATCATTCAATAGTATTTTCTTCCATTCTCTCTGTATTTTTGTTTGTTCTTTTTGGAGGGGGGGAGGGGAATGTACATAAAAACACTCAGGAATATCTAACCATTTAAACAACCACTAGTTCTTGTTGCCTTTCACCATCTTTGGCTTTACAGCTTTTTCTCTGACTCCCGTGTTTAGAACTTTCACAGCAAGGGACTCCAGGTAGAAATGATGTGCTCTGTTCCTGGTTTTTCTTTCTTGATGATAATGAGGTTACACCCCGTAATCTTTGTAAGCCTAGTGAGATGGCAAAAATGACAAATCCCCTCATTAGGGTTCCATATATCTGATTTGCATTGTCACACCTACACAAGGGTCCCATGCACCTTATTTGAATTATAAGCAGGTTGCTGTCCAACCCCTTTGGTGGGCCACAGGAACCTTATTTGCAAAGCCCCACCCAATCATTGTGTGGGAATCACAAAGACTATGACTAGAAGGGTCATATTAAGTGCTTCACAGGACTTGAAAATTTCAAAGATCAGCTCGAGAAGATAAAGCCAAATACTATAATAAAATATGCAAAGATTTAGAGTTAGAAAACCAAAAGGGAAGAACACGGTCAGCATTTCTCAAGCTGGGAGAACTGAAGAAAAAATTCAAGCCTCGACTTTCATTATTGAAAGATTCTCTGGGCAAATTATTGAATGATGCAGAATGCATCAAGAAAAGATGGAAGGAATACACAGAGTCATTGTACCAAAAGGAAATGGTTAATGGTCAACCATTTCAAGAGGTACCATATGAACAAGAACCAATGATACTCAGGGAGGAAGTCCAAAGTGCATTGAAAGAAGTGGCAAAGAACAAGGCACCAGGAATTGATGGAATAAAAATTGAAATCTTTCAAGAAAGCGAGGCGGCACAAGAGGCACTCACTCATCTCTGCCAAGAAATTTGGAAGACAACTATCTGGCCGACTGATTGGAAAAGATCAATATTTATGCCCATTCCAAAGAGAGGTGACCCAAAGGAATGCAGAAATCATCGGACAATCTCTTTGATATCTCAAGCGAGTAAAGTTTTGCTAAAGGTAATACAAAAACGGCTACAATTATACATTGACAGAGAACTTCCAGAGGTTCAAGCTGGATTCAGAAGAGGCCGTGGAACGAGAGATATCATTGCTGATGTCCGATGGATCTTGGCTGAAAACAGAGAATATCAGAAGGATGTTTACCTGTGCTTTATTGACTACGCAAAGGCTTTCGATTGTGTGGATCATGACAAGCTATGGACAACACTGAGAAGTATGAGTATTCCAGAACACTTAATTATACTTCTCAGAAATCTGTACCTAGACCAAGAAGCAGTTGTTCGAACAAAACATGGGAACACTGAATGTTTTAAAATTGGGAAAGGTGTGAGACAGGGTTGTATTCTTTCACCATACTTATTCAACCTGTATGCTGAGCAAATAATATGAGAAGCTGGGTTCTATAAAGAAAAACGTGGCATCAGGATTGGAGGAAGACTCATTGCAGATGATACAACCTTGCTTGCTGAAAGTGAAGAGGACTTGAAACATTTACTTATGAAGATCAAAGAGCACAGCCTTCAATATGGATTATATCTCAATGTCAAGAAAACAAAAATCCTCACCAATAAACAACATTCTTATCAATGGAGAAAAGATTGAAGTTGTCAAGGACTTCTTTCTTCTTGGATCAACTATCAACACTTGCGGAAGCAGCAGTCAAGAGATCAGATGACGTATTGCATTGGGCAAATCTGCTGCACAGGAACTTTTTAAAGTATTGAAGAGTAAAGATGTCAGCTTGAGGACTAAGGTGCACCTGACCCAGGCCATGGTGTTTTCAATAGCCTCATATGGATGGGGGAGAGATAGGCTTTCTGCTCCCATAAAGATTTACACTTGGGGAAACACTATACAGGGTAGGATGGCTAAGCTTCGTCTCTCATACTTCGGACATATTGTCAGGAGGAAACAGTCGCTGGAGAAGGATGTCATGCTGGGTAAGGTGGAGGGTCAGAGAAAAAGAGGAAGACCCCTAACTAGATGGATCGGCCAGGTGGCATCACTGATGGTGTCAAGTGTGACAGCAGTAGTGAGGTTGGCCCAGGATCGGACATTGTTTCGCTCTGCTGTACATGGGGTCACTATGAGTCGGTTCCGACTCGATAGCACCTGACAACAACAACAACAACAACAATGACTTGAATCACCAACCGTTAGCTAGCAGCCAATTACAAATTGTTTGGACACCCAGGGACCTAGAGTGACTGTTGTTGTCGGTAGGTCCCATTGAGTCGATTCCAACTCCTAGTGACCCTGAATAGAATTTATGAGGAGTGGCCAATGGATTTGAACCAGACTCTCTGGATGACATTGATAAATCCAAGACTCATCCCTGGATACAGTGTGTTCCATCATTAGCTTTCAGTCTTGATTAAAAGACTAATGGAAAGATCAGCTCTGTGAGGCGGCCAATCTTCACACGAGATATTGGGCATCCATTGAGACAAAAGTTTTCTGACGCCAAAATGTTCACTTAAAACTGAAAATGTCAAACCACGTGATATCCCAACTTCAGAAGCACCATATCAGTGGTAATTTTACAGTTTTCTTCTACCAGTTTCTGTACTTTAGTCAGTTTCTTAATTGAATGAGGGTGATAGTCTTCTCTCTCTTGACTTATCTTTGTGGTCTTCCTGACTTTCCTTAAAATGTTTGATCCCTCTAACCACTGTTGTATTATGTGGGGCAGCATTCCTGTAAACTTGTTGTAATGTTTCAATGGTTTGCAAAGCTGTTACTTGAGTTTTGTTATTTGGTATTAGTCCTGGCCTCAAAACATTTTTTGCCCATGGTAAAATAAAAGTATCCCTTTTTTTATTTGAAGGTTCTGTAACAAGACTATGTGTATGAGAGGGCTTCAAAAAGTTCTTAGAAAAATTCCATTATCTGTCAATTCCATTTTTCCTTGAACTTTTGGAAGTCCCTTTATACGACTGAGAGATTTTGACAGCAGCCACCTACTGAACATAGAGATATATTTAAATATATTTTGTCTAGAATAAACCTGTGCATGTATGAACTATAACCTCAGTAGCTATGCCTTGTGACTTATACTTACACAATATAAAATTGGCATTTTAACCATTTTCAAGTGTACAGTCCAGTAGCATTAAACACACACCACTGTGCAACCATCACCACTATTTGTTTCCAAAAGCTTTTCATCACCTCAAACTCTGTCCCCATCAACAAAACTCTGACTCCCTCCTCCTCTAGAAACTGGTAGCAACTTATATTTCTGTCTCTATGCATTTGTTTATTTTAGGTATTTCATAGAAGTGGGATTATACACTACTTGTACTTTTATGTCTGCCATTTAGCTCAGCATAATTCATGTCATAACATGTACCAGAACTGCATTTCTCTTTATGTTTGAGTGCTATTTCATTGCAAAGATACACCACCTTTAGTTTATCTATTCATCTGTTGATAGGCATTTATAATGTTTCCATGCCTGGGCTATTGTGAATAGTGTTGCAAAGAACCAAGAGCAATGCTGCAAAGAATTTGACAGTCCTTGGTTTCAAGTCTTTTGGGTATATAAATGACAGTGGAATTATTGGTCACATGGTGGTAGTTCTTGCATCACTGTTTGAGGAACCTCCAAATTGTTTTTCACAGCAGCTGTACCATTTTACATTCCCACCAACAGTACATGATAGTTCTACTTTCTCTACATCTTCCCCAACACTCGTTATTGTCATTTTTGGTTTTGTTTTTAATAACTATCCTTGTTATCAAGAGCGAGTTGTAAAAGGGTTCTTCAAACAAAAAGTTTTTGAAAAACGCATATAATGAGAAAACTATGTGCAAATTTCCTTCCCCCCCCCCCGCACCACCCCCCCCCCCACACACACACACAAAATAAACTCGTACTAACTTGCAATATATGTTCGAACAAAATCTGGCTTGAGGCACTAAGAAGAATAAGACCTCAGTTATAAAAGGGCCCCTATTAAAGATTTCCTGCTGTGATACTGTAGGATGAGCACTGGACTGGGAACCACAAAGTCAGCAGTTCAAACTCATCAGCTGCTTCTCAGAAACCCTATACAGGGTCGCTATGAGTCAGAGTCAACTTGATGGCACTCAACCACAAAATTAGAGCAATGGAACCATACTAGCATAGTGGGTTATGAGTTGAGTTGCTAACCACAAGCTCAGTAGTTCGAATCTACCAGCCATTCCATGGGAGAAAGATAGACTTTCTGCTCCCATAAAGATTTACACTTGGGGAAACACTATACAGGGTAGCTATGAACCAGAACCTACTCGATGTTACATACCACCATGAGAGCAACATGAATTCTGATAAAACTACAGTAAGGAAAAACATCACATTTATGAAGCTTGAGTGGAAGAACGGTGATATCACTGATGCTTTACAGAAATCGTATGAGGACAACGCTCAAAATAAATGGTATTGAAAGAAAGAATGAGATACAGCTAAACATTAAAGCCGTGGAAAAAATTAATCTTGTTTGTGCCCTAATGGAAGAGCTTTGACAATTAGCAGAAACAATAGCCAACACTGTAGACATGTCAACTGGCTCAGCTTATACCATTTTGACTGAAAAATTAAAGCTGAGCAAGCGTTCTGCTCAATGAACACCAAAAGCATTGCACCCCGAGCAGCTGCAAACAAGAGCATAGCTTTCCATGGAAATGCAAACGTGTGAGATCAAGATCCTAAAGCATTTCCAAAAGAATTGTAAAAAGAGATAAAACATCACAGTGTCAGTATAAGCCTGAAGACAAAGCAGTGTCCAGTCAAAACAAAAGTGGAGCGAGAGGTCAAGTGCAAAGGTCACAGCAACAGTTTTTCAGAATGCTCAAAGGATTTTGTTTGTTGAGTTTCTGGAAAGCCAAAGAATGATTACATCTGCTTATTATGAAAGTCTTTTGAGAAAGTTAGCTAAAGCGTTAGAAAACATGCCTGGGAAAGCGTCATCAGAGAGTCCTTCAGTGAGACTGGGAGTCCTGCTCATTTCTTCTCTTATCAAACAGCACAATTTTGCAAGAGTCCTGATTTGGCTCTTACTAACTTCTTTCTGTTTCCTGGCCTTAAAAATATATTTAAAGGGCCCTTGCTATTCTTCAGTTAATAGGATAAAAAAGACTGCACTAACGTGGTTCAATTCCCAGGACTACACTTACAAAAGTGTCATGAACTCGATGGAACGAGTGTTGAGAAATACTGTATTTTGATTTTTTTCCACGAACATTTTGTAGACCCCTGGTGCTGCGGGTTAATGCACTGGACTTCAATGTTGGTTTGAACCGTAAGGTCGGTAGTTCAAGCTTACCAGTTGCTCCTCAGAAACCCTCTATAGGGTCATTATAAGTCATAATCAACTTGATGGCACTTAACAAAAACTTTAGGGAGCCCTGGTGTGGCACTGTAGGATAAGCAATAAACTGCAAGGTCGATTTGAACTGCAAAGGCAGCAGTTCAAACCCAGCAGCTGCTCCTTGGAACCCTATACAGGGTCGCTATGAGTTGGAACCCACTCCATGTCACTTATCAACAACAATCTACTATAAATGGGGAAACTATATGATTTGTGTCTATGTTTCAATAAAGCCGGGGATTTTTACTTTTTTTTAAGAAAAACAAAAAACTTTATATTGTGAATTGAGTGAAGGTAAGCAGACAAAACCATCAGCTTTGCTTTCAACCAATCATGCAGTTTGTTTCATCTCAATGATTCCATAAAGCTGTTTTTAAAAAGTGAAGAGTAAGTGTCACATCTAGGGGTTTTCTGCCAGCTCAGCACTGCCTTCCCCACAGCCTGTCACCTCCCCTCAGGCAGCCTGCCCTTTGTCACCTGAGTTACAGGATGAACTTGATTTCTGAGCTTGACTTCCTTTACAGGGAAAATTCTTGGCGAGCTACAGGGTTGTTTTTCTCTTTAGGTCCTGAGTTGTCTTCTCTGCTTCATTCATTCTTTCATTTCTTTATCAAGCATTGATTAAGCAACTACTGTGTACCAGGCTTTGTTTGTGTCCTTCAGGAGCAGACAATTTATTAGGGAAGCAGACCCAGAGAGAGTTAAGTGTTATCTGATGTGTTGTATTGACTCCTATTTGTTGAGATTCTACTGTGTACTGGCTGGGTGCTTGGCTGTGGGAATACCGAAGAAACCACTGAGAGATGGGCATGGCTCAGACACACAATGTAGAACAACTCTGTCTGCTTCACTGGCCAGCTGTGTGACCTGAGGGAAGCTGCTTCCCTCTTGTCAACTTGAGAATGAGAACAGAATTTACATGACAGGGCTACTGTAAAAATGAATCCATGTAAAATGCTTAGAACAGTGCCGGGTCCCTGCTAAGGACTAATAAGGGTCAGCTGTCACCACTCTTGTGGTTGTTGTTGTTGTCTGCTATCATGTTGGTCCCTGAATCATGACAACCCATCCACTATGAAATAAAATACACCATTCCAAGTATCAGTGGTAGACCGGGATATTTTCATTGGCTGATTTTTTTGAAGTAGATCACCAGGCCTTTCTTCCTAGTTCTCCCTAGTCTGGAAACTCCACTGAAACCTGTTTAGCATCACAGCAACTCAAAAGCCTCCTCTGACAGACAGGTGGTGACTATACATGAGGTATTGTTGTTGTTGTTGTTGTTGTTATGTGCCATAGAGTCAGTTCCGACTCATAGTGACCCTGCACAGGGTTTCCGAGGCTGTAAATCTTTATGGGAGCAGAACGTCTCATCTTTCTCCCGCGGAACCGCTAGTAGTTTCGAACTGCTGACCTTGAGGTTCACAGCCCGATTCGTAACCACTACGCTACTAGAGCTCCTTGAGGTCTTGTTGTAGCTATGCTAAATATGAGTGGGCTTCAAGAGGGTCGTGGAAAAATTCCATTATCTTTTCATTTCAATTTTCCACAAACTTTTTGAAACCTTATGGTATGAGCAATATGAAGGAAGCAAAGTGGGGGGAGGACCCACCATGAAGGAAACTGAGTTAGCCAGGTGATGGGTGGGAGGTGGGAGCAGTAGAGGAAGCAGTTTGAACCAAGGTTACATGGGTAAAATGCACAGAAGTGGGCACAAGAATGATCTATAAGGCTCCTGGTTCTCTCTTCTCTGTCCCTCTCCCTGTATCTATCCTTCCATGTTCCCAAGCAAATTCATAGCGTCAACATCAAATGAAGCCCATGGATCCAGCTGTTGATTCTGTTCTAGCATTTACCCCTTGGTCTATGTGCAAGTTCCTCATGAGCACAAGTAAGTGTTCTGGAATTCCCATTCTTTGCAATGTTATCCACTATTTTTTATAATCCCTACAGTTGAATGATTTTGTATAGTCATTAAAGCACAGGTAAACATATTTCTGGTATTCTCTGCTTTCAACCAAGACCCATTTGACGTCAGCAACAATGTACTTAGTTCCACCTCCTGGTCTGAATCTGGCTTAAATGTCATGTAGCTCTATGTCAATATACTGCTGTGACATTTTAGAATTATCTTCAGCAGAATTTTACTTGCATGTGATGTTAATGATATTGCTCAATGATTTCTGCATTCTATTGAGTCGCCTTTTTTTGGAATGGGCACAAATATGGATCTCTTCCAATCGATTGGCCAGGTAGCTAGCTTCCAAATTTCTTAGCATAGCCAAGTGAGCACCTTAAGTGCTGCATCAGATTTTTGAAACATTTCAGTTGGTTTTCTGTTGCTTCCTAAAGCTTTGTTTTTTGCCAATACCTTTAGTGCAACTTGGACTTCTTTCAATATCATCAGTTCTTGATCATATGGTACCTCTTGAAATGGCTGAGCATCAACCAATTCTTTTTGATCAGTGACTCTGCTTATTCCTTCCATCTTCTTTTGATGCTTTCTGCATCAGTCAATATTTTGCTCATAGAATCCTTCAGTACTGCAACTTAAGACTCGAATTTTTTTTTCAGTTCTTTTTGCTTGAGAAATGCTGAGTGTATTCTTCCCCTTTGGTTTTCTAGTTCAAGGTCTTTGTTCATTGCATTATAATACTTGGCCTTGTCTTCTCTAGCTGCCCTTTGAAAGTTTCTGTTCAGTTCTTTTATGTCCACATTTCTTCCAATTGATTGAATGTCTCTACATTCAAGAGCAATTTTCAGAGCCTCTTCTCACATTTATTTTGATCTTTTCTTTCTTTCCTGTCTTTTCAATGGCCTTTTGATTTATTCCCGTGTGATGTTCTTGGTGTCATCACACAACTCTTTTGGTCCTTAGTCATAAATGTCTAATGCATCAAATCTATTTAGAGATAGTCTCTCAATTCCGATGGGATATATTCAAGAATGCATCTTGGCTTGTTGATTTATTGTAATTTTTTTCCAGTTTCAGCCTGAATTTGCATAGAAGAAATTGGTGGTTTGTTCCATAGTCTGCCCCTGGCCTATTTTGACTGATGATATTGAGCTTCTCCATCATCTCTTCCCAGAGATGTACTCGATTTGATTCCTGTGTATTCCATTTTATGTCCATGTGTATAGTCACCTTTTATGCTGTTTTAAAAAAGGTGTTCACAATTAGTAAGTCATTGGCTTTGCAAAATTCTATCATGTGGAACTTCTGGCAAGATGGCAGACTAGTTAGGCACACTACATGGGCCCTCTACAAAAACAAATATGATAGACCAAATGAAACCGATAGATGAAAATCCTGGAACCCTGAACTTCACAGGGAAGACTAGAGAACTGGATTGAGAAGCTGAGCAGGAACAGGGAGAAAGAGAGACTAATTGGTGAACATCTGGCCAGATTAAGCTTTGGCAACAAAAGTTCCCTTGGCAAAGCAGATTCACACAGGTGATGGGAAAGGTGTGATTCCTGCTTTTCTCACATGGACCCCTGGTGATCAGAGGGATGGCCAGCCCCAATTGCAGACCTTGCTTCCAGGAGCCACAATGGTTGGGAGCCAATGGTAGTATGAGGTGGGATAGCGGGATGGGGGTGGAGGTGGTTGAGCTGCAGTGCCAATTTGTTGCCTGGATCCAGGTGGACTTGGCTTTGGACCTATAGAACCCTCAGAATCACCAGATCAGCATTTAAGCAATCACCCTGCCCCCAGCTGCCTTGTGGTCTTAGCAGACACTGACACCAGTTCCATCAAAGGCCTCCATGGATTGAGTGCCCTGAACTTATATCGATAGCACTGAGACCTATAGGAACTCTATCTAAGGCCAGGATCTCTGCTGTTGCATCCTTCCCACACCAAGTTCATGAGATCCTTGGTTTGCAGGACCCCCTACCCTCCACTTTTCGCCTCTCAAGGTCCAACGGTCACGTTGCTTTTTTGCTTTTGTTTTGGAGTTTAGCTTTGTCCTGTTTTTGTTTCATTGTTTTGTTTATTCTTTCTTCTTGTTGTTCTTTTATTTCCTTGAATTTTACCCTTTCTATTCACTGTTGTTTTTCCTTCTTTTCTTCTGTTTTTCATTCCCCCTATTCCTCCCCCCACCTTTTGATCTTTCTTTACTATTTTCTATTCTCTTTCTCAGGGCAGAGTTTGGTTCTGTTATGCATAAGGTTGCTATGAGTTAATACGGACTTGACCGCACCTAACAACAAAACATGAAGAGATACAATTTATTGGTGATGAAAATTCCAGAACAGGAAGAGACAATAAAAAGCATGGAGAAAATTGATGGAGAGTTGTTGAAATAAAACTTCCCTAATATCAGATGATAAGATAAGCATAAAAGAAGCTGAATGAACTCCAAACAAGATACACCCCAAAAGAAAAGCACCAAGATATATCATATCAAATACTCTAAGATTAAAAACAAGGGGAAAATCCTAAGAGCAGTTTGGGAAAAATGAAAAGTTATCTACAAAAGAGAACTGGTAAGACTAAGCTCCTGTTTTTAAAACAGAAACCATGCAGACAAGAAGACAACAGAATGATATATACAAAACTCTGAAAGAAATAAACTGCCAACCAAGAATAATATACCCAGTGAAGCTGTCCCTCTAATATGATGGCAAAATTAGGACGTTTCCTGATAAACAGAAATTAAAAGAATTTGTAATGACCAGACAAACTTTTCCAAAAATGCTAAATGGTGTTCTTTGGACTGAGAACCAACAATAACAGACAACAACCTGAGATCACAATATATGACAACACCACCCAGAACTCAATCCAGATACAAAAGTATTAAAAGTAAAACAAAACTACAAGACTGAAAATAGGGAACAAGAGATAAAAATTTGTAATTAAGTCAACTACAGCACAAAAAGAGGGAATAGTGTAAATACAGAACTTCCAAAAGGCAAGAAAGTCAAGTAGATCTCAAGATACAACAGACATTTAAATAGGGAAAAATATTAATAAATTACAGAGTAACTGCAAAGAAAATGAATACATCTTAACTTCAGAATACAAAAAAGGGAAAAATTCGAAATTTTGATGAACATTAACACAACGGAAATGCAAATGCAAAGAAAACCCACAGACATGATAAACTAAGTGCAGAAGATTATGTGAAACAAAGAAACCAACAGCACCCCCCCACACACACACACAAATACAGAAAAATGACAGTAATCTATTCATGTTGTTGTTGTTGTTATATGTTGTTATATGTGGAGTTGGTTCCGACTCATAGTGACCCTGTACAGGGTTTCTGAGGCTTTAAATCTTAATGGGAGCAGAAAGCCTCATCTTTCTCCCACAGAACAGATGGTAGTTTTGAACTGCTGACTCTGAGATTAGCAGCCTGATTTGTAACCACTACGCTACCAGAGCTTCTTCATACTTATTGATAATTTAACTGAATGTAAATAGATTAAAGGTACCAGTTTAGAGACAGAGAGAGCAGAATAGATAAGAAAACAGGATCCTTCAATACACGGTCTACAAGTTGTTGTTAGGTGCCATTGAGACAGTACCGACTCATAGCAACATTATGCACAGCAGAACGAAACACTGCCCAATCCTGGGACAACCTCACTATTGTTGCCATGCTTGAGTCCATCAATGCTGCCACTTGGCC
>NW_006408911.1:1876632-1890504 GCF_000296735.1 Chrysochloris asiatica
ATCGCATGATAGAATCCTGCAAAATCAATGATTTGTTCATTCAAATACCTCCTTTAGACAGCATAAGAGACGACTATACACATGGACCTCACCAGATGGAATACAGAGAAATAAAATTGACTACATCTGTGAAAAGAGACGATAGAAAAACTCCATATCATCAGTGAAAACAAGGCCAGGGCAGACTGTGGAACGGACCATCAATTACTCATATGCAAATTCAAACTCAAGCTGAAGAAAATAAAAATAAGTCAACGAGAGCCAAAATATGATATTGAATATATCCCACCTGAATTTAGAGATTATCTGAAGAACAGATTTGATACATTAAACACTAAAGACCAGAAGAGTTGTGGGATGACATCAAGAACATCATACATAAAGAAAGCAAAAAGTCATTAAGAAGACAAGAACGAAGAAAAAGATCAAAATGGATGTCAGAAGAGACACTGAAACTTGCTCTCCAGAGATGCTGAAGCAACTGTCAGAAATGAGGAGGTCCAAGAGCTGAACAGAAAATTTCCAAGATCAGCTCAAGAAGATAAAGCCAAATATTAACAACAAGATGTGCAAAGGTCTGGAATCAGAAAACCAAAAAGGAAAAACATGCTCAGCATTTCTCATACTGGGGGAACTAAAGAAATAATTCTGGCCTCCACTTTCATTATTGAAAGATCCTCTGGGCAAATTATTGAATGATGCAGAAAGCATCAAGAGAAGATGGAAGGAATGCACAGAGTCACCGTACCAAAAGGAAATGTTTAATGTTCAACCATTTTGAGAAGTTACATATGATCAAGAGCCAATGATACTGAAGGAGTAAGTCCAAAGTGCCTTGAAGGAATTGGCAAAGAACAAGGCACCAGGAATTGATGGAATAAACATTGAAATCTTTCAAGAAAGTGAGGTGGCACAGGAGGCACTCACTCATCTCTGCCAAGAAATTTGTAAGACAACTATCTGGCCGACTGATTGAAAGAGATCCATATTTGTGCCCATTTCAAAGAGAGGTGACCCAATGGAATGTGGAAATCATCAGACTTATAGCAATAGTAATGTCTAAATTGCCCATACTAACCAATCTAGTACACTGAGAAAACATGCATGTTCCTCGATCTAAAGAGACTTTCATTCTGATTGGATTTTTTTTTTTTTTGCATCCATAAGCAAAAATTCAGTTCATCAAATTGTAGCAACTGATGATTGCTCTGAGTATTAAACATCTTCATATTCATCTGGTCAAGTTCTAGTTAGCTCAACAACCATAGCCATCCAAACTAGGTCAAATGAGTACCAGCTGCAAGCTTGGGAGTTCACACATACCTCCCTGCACTTCAAAACAATCAGCTTCCCCTCTTATTTCATCTCAAGGTCAATGGTGCATCAGCAAGTATATTGCTGGCTGGTTCCCTTCACCTTTCAGTCCTAAAAAGGGATTTGATGGGGCAACTTTCCCTGTCTAGAAGCCTCTGAAATTCAAATGCCAAACTGTCAGCCTTTTTGTTTTTTTAGAGTTCTTCAATTTCAGCATCACTGGCTTTAATGTTTAGCTGTATTAAGTGGTCTTCCTTATAGTCATATTGATATTATCTTATCACAGACAACATTGTAATACAAGATAGATCTTGAAAATGCTCATTTTGACAATGAATGTGACACCATTCCTCTTCAAATTTTCATTCCTGGTATAGTAAATCATTTGATTGTCTGATTATCAATGGCCAATACCAGTCCATTTTAAAGTCTAGGGTATTGATCTTTATGTGATCCTATTCATTTTTTATGACTTCCAATTCTCCAAGATTCATACTTTGCACATTTCACATTCCTATTATTACAGGAGGATTCCTGATATGATACTATAGGATAAGCACTAGACTGCTAACTGCAAGGTCAATGATTCAAACCCATCTGTCATTTCTCAGCAACCCTATGCACGGTCACTATGAGTCAGAACTGACTTGGCAGCACTTAACAGCAACATTATTGGTGAATGTTTGCAGCAGTATCGTCCCATTTTGAATAGCGTCATAACAGCCAATGAAAGTCCCAAAACCCTTGCTCTATCCACATGATTAAGGTCAATTCTACTTTAAGGAGGCACTTTCTACTATAACATTTTGATTGCCTTCCAACCTGAAGGACTCTTCTTCCAGCACTAGATTAAACTATGTTTTGCTGTTATTCATAAGGCTTTCAGTGGCTAACCATTCAGAAGTGATCCACCTCTCCTTCTCCCTAGCCTGTCTTAGTCTGGAAACTCTGCTGAAACCTGTCCACCAAGGGTGACCTAAAATTCTAGTGGTATAGCTTCCAGCATCACAGCAACACACAAGCCATCACAGTCCAACAAACTAAGTGGTGGATTTGGGATATACCATTTTGTGTGTGTGTAAGTAAGTATTTGGGATATACTTATACTATAAAAAGAAAAGAAAAACCTCACTTGTTGTTTATCTGAAATTCACATTTAACTGGAATTATATTTTGTCTGTCAGACACTGGTCCTTGGTCTTTCTTCACAAGAAAAACATGGCCTCAGGGAGCCAGGGACTTTGAGAGTAGGGGTGGGAAAGTCAAAGGAAAAACATATCTTGCCCCTAACCCCCTCCCCCCAACTTTCTGTTCTTGTTGTTTTGAAACACGCCCTTGCAATTGGCCAAGAGCTGGCACACCAGCGTTGGGAGCGAGTGAGATATGATGTAAGAATATGATTTTATCTGATTGGCAAGCTCAGAATGGCTGTTTGGATGTTTGTGGCCAAGGCACTGATGGGTGGGGCAGGAGCCTGGGGCCTTGGCAAACTCCAGGCCCCAAATTATCTGTCCTACCCCATCCTGCTTGCCACTGCCCCACTATGAGCTAAAATCAAAGGGCACTCTTGGTTCTGAGTTGTTCCTGCCACCCAAGAAATGTCTTGGTGATGTGGTCTGAAACTGGAATGGGGTCTCAGAGTACTCTCTCAGCAGCGAAGAGGCACTTTTTCTCTGAGCTCCATCCTTCCCACATGGGATGTGGGGATACAGACACATCTCATTTTATTGAGCTTCACATATTTTGTTTTGCTTTTACAAACTGAAGGTTTGTGGCAAGTCTGCATTGAGGAAGTCTATCGGTGCCATTTACCAACAGCGCGTACAGACTTCATGGTCTTTGTGTCACATTTTGGTACTTCTCACAGTGTTGCGGACTTTACCATAAGGCTGATGCACACTAGAGTCTGATGCGGTGTTGTGGGATAAAGCACTGAACCGAAAGACTGGTTTTGAGCCACATGGTCGGCAGTTCAAACTCACCAGCCGCTCCTTGGAAATGAAAATCACATTTCACTGGAATTTTCTGCCTGACACTGGTCCTTGGTCTTTCTTCACCAGAAAAACATTGCCTCTAGGAGCCAGGGTCTTTGAGGGTAGGGGTGGGAAACTCAAAGGAAAAGTAGGGTTTCTATGAGTCGGCACCAACTCGACAACACTTAACAACAAGGCACACTTAATAGACTGCAGTATAGTGTAAGCATTACATTTACATGGACTGGGAAACCAAAATATTCTGCACCTCCCTCTATTGGGATCACACTCACTTTATTGCAGTGACCTGGAACCGACCCTGCAGTAATCTCTGAGGTATTCCTCCAGCACAGTGCTCCATGTGTGGTGGTGTGCTCCCTGGCTGGAGTTAAGTGCCAACTGCTCTGACACCCTGGAGACCCATGACTGTGTCCTGTTCCAGGGCCAACTATGGAATTAGTGAGGCCTGGTGCAAAACGAAAATGCAGAACTCTGTTCAAAAGGCAGGAAGAGTCCCAGTGTGGCACTGGAGGATAAGCCCAGGACCATAAGGTCAGTTTGAACCACAAGGTCAGTGGTTCAAACTCACCAGGCCCGCCTTGGAAATCCTACACTGGGTTGCTGTGTGTCGGAACCGACTCGATGGCACTTAGCAACAATAAAGGTACTAAACAAGAGCCTTGTTGGCTGAGTGAGTGACGAGTTGGGTTGGTAGCTGCACAGTTGCCAGCTGAACCCTTCCCCCACCCCCCACCCCCTCAGCCACTTAGAAGGAAAAAGATGAGGCTGTCTGCTCCCATAAGATCTACAGTCTTCAAAACTCTAAGGAACAATTCTCCTCTGACCTATAAGGTCACCGTGAGCTGGAATCACTCGATGCCAGTGGTTTAAAGGTACTGAAATGTTATGTTCTCCTTTCTCCTGTAGTGTTCTCATTTGCTGTGTGATGTTGTGCCCTTTGGGCACAGGGATACTCGTGGGGGTGTGTAGACTCCAGCAGCCTGTCCCATAACTTACCACCCATATGCCCACAGGCCATTAGGAGTCTCCCACTAGCTGCCTGGCCAGCAGACCCTGGACAGGGTTGGCAAGTAAGTCAAGCCAGACACCCCCCCCCAGCCCATGGCTGGATCCCCCAAACTATGGAAGACCGGCAGTCCTCATTTTCTGTGCCTGGTAATCTGATCCCCTGCCCAGTTGCCTGCCAAGTGCTTCATAGGACAGCCAATGCTTTACCCCGCCCCTAGACACTGTGGGGCATGCACGCCTGACCCTGGCCTTCTCTGTTCCCACGCTCAGGTCCTGGTGTAAGGGAACTAAGGTGTTGCCAGTGAGGTCATGGGAGGGACCTTCAATATCTCTCAGAGGTGGCAAAGGTGGGACCATGTATGAGCAAAGACTCCAAGCCCTTGGTACATGCTTCACTATCCCATCAGCCTTGTTTTGTAAAACACACTTTCAACGAGAAATTAATTTAGAATTTTAAGACAGCAACTGCAGAGCTTTAACCCCCAAAGTATGGTATCCTTCTGACTATGTGGGCATCACCCCCATGAAGGTGTCCTGCTCTGCAGGGCATCTCTGCTCAGAAGTTTCTTTTCCTCCCTAATTCTCTGATTCACTTCTACTCACCCCTCAAATCCCACTCAGGCATGACTCCTTCGAGAAGCCCGCCAAGACCTCCCTGCCTACATCAGTCCCTCCCAGGTTGTACATCTGCACGTGTGTTCCTGTGAGTCCTTTCTGCCGGCTCTGCAGACTACAGGGACCAGGTTTTTGTTTTTCAATCTCAGAATACCTAGATGTACCACACAGTAGGAGTGCTGGTGTGGTGCTGTGGGTTAATGTGCTGGACTACAAGGTCAATTTGAACCACAAAGTTGGTAGTTCAAGCTCACCAGCCGTTCCTTGCAAACCCTATACAGGGTCACTATAGGTCGGAACCTACTCATTGGCACTTAACAACAAACAACAACAACACATATTAGGCACTTAGCAAATGTCAAATGAGTGACATACTAAACAAATGAATTACCTGGTGGGAGAAGGGAGAAAGATGTGCATCCCAGGTAGTGGTGGTCTGGAAGTGTCAAAGGGCATTGTTTGATTGGAGGCCATTTTAGCTGTGTTAGAGGTTCCATGAGAGGGGCCGACTCAGATCGTCAAGAGCCTTGAATGTCAATGCCTGGTTCAAGATTCAGACGGTCTCCTGTACAAGGCAGAATTCCATGGGCATTGTTAGGAGTGGTATAATATAGTCGCAGCTATGTCCAAGAATAAGGAGCTCTGGTAACGTAGTGGTTACGAATTGGGCTGTAAGTTGCAAGGTCAGGAGTTTGAGACTACCAGGTGTTCCATGGGAGAAAGATGAGGCTCTCTCCTCCCGTAAAAATTTACAGTCTCAGAAACCCTGTACAGGGTTGGAACCAACTCCACGGCACACAACTACAACATGCCCAAGAATGGAAGTCCCTGGGCGGTGCAAATGGTTAAGGTGCTCTGCCACTAGCCAAAGGTTAGAGGGTTCAAGTCCACCCAGAAGTGCTGTGGAAGAAAGATCTGACAATTTACTGTCAAAGAGTCAGCCACAGAAAACCCTATGGAGTACAGCTCTATTATGACACATATCAGAACAGAACTTTGTTCCCTGGGGTTTTCTACGGGACCATCATGAATCTACATCAACTCATGGAAAAGACTGATGGTTGATGCAAAGAACAGATAAGAGTCGGTAAGACTGGAGGTGGAAGCTCGCGACAGGGGAGCTTGTCCAGTTGTCCAGGTAAGGGGAAGTGAGAGAAGAGGAGAGCAGAAGGATTAGGTTGGTCCCTCTCAGCCTAATCCCTTCCTCTGGTACAGGCTAGATCAAGGTGCTTATATAACACGTGGCAGTTGAGCCCCATTACATGGGATTACTGCATGCTCATGGATTTCCTGGACCCCAGTTACCTCTCAATCCCATTGCTACTACCATTCCTATTGACAATTCCATTGCTGACCCAGAGTGCCAGAGTAGCTCTGAGTTAGACAGCCCTGTCCTAGAATGAGAGGAACCATGGAAATGCTAGAGAACTTGCTGGGAATTGGAAAAGGAAGAGTGAACAGGGTTGGGAAATGTCATTTGAGGAGAGTCAATGGCACTCCCAGCAGCATCTGAGGTTGAGTCCTGTGTCCTAGAATGGAGGGACATCTGCAGACTGGCAGAGCTTCTGCTGGGTCTGGAGGAGAATGGGGAAGAGCAGTTCATGAGTTCAAGCAACACTACTGGTGAGATCTGTGCTAAGTGCCTCTATGGATGTAAAAGAGACCCTGGGGCCGGGGGAAGTGCTGGCCCACTGGAGACTGTGGCTTGGCAGCTTCAACGAAAGAGCTCACCAGCTTGGTGCTCTTGATGATGAGAGAAATATATTGTACCAGATGAGCCAGATCCTGGAAGAAGGGAGTATAGTCAGATATCAGCTGTATAAGTAGTTTAAACAAGTTAGCAAACACATATTTTATAGCCTCCAGGCACTGTAATGAGGTCTTAAAAAACAAGATGAATCAGATATCATTTCTACCCTTGATGTGCTTCCAATTCCCATATGTCAGTAAGTGACTTTTCAAAGCAGAAAAAAAAAAAAAAAAGTCAGTTTCTTTAAGAAATGAGCAAATGCTGTTAGGGAGTCCAGAAGAGGAAGAAACATAGTTGGAGACACCAGGTTAATACCTAGTTCTCCTGCAGACATGGTGAGATCTCATTGGACCTCAGTTTCCTCTCTCTGGTCAGACTAAAGCAGTGATTCTCAACCTTTAATAAGCATTAGAATCTTGTGGATGCTGCAAGCCCAGGGGCCATACTTTGAGAACTCTTAGATTAAAGTAATGGTTTTCAAACATTGCTTTAGCCAGATAACCTGAATTCGTGAACTCTAGTGAGAGCAATAAAATAAGAGGAACAGCATAAATAAATAATAAAACCGAGTAAGGCAGCAGAAGGTCAAACTCACCCCTGTTGAGTAGTATTCTGCCTACGCAGCCCTGGGTTAGTTAGCACTGGAGACACCCTCGGAAGTCAAACACCATGTGCAGACTAATAGTGAAAGCACAAGAGGACACAGATAAGCCCTGTACCCTCTCTGAACCTGCACAATCTTGTCTGTGAAGTAGGTTGTTATGGGGAGTGAACAGGCAGAAATTGTTCCCGAGGGGACAGTACAACCAGCATTCCTGTTGTTGGGACTTCTATTTCCTTTAATATGGCTGTCTCAGCCTCTATTGCTCAAGGCCAAGTAATCGGCTAGACTTCTACTCCAGTCTCCAAACCACAGGCATGCAAGGCCCCCAGTCTAAAGGAGAAAAAGAAGGATTCATGCAGCCCAGGAACCACTGGCCTCTGGCTTTGAGAAAGAAAATCTAACAAAGCCTTGGTTCTTTGGGGCTTGCTTATCTGTCTCCACCCTTTGCAAACCCCCTTGGTAAGGGCTGAGTCACGGGTATTACTAGACTCTTCTCCAATAAAGTGCCTACTGTGTAAGCCACACCTGAGGGATGTCAGGGCCAGAGGATCAGTTCCCAACTCCCTCCTGCCAGGGCCAGTGGCTACGTGAAGAGGGGGCCACGCTTAGTTCTGAGGATTTAGTCTGTTTCTCCCAAGGCCTCCTTCCTCCATGGAGAAGCAATTAAGAAGACACTGAAGTTCCTGATGGCCCAATCCTAAAAGTGGCATTTGCAGTCCCTGGAATTCCACTCCAACCTCTTTCTTTTTGCTCCTTCAGCTCCCCAACCCAGCAGAACTTCCTTGAGCCTAGGCAAAACAGGTAGCCATACCCTAGTGTTCTTGCCTACAGCCTTGGCTGGGACTGGGCGTCTCACTTTCAGAGTGCCAAGTGCTCCCAATGTACTGGGAACAGCAAGATTTCCCAGGATGTGGGACTCTCAGTCCTCAGGCTGGGAAAGCCCCAGAGAAATGGGCCAGATCTTGACCCTATTCCACTCTGTCAGCTCCACACACAGGCCCCAACTAGCTCCCAGAAGGGTGGGGACACAGGTACTGATGGAGTCTAAATCCAGAGTCCAGGGTCACAATCCACTCTCACTGAACACACACCCTCCGTCCTCCCTCTCCCTCCCACTTCCCCTGCCTTACTTTGAGGAGTCAGAGGATAGTTTTACAGAACTGGTTGCCATGGATTTGACCTATGGCAACTGGATGTGTGCCTAAGTAGAACTGTTTTCCACAGGTTTTGGTTTTCTTCACAGGATTTTCAATGGCTGATTATTTGGAGGTTATTGTTGTTAAGTGCTGTCAAGTTGATTCTGACCCATAGTGACCCTTTATAGGGTTTCCGGGGAGCAACTGGTGAACCTGAACTGCCAACCTTGCAGTTCAAACAGCTTTGCAGTGTGACACATTAACCCACAGCACCACGCTCAGAGGTACACCAAGGTACACTTGAACCTCCAACCTTTTGGTTAGCAGTTGAGTGCATTAGCTGCTAAGCACACAGAAAATGGGGTAAATCTTAGGGCAGCCAGAGGGGCAAAGCCTGGGCCTGGAGAGGCAGTGGAGGGATTAGGCAGAGCTTGTGTTTCAATCTGTCCAGCACTAGGATTATCCAGGGAGTTAGGGTGCAGCAGGGCTAGGTGTGCTTTCACTCCTTGAAGTAGCCAGGAACGGCCTCTATGAGGAAGTAACCTTTGAACTGAGACCCAGGAAAGTGAAGGGGCTGAACTGAGGGGGGAGGTAGGGAGAGGGCTGGTAGCAGAGGGAACAGCCAGTGCAAAGGTCGAGATGAGAACTAGCTGGGTGTGTGCTAGGCTGAGGGGCTAGTGTGGACGGTGAAGTCAGAGGCCCATGAAGGCCAGATCAGGCAAATCCCTGAGAGAAGCAGATGCTCAGGAAATGCCTGTGGGTCTGATGGCAGCATGTGAACCACACAGGGTCAACAGCCAGTTTGGACCCAATGCCATGGCAGCCCTCAAAGTCCAGTAGTCAAGCCCTGCAGGTTCTGACAGCTGCAGACCAATTGGTCAACAGGCTACTAGAATCCAAGGCATAATTCCCCACTGTCCTGCTCAGCTAGGAGAGCACAAGGCATGTGCATCTGACCATTCATTGAACAGGGAGACTTGGACAGGGAGCTTCTGAATACCCAGGGCTTCTAGAAATATCCAGATTTCTGGCATCAGAATGGCCAAGCTTCACCTTTGTTCTGGGGACTAATTACCAGGTATCTCTGGGTATCACATCATGTATCAGCAAGATCTGAGAGCAAAAGTCACTGCTTCTGGGGCTGAGCAAGCACTACATGGCCAGGAGAATTAGTGTGACCCTACACCGAGCCCCCACCCACTCACTCATTAACTTATTCATTCAAAGAACATTAACTTAGAGTCAAACCAAATGGGGCTTATCCTCCTCCCCAAATTATAGCTCAGAGTAAAGGAAGAACACCCCCAGAGACACTCCTCTTCACTAATACAGAGATTTGACCTTGAATATTTTCACATTTCCTTATCAAGCTGGCTCCACTTTCCTTCCCTGATTCAGCTGGTGTTCTTTCTGCTGACTGAAATCATAATTCATAGCCAGGGTTGTGAATGAAAACATTAGCTAAAAAGTGAGTACTTGGAGGTGGGGCTTGATGGTAGATTGGGTGGAAGTGCAGTCAGGATCTCCTTCAGCAATAACACAGAACACCGGACAAAGCAGGTTCAGGGGATAGTCCCAGAACTCTGAACCACATATAAAGGAATATTTAGAAAGCCTGAAAGCTTAGGCCAGTGAAATTTGTAGCGGAAGCAAGAAATCTAGTGCTTTCTCATCAGGCAGCTTCAGCGGCTCCCAGAGTGGCCATCTTAGGCGAGAGAATGCAGAG
This sequence comes from Chrysochloris asiatica, assembly GCF_000296735.1. NCBI lineage: Eukaryota > Metazoa > Chordata > Mammalia > Afrosoricida > Chrysochloridae > Chrysochloris > Chrysochloris asiatica. The sequence continues at coordinate 1,886,780 of NW_006408911.1, forward strand.
AAAGAATCAAAGCCACTGCAGCCACCTGACCGATCCTCAGAGATAAAGGTATGGACATTCTTTTTTATTGCTGTTGTTGTCTCTGTTCACTGGTTTCTCGCTGTCTGCATAACTCCATTCTGGTGATGAAATGGAGTGTCAGAGCAAGTGGATACTCCTCCATACCCACCCTGGAGTGTTCTAATATGCATGCCACAGATCTGTGCAGAATTTAAAGGGGCAGTTTCCTTTAAAATCAAACAGCAGCGTAAAATGGCCACAGCCTGCCCTGAACTGTTTATCACAAGGAACAAGGCCTGAACGGGGGTTGTGGAGAGGGAGAGAGATAGAATAAAAAGGAAACAGGCTGAAAATTAAATCCTGAGTTATGTCATAATGACCAACAGTGGCATCTTGAAATTTCTCAGGTGGCCTTGAAGGCAAGAAGCCCAGAAAGGGACATTAAGTCATATGCATGTTTGGCTACAGAATTTTTTTCCCCCTCTCACTTCTCTCTTTTCTATGATTATAGACTACAGTATCCAATCTATTTTTTTACTGTTGCTGTTTTGTTTTTTTTGGTCCCCTCTTTACCTTTAGGGGGCTCTTTCTTTCCCTACATTACCTAAGAAGAGACAGCAATTGTGGTCATATGGTCAAGCTACAATCACACCCTATAAAATCCCACCATCTAGGAAAGAACCAATACCAGCTGCCATACACCAGATAGGTAGCCAACCTGCAACAGTTACTCTGAATTGAGTAATAAGAGGAGTGAAACGGGATGTCCATCTCCTGATCACATCAACCTGGAGGCAACCAAAATACATAATAAAGCATCAACATACATTTATCTAATTATTAAGGTCACAACTAGCTACTGAATATGCTCAAGAAACAGATGACCATCTCTGCACATGTCCAGAAACAAGATAAAGTGACTAAGACAAATGAGCTGTAGCTAGACCTTGACTTCATATTGGAAGGAGGGCAGGCTTTGGAAATGCCTGAGAAGGAATTCATAAAAATGATAATGAAATGTATCAAAACACTTTACAGAGGAGTTGAGATAATTAGGACGAAGTCAGGAAAGCTCTACAGGAACAATCAAATAAGATAGATAGAGTATACAGCTTTGTAAACAAATCAAAACCTACAAAAAGAGGTACAAATGATTAATAACACAATATCAGAAATGGACAATACACTGAGAGGGCAAAAGAGTAGAGTTGAAGAAATGTAAGCTAGAACTAGTGAGCTTGAAGACAAATCTCTCAATACTGCTAAGATAGAAGAGGAAGCAGATAAAATAATTTAAAAATGTGAAGGTCTAAGATTCATGTTGTCCAACATGAAGAAGAATAATTTAAGAATTATTGACATTTCAGAACAGGAAGAATCACACAAATCTACAGATGGGATAGTTGAAGAACTGCTGGAAGAAAAATCCTCTAACATCCTGAAAAGCAAGAGGATAAGTATTCAAGAAGCTCAATGAACTCCAGGAAGGTTAGACCCCAAAAGAAACTCACCAAGACATATCATAATCAAGCACTCCAAAATCAAAGACATGGAGAGAATGCTGAAAACAGCTAGGTAAAATGGAAGCATTACATACAAAGGAAGGAAATAAGATTAAGCACAGATCTTGCAACAGAAACCATGCAAGCAAGAAGCCAATGGGGAGACATATATAAAACCCTGAAAGAAAAAAACTGCCAACCAAGAATCCTTTATCCAGCAAAGTTATCAATCAAATACGATGGTGTAATCAAAACATTCCAGGATGAACAGAAGCTAAGGGATATTGCCAAGGCCAACCCTGTGCTACAAAACATCTAAAGGGAGTTCTGTGGACTGAGAACCAACATGAACAGACAACAACTAGACCAATATCCCTCATGAACATAGATGCAAAATTTCTCAACAAAATCCTAGCTAACAGAATTCAACAACACATAAAAAAAATAATGCATCAAGACCAAGTGGGATTCATACCAGGGATGCAAGGATGGTTCAACAATAGAAAAACAATCAATGTAATCCACCATATAAATTTAAAAAAGGAAAAGAACCACATGATCATATCAGTTGATGCAAAAAAGGCATTTGACAAAATAAAATATCCATTCCTGATAAAAACACTCAACAAAGTAGGAATTGAAGGGAAATTCCTCAACATAAGTAAGAGCATATATACAAAAACAACAGCTAACATCACTGTCAATGGAGAGAAACTTAAAGCCTTCCCCTTGTGAACAGGTACCAGACAATGATGCCCTTTATCACCATTCCTATTCAATATTGTTTTGGGAGTCTTAGCCAGAGCTATAAGGCAAGATAGTGAAATTAAAGGCATCCAAATTGGCAAAGAAAAAGAAAAACTCTCTCTATTTGCAGACATATGATCCTATACTTAGAAAACCCCAAAGACTTGGCAACTCAACTACTGGAATTCATTGGAAGATTCAGCAAAGTGTCAGTACAAGATCAATATACAAAAATCAGTTGGATTCCTCTATACTAATAATTATAATGCTGAAAAAGAAATTAGGAAAGCAATACCATTTACAATAGCCACCCAAAGGATTAAATATCTAGGAATAAATGTAACCAGAGAAACAAAGGACCTATACAATGAAAACTACAAAACACGACTACAAGAAACCAAAAGAGACTTACAAAAATGGAAGAATATACCATGCTCCTGGATAGGAAGACTTAACACTGTGAAAATGTCAATACTACCCAAAGCAATCTACACATATAACACAATCCCAAGTCAGATTCTGACAGTCTTTAGAAAGCTGGAAAAAAAAACTATTACAAACTTTATATGGAAAGGAAAGAGACCCAGGGTAAGCAAAGCACTGCTTAAGAAGAAGAACAAAGTTGGAAGCCTCTCACTCCCTGATTTCAAAATTCACTACATGTCTACAGTGGTCAAAACAGCTTGGTACTGGTACAATGAAAGATACATAGATCAATGGAACAGAATCCAGAAATTAACCCTTCCACATACAGCCAAGTGATCTTTGAAAAAGGGCCAGAGTACATTGAATGGGGAAGACATAGTTTCTTCAACAGATGGTGTTGGCAGAACGAGAAATTGATATGCAAAAGATTGAAACAGGACTTTTATCTCATGCCATATCCAAAAACTCAGCATGGATTAAAGACCTAAATGCGAATCCCAGAATTATAAAGGTTATCCATGAAAAAACAGAGACACATTTAAGGGCTCTAATCCAGGGCAAACCAGACTACCAAACATTGTGAAAATTATACAAACAAAAGAAAACAAAATAGATGATTGGGACATTCTAAAAATAAGAAACTTGTGTGCATCAAAGGATTTCACCAAAATAGTAAAAAAGGAGCCCACAATTTGGGAAAAAATCTTTTGCAATGGCATATGAGACAAGGGACTAATTTCTAAAATCTATAGGAAATTATTTCACCAAGGAAGATATCTCGGCAGCCAACAAACATATGAAGAAGCGTTCATGATCACTAGCCATTGTTGTTGTCATTGTTAAGTGTCATCGAGTCTATTCCGACCCATAGCGACCCTGTATAAGGTTTTCAAGGAGCAGCCGGTGAGCTTGAACCACCAACGTTGCAGTTCAAATGACTTTGTCGTCTGATGCATTAGCCCAAGTGCCACACCAGGACTCCCACTAGCCATTAGAGAGATGCAAATCAAAACAATAATAAGAAACCATCTCACAACAGCAATAACAGCA
>NW_006408911.1:1913892-1928226 GCF_000296735.1 Chrysochloris asiatica
ACTGTGGGCCGAAAACTGGGGGGAGGAGGGGGAGGTGCAGGGGCGGGTTTCTGGGATATACCCTTTGGGTGGTTGATGATGCATGAAGGGGATTGGAACCATGGCAGTGAGATGATATAAGATGGAATGAATGTAAAACTAAAGTTCTCCCATGCAAACTATCATAGAATTCACAATAAAACATTAAAAAAAAAACCAACAACCTGGATTCATTTTTATCATAATAAATCAAACAAACAAAACCCTGGACCCCTGGTTGAGAGGGGAGGGGTCCCCAAATCCTGTCTGCTCAGTGTCTTCCTCTACTTCTAACCAGCCCCAGGAAATGGACACCCCCAGAAAAACAGAGTGTGCAAATCCTGTCCAGAAGTGATAACACCAGCTACGTTTATTGTGTATCCACTGTGTAACCAGCATGGCCTGAACCTCTTGTCTCTATCTCTAATCCCCAATCACAGTTCTAAAACTGAGATCGCATCATCCCACTTTCCAGACAAGAAGACTAAGGCTGAGGTAGACTAAACAGGAAATTGATTGAGTCCAACTAGCTCATTGGGGTGAATTGGGATTCAGTGTGCAGCCTGTTGGCCCCCTAAAGGCCTTGTTCCTTCTTCTGCCTGACTTGAGGAGTGGGGAGACTAAGGGCTGGAGTGGATGACTTACTGAGGCCATATTCAAATCTCCTGAGCTCAGGTACAGGACCTATATGGCCTTGGAGACTGCCAGACTTTAGCTACCTCCACCTCCAGCACTGCCCCTGGGCTCCCAGAGGCGAGAACTGGTTAGATTGGGTTTCATAACTGCCCTGGGGACTGTTGTGAGGTAGACCAGCATTGTGAGCAGTGGAACCACGCCCAAGTTCACAATCTATAAGGGCTGAATGTTGCCTTCACCTTTCACGTGAAATCCAGCTGCATGGAATCTAAGGGTGACTAGTGAACTTGTTACTGTTGTTAAGTGCTATCGAGTTGGTTCTAATTCATAACGACCCTGTATAGGGTTTCAGAGTCATGGATGGTGAGCTTGAACCACCAACCTTATGGTTCAACCACCCTTGCAGTCCAGTGCATTAACCCACTGCGTCACACCAGGACTCCTTACTCTTTACAAATGGGGAAATTGAGGTCTAGACTTCCAGTGGGCAGTCATTGGCTTCCAAAGTACAATCACTATTGCTACATGTAACATTGGTGATAGTGTCCTTTGGCCCTGCTGGGTAATGCGCTGGACTGTAAGGTTGGTTTGAAAAGCAAGGCCAGTGGTTCAAGCTCAGCAGTCGCTCATTGGAAACCCTGCACAGAGTCACTGTGAGTTGGAACTGTCTCGAAGGCACTTAACAGCAACATAGACCAGGTACTGTACTAGTATGTTCTCAACCATCACTCTTTCACTCTGTACAACTGCAAATCCAGTAGAAGGAGGAACTGAGGTCAGGAGGTGCAGTTGTATGAAGAGGATGGAGGAGGGAAACTGGTAACTCGAAAGACAGCCACTGAGAAGTCCCCACTTCATCCTCACCAAAAGAACATGACTCTGCTGCATATATATGTTTACTGAATGCATGCTTGAGTGAACAATGGTGCTTGGTAAATGCGATTGAATGAATGAATGATTTCTAAATGGGGCACACCAAAAGACTCCCAGCCACTGTCTTTAGAGGGTCCTAGAGAAAGGATCCTTTCTTCTACCACTACTCTATTTTCTCTTTTCCCCTCCCAGTATCTCCACCTGGTCCTGCTCGTTTCTCATGTTTGGAATGAACTGACCCTGCTTATCAAAGCAGAACTGTTCCAAGATTCAGTCCTTCAAAACTCTCTTGACTCATGAATGAACTGCCACTTGGTTCCTTTCTAGGGGACATTGAAGGGGGCAGTTGTGAGTAAATAGAATCTGAGGCTGTAGGGTGTGGTCTGGCAGTGTCCAGGGTTGGGACTGAGCCTGGGGCTGCAGTTAGGGCTCAGGCTGGAGCCAGGATCATGGCTTATCCAGGGATCAAGTTAGGGTTTAGTCTATGACCAGGGTCAGAACTCAGTCTTTGGTAAGGGTCAGGGCTCAGGTAGGAGTTTGGGTCAGAGGTCACCTAGGGATCAAGGTCAAGGTTCAGTCTATAACATGGGTGAGGATTGAGCCTGGGTTAATATTCGAGCTCAGATAGGGACCAGGGTTAGGTTTGAGTCTCTAATCAGGAGCAGGTATAGATTATAACATGAACTGGACCTAGGAATTAGTCTATGTAAGGGTGAGACTCTAAGACCACAACAAAGGCCCACGCTATAGCCAGGATCAGGGCTAAATTTATAACGAGTCTCAAGACCCAGGCTCTGACTAGGATGAGGATTCCATTTGAGACTAGGATCAAGACAGTCAGCATCTGTATTTAGAACTTCCTCTCTAGTTTCTTCAAAACACAAAGAGAAAACACAGCTTCTAGAGCCACTTTAGCGCTCTCTCACACTTTGAACCCCTGGAATCAACTGAATTTTCCTTTTATTCCTTCAAACCTGACTTCTTTCTAGCAAGCATTCCCCTGTGGCTCCCCCTTTGTCCTTGGCAGTCCCCCTCCAGGGAAGCTGCCTCAGGCCTCCGCCCAGCCCCCTGCCTCCCTGCCTCCCTACCAGGAAGGCTCCTGGCTCCAGAGTTATTAAGACAGGAATCTGTGGGAAGAAGAGGGTAAACAGAATCCATCAGGCGGGGTTGGGGCAGGCGCCTGCTTCTCCAGAGGCTCCATGGGCTGACTCGGAGGGAAACCAAAGCACTAAGCAGGCGATGTTGACAAGAGACTTAATGAAATCCAGAGGGAGGTGCCCTGGCAGGGGCCCACCTGGAAGGAGGCCCTGGATGGGTAATTAACTGAATTCTGGTGTATGTCCCAACAAGCACAGAGCAAGAACCAGGGCCTGGGCCCATTCACCCAGGGCTCCAGTAGTTTGTCATAATTACAGGGGAAAAGAGTTTTCGGAAGTTATATAACCCCACTGTTTGGGGCCCCAGGGCTAGTTCTGAATTGTTTTTCTTTTTCAGGAAATGCTCACATTGTAAAGTGGTACCTGCATACCAGGGTCGCCTCTGTGGGTCACAGGACATGAATGTCCCCATTTCTCAGATGAGGCAAACTGAGACTCAGGGAGTATAAGTGTCTGGTTCAGAGTCATAGGATAGAGACATAGGACAAGGGTAAAGCCCAAGGATCTGGTTATCCAACCTCAACATTCCTGTGAAATGTGGAGAATGTAAGAGGTTAGGGAAGAGGTGGGGTATATCTACTGAGAGAGAAGAAAGGAAGGCTTCCCAGATCTGGTGAGGGATGAGGAGGAGTTGGCCAGACAGAGAAGGCGGGAGAATACCAGGAAGGAGAAAGAACACACACAGAGACATGGTAGCTAGAAGGGTGTAAGGCAGGGCTGCGACGGAGCTTGAGGCTCAGCAGTGAAAACCATCCTCTGCAGGGGGAACCACAGAAAGCTTCCCCACAGCTGGCCTTATTTCATCCTCACAGTGACACCATAAGCTACATGTTTGTATTGTTCTCACCCTACAGATGAATAAACTGAAGCACAAGGAATCCAAGTCAGCTATCCTTGGTTTCTTCTGAAAGTAAAGACGACTTGAAGCACTTACTGACGTACAGCAAAGACTTCAGAACGGATTACACGGAAATACAAAGAACACAAAAATCCTCACAAACAGACCAATAAACAGCATTATGATAAATGAAGAAAGGATTGAAGTTGTCAAGAATTTCATTTTACTTGAAGCCACAATTAATGCCCATGGTAGCAGCAATGAAAATATCAAAGGACATATTGCATTGAGCAAATCAGTTGCCAAAGAACTCTTTAAAATGTTAAAGAGCAAAGATGTCACTTTCAGGACTAAGAAGAACCTCACCCAAGCCATGGTGTTTCAACCACCTAATATGCATTTGAAAGCTAGACAATGAATAAGGAAAAATGATGAAGAAATGATGCCTTTGAATTATGGTGTTGGTAAAGAATAGTGAATATACCATAGACTGACAGAAGAAGATACAAACTGTCTTGGAAGTGTAGTCAAATGCTCCTTAGAAGTGAGGATGGCGATACTTCGTCTCTCATACATCAGACATGTCCCCTGGAGAAGGACAGTATGCTTGGCAAAGTGGAGGGCCAGTGAAAAAGAAGAAGACTCTCAGCAAGGTGGATTAGCACCGTATCTGCAACAGTGAGCTCAAACATGACAACAATTGTGAAGACTGGGTCACTATGAGTCAAAAGCGCCTAACAACAACAATCCAAAGCAACACAGCCAGAATTTCAACCCATATACGTCAGGTTCAAAACTGTTCCCTTAAACATTTCTTTTCCACTTTACCTCCTCACCCTGCAGATTGCAAACTCATAGCATTAAGGGTGGGGGGCAAGTTCTGGCTGAAGTAAGGAAGGATTTATCACTATGGTGGGCTAGCCAGAAAGTGAGTTCCCATCCTGGGAGTTATGGAAGCAGGACATGGGCAGGGCAGCTGGAGAGGGGGGTCACTAGATTGGACACTTCTTAAATTTGCAAATCTGAGTTTGCAGAAGCCCCAACCTTTCCCAGGAAAAGTCATACATGGGCCCCTGGCATTGTCATTGTTAAGTGCTATCAAGTCAGTTCTGGCTCACAGTGACCCTGTACAGGGTTTGAACTGCTCACTTTATGGTCTGCAGTCCAGTGCTGAGGTCATAAAAATGAAGCTCTAAAGAGAGAGAAAGGAGCCCTGAGGTTCAAATCTACCAGCCACTCCTTGGGAGAAAGATAAGACTTTCTGGTCCCATAAAGATTTACAGGGTCACTATGAGTTGGAACCAACTCCACCACACATGCAACTAACGGAAAGACAAGACCTGCTCATAGGATCTATTTGCTCCCAAGGAGAGTGTCTTCCATCAGAGGTTTCCAGCACCTTGAAAATATCCCCCAAGGACTCTGAAGGGTCCCAACCCTCCCCTGAGCAGAAGGCCCAGAGAGGATGAGCAGCTAACAGGTTATCCCACAGCAATGATCAGGTGGAGAAGAGATGTGGTCCAAGGATGCAGGTCAGAGCGGCCTTGACATCACCCGTAATCAGGAATGAGAGTGTTTGTTTTTAGCTGAATATTTCCCTAACCGCAGACGAGACGGGACGGGACCACACATTCCAGATTCTTGGCGGCCTGGGAAACTATACTGCAGGCCCTGCCCGGTCACCTCACCCCCCCAAGGCCCTGGGGTCTGGCTGCCAGGTTGGAAGCAAACCCTGCCTGTGGCAAAAGATGTTGGCAACCTCCCAGCACTCCTCTTTCCTTCAGCCTCTCAGATACCCTCTTTCCTCACCCCTCCACTCTCAACCCCACAGATGTGAGCCAGGGCTCACCCAACACAGCAAGAGCAAGCATCTCAGGAGGAACACATGCTGAGGCTAAGAGGCAGAAGAAGGGCACTGTGCTCAGTGTCTCGGGGAGGGTGGGTGAGGATCCTAGCCAGAGTGCTGTACTAAGGACCTGCATCCATCCTGGGGCAGTAGGGAGTCAAGGAAGTTAGGCAGGGGAGCGCCCGGGTCAGACTGTATATGAGCAAGTTCCTGCTACCAGAGCAGGGTCAGGCAGTATCAGCCACTTGGTGGATGGCCAGTGGGTTGCTGGCTGAGCACGTGAAAGCCAAGAGATGAGGGAAACTGCTAGAGAGAGAGCCTGGTCCAAGCCTGTTACAAAGGGACACACAAACACAAGAACGGTAAGGCCAGCTAGTGGTCTGGCCACTGGGATGATAGGCAAGGATATTAGGGAACCAACTGATGCTTAAAAGGACAAGAAGTGACTGGCCCAAGGCCACTTGACTAGGAAAGAGTAGAGCTAACACATGGACTTCTCTCAGCTGCCGCAACTTAGGAGGGGGACTTCCTGCCTTTGTAACTTGGGGCTCTATTTCTCAGGAAAGTCACACCCTAGCTGGGGTCTGCTCAGAGGGTGGCATGACTCCCCTCCTCCCTGAGCCCCCAACCCTGCAGGAAGCCCGACATCATCACATAGTCTGTTTCTTCCCCTTCTGTTCTTTGATGGGCCCATTTGGACAAGTTCAGGACTAACCCTCCCTTCTTACCATTGTCCAATCTAAATCCCTACCTCTCAGTCCACCTGCCACTGTTGTTCCTTCAGGCCCCATCGTTGCTCCCCTGGACAATCAAGCAGCTACTTCCTAAGCAGTGAGGCATGTTGACCTCATGCATGTCACCATCTTAGTGACATTGTTTACCATCCCCAGAAAGAACATAGACTTTCACATGCTAAGGACTTCACACAGACCCTCTTCCTGGGGAACTCCTACTCATCCCTTGATGTTGTTGTTGTCATTGATACCAACCAGCAGGGCTGGCTCCTCAGATTACTGCAGACAGAATCAGTCTCTCTTTTCCAGTCCTTGAGGAGGCTGCCAGTTTGTCTGCCCCACTAACTGGAAGGACATTGGAAACAGAGGGACCGACTCATTTCTATTTCCTCAGCCTCCATCACAGGACCAGGTAAACCACTTGTTGTTCTTCTTAGGGGCCATCAAGTCAGTTCCAACTCATAGCCACCCTATGCACAACAAAACAAAACACTGCCCGGTCCTGCTCTAGCCAAAGTTTGAGCCCATTATTGCTGCCACTTTGTCACTCCATCTCTTTGGCTGCTCTTCCTCTTTTTCACTGACTCTCCACTTACCAAGTCTGATGTCCTTCTCCAGGGACATGTGGGTCATGTCTGAAATATGAGAGACAAAGTCTGGCCATTCTGGCTTCTAAGGCGCATACTAGCATTACTTCTTCCAACACAGATTTGTTTGTTCTTCTAACAGTCCATGGTACTTTAAATATTCTTTTCCAAAACCGTAACTTAAATATATTAATTCTTCCACAGTCTTCTTTATTCATTGTTCAACTTTCACATGAGGCAATTGAAAATACCATAGGTTGGGTCAGGCACACCTTAGTTCTCAAAGTGACATGTTTACTCTTGAACACTTTTTAAAGAGCTCTTGTGCAGCAGATTTGTCTAACGCACTACGTCATTGGATTTCTTGACTGCTGCTTCCTTGAATTTTGGTTGGGGATCCAAGCAAAATGAAGTCTTTGAAAACTTAAATCTTTTCTACCTTTATCATGATGTTATTTTTGGTACAGTTATGAGGATTTTTGTTTTTGTTACAATGAGATGCAATTCATACTGAAGGTTGCAGTTTTTTTTATCTTCATCAGTATTTCAATAAGTCCTCTTCATTTCCAGCAAGCAAGGTTTTGTCATCAATGTATAGCAGATTGTTAATATAACTTCTTCCAATCCTTAATCCACATTCTTCTTCATATAATCCAGCTTCTCAGATTATTTGCTCAGCATATAGATTGCATAAATATGGTGAAAGGATACACCCCTGGTGCCAATCTTTCCTCATTTTAAACTCTTCAGTATCTCCTTATTCTGCTCAAATGACTGCCTCTTGGTCTGTGTACAGGTTCGGGTATACCACGGTTACTCAGTAACTGTTGATCAGGAAGATGGGTGAGTGAACGAATAAAAGAATGACAATACTCAGCACAGATGGTCAAAGATAGGCTTTGAAGCCAGACAGACCCAGGTCAAATCCAAGCTCTGCCTCTTGCTGGTTTGGTAGCCAGGCGGGTTCACCTCTTTGAGCCTCAGTTGTCTCCTTGTAGGCTGTTGACAATCACACTTAGCAGACAACCTGAAGAGCAAATTTAGTAACACATGGATAAAGATGCAGCCCAATGTCACAGTTGAAAGCATGACCCAATGAGCGGGTCAAATCCATCACTTACTCGTTATATAGTTCCAGACAACTTACTTGACTGTTCTGTGCCTCAGTGTCCCCATATACAAAATGGAGTAGTACTAGTGAATTTTCTTCAAATTTGGAAGACTTATTTGAGATCTTCTGATGTGACACTGTAGCATTTGAACCTCAAGGTAAGTGGTTCAAACTCTCCAACTGCTCCTCAAAAACCCTATACAGAGTCACTATGAGTTGGAACTGATTCAACAACTATGAACCAAAAGATTGGCAGTTCAAACCTACCAGCCGCTCCTCTGAAACCATATACAGGATTGCTATGAGTTGGAACCGACTCAATGGCACTTAATATCAACAACAACCTACCTCATGGAGTCTTGGTGTGGTGCTGTAGGATATGCAGTGGACTGCTAACTGCAAGGTCTGATGTTCAAACCTACTAACCAGTCCTTGAAAACCCTATACAGGGTCACTAGGAGCGCAGTAGTTCACCACCACCACCTAGGATTGTTGCAAGGATCAACTATAGAAAGAGAAGGAAAGTGCTTATAACAGAATATAGAAAACAGCAAGGACCAAGTATAGGCTTGTGTTTCCTTCATTATCAGTTGTCATAGAGTAGGTTATGACTCATGGTGACACTTTGAGTGTCAGAGTAGATCTATGCTCCATCAGGTTTCAATGGCTGAGTGACAAAGGGCTTCCAAGGTGCCTCTGGATAGACTCGAACCATCAACCTTCAGCTAGCAGTCAAGTGCCTGAGACAAAAGCTGTGCTTGACTAGCATCCTGCCCCCATCTCCTCTCATTTTCCCTCCTGCAGTCAGAGAGTATGACCCACATCCAGGGGCGGTCTGTTAACTGTCAAAGCCAAGGTCCTACTCCACCGGCAGCAATCAGGGGTCAAACATTGTACGGTCAGCTGTTTATGCAAAGAGAAACCCCACACAGACACTGAATTAACCACCCACATTAACAATAAAGGCCTTCATTTCAGCAGATTACCTGGATGAGAAAAATATAAAGTAAGTCATAATACAGAGAGGGGACTTCAACTTCATGGTTTCAGCCTCTACACCCCAACTCCAGAAGTGTCTTTCTAGTCTGCTGGTTAGAAGCCCATATCAAAGTGTTCCCTTCCATTCAGCAAGGTCCACATTATTGTTAGCAGGATGATTTTAGTTGCTAGTTTTTTAAAGTTTGAGTAGCTCTAGTAGTGTAATGGTTATGAATCGGGCTGCAAACCTCAGGGACAGCAATTCAAAACTGCCAACTGTTCCATGAGAGAAAGATGAGGCTTTCTGCTTCCATAAAGATTTACAGCCTTGGAAACCCTGTACAGGGTCGCTATGAGTCGGAACCAACTCCACAGCACATAACAACAACAAAACAACAAGTATTATGTAACTCGGCCCAAATTATGAATCATATCATTTGGGCCACATAAGATTGGAATCAACTGGGAGCTTTGAAAATTTCCAATCCTGATCCAACTGATCTCTGTGTGGCCTAAATTTTATAATTCTCCAGGAGATTCCAAAAGGCATCCAGGTGACAAGTCACAAGGAACAGAGAAGCCCTGTCCATGGAAGATGTGTCCAATGACAGCGTTGAGACTTGTTCAGCTCTACATCTTGCCTTTCTCCAGGGATGGAGTGACTATCTGGTCCTAGGTGAGCTGAACCAGTCTCTTCCTTAACCCTGAGTATCAATTAAATCATAAAAGCTCATTTAAAACCAAGTCAAGTCCTACTACTCTACAGCACCTTAACACTTTGCAACATGACACTCATGTTCTGCAGGCAAGGATGTTAAGGCACAGAAAAAGTGGAGGACCTGCCTACCATTGCAGAGCCATGAGAGATGAATATTATCAAGAAGACTCAGCTGGAGAAGGTGGTGATGTGGAATCCAGACCAAAGCAGGCCTGGAACCTGGGGTTCTATTTTCTTAAGGAGAAGGATGACAGGTCTGGGGGCCCAGAGATAGCATAAGGTCCCTTGAACACAGAGAACATGGGGGCCATGTTCCAAGAAGACATGTCCAAGCACACATAACTATGTGTGCTTTGGTGGGTTGGTTCCCCCAAGTTTATCAGTCTCAATGATTCTATACATACACCAGTCACAGCCAGGTTTGCAATTTCTGCAAAAGCTCCAGCCCCACAGAGCCAACAAAGAGTCAATAGGTTTGGTGGCAGAGTCCCTTTTAGCCTTTGACCATTACCTGGTCAGAAGACTCTAGCCCACCCTCCCACATCTATCCACAGAGACCGGAGTTTTCCAATTGCTTATTCCTTTATTAGCAGTGGGGTCAGTTCTTCAGCCATAATCTTCGGAATTCAGTTTCTCTAACTTTGACTTAGTCCCTCTCATTCTGACATACCAATGAAATCTCCCTGAGCCCCATTCTACAGATAGAGACAGTGTTCTCCTCCCTCCGAAGATTCTCAAGTTCACAGATGCCAGTCCTGGTTGCTCACACATATTCCATGAGACTGCCAGATACCCCAGATCTTGAGTTCGAATCCCAGTTATTCTACTTCTAAGCTGAATGGTCTTAGTCTTGGAAACTAAGAACTTTAAATTCCCTGAATCTCAGTTTTCTGATCTTTGAAACAGGTATCTACCTCATACTCTCAAAAAGGTCACCAAGATAAACTGAGATAGTGGCATATGTAACACTCATAGCCAGTTTCTGGCATGCATTTGGCACTCAATAGTGACAACTATTGTTATTAGCTTGATTGTTCCTGTTTTGCTGATGAGAAGGCTGACACTTTAACAGGAATATCCAACAGAAGTGATGCATGCTTCTGGGATTCATGCGCCACGTGGTCCATGGTTCTGACCCCAAGTCATTGTTCAGCTGCAAGGGACTGATCCCAGTGACCATTCTTCCAACGTACCCCTGCTTCCCCTCTGCCCAGGCCCAAGTTTATACTGTCTTATAATTAATATAAAATAGTTGAGAATGATATGTTCATAAGGGTTTAATATTCCAAATATGTAAAGAACTCAGCAACCAGAAGACAAATAAATCAATTAAAAGAAAATAATGGGCAAAGAAGATCTCAAAATATAGTAGTCAAAACAGCCTGGTACTGCCACAGTGAAAGACACGGATCAATGGAACAGAACTGAGAACCCAGAAATAAATTCATTTACCTACAGCCAGTTGATCTTTGACAAAGGATTGAAACACATTAAATGGGGACAAGCTCTTTAACAAAGGGTACTGGAAAAACTGGATCTCCATTTGTATAAGAATGAAACAAGACTCATACAAAAAAAGTAACTCAAGGTGGACCAAAGGCCTAACTATAAATCCTAGAATTGTAAGATCACCTATGAAAAAGTAGGGATAAACTTAGGGGCTCTGGTATATGGCATAAATACACTATCAAACATAACTGAAAACTCACTAACAGCAGAAGACAAACTAGGTGACTGTTGTTGTTAGTGACCCTGTATAAGGTTTCCAGTGAGCAACTGGTAGGTATGAACTGCCAACTTGTGGTTCACAGCCCAGTGTGAATCCTACAGAACTACACCACTAAATGACTAAATATGCTTAAAAATTATGTGCACCAAAGATTCCACCAAAAGAGTAAAAAGAGAGCTCAGAGGCTGGGAAATAATTTGATAAAGACAAAGGAGACAAGGGACAAACTCTAAAACTGATAGAAAACTTCACCTCAACAGGAAAAAAGCAAATAACTCCAATAAAAAATGGGCAAAGGACATGAACAGACACATCATCAAAGAAGACATCCAGGCAGCCAATAACATAGAGAGAAATGCTCCTGATCATTAGCCATTTTAATGGCTTTTAAGTGCCATCAAGTCAGTTCCAACACATGGAGACTCTGCATAGGGTTTCTAAGGCTGTAAATCTTTACAGGAGCAGAAAGCCTCATCTCTCTCCCATGGAATGTTTGGTAGACTTAAATCACCAACCTTATGGTTCATAATCCAGTGCTTAGCCTACAGATCAACAACACCTTTGTTGTTGTTGTTGTTGTGAAGTGTCATGGAGTAGGTTCCAATCCATAGCGACCCTGTAAAGGTTTTCCGAGGAGCACCTTTAGAGAGATGTAAATCAAAACAACAGTGAGATATCATTTTACTCTAACGTGACTAGCAAACTTCCTGAAAACACAAAACAACAAATGCTGGTAAGTGTGTGGGGAGACTTAACTTATACGTTTGCTGATGGGGCTGTAAAATGGTGTAATCATTGTGGGAAAAGGTCTGGCTCTTCATTAAAAAACTGTAAATAGTGAAGGAGGCAGGTCTTGATGGCGGCTAGGGTGGAGGTGCAGTGAAGTTTGCTGTCAGCTATACCACAGAATACCAGGCAAAGCAGATCCAGGGCAGAGCTCCAAAACTCAGAACCACAGAGATAGGAATAATTTTAAAGTTTGAAGGCTTATAGATTGTAGAACTTGAAGCAGAAGTAAAAAATCACGTACTTTTGAATCTGCCAGGCTGGGCTCAGAGGCCTGGAGCCAACATCTTGTGTGAGACCAAATGGCAAGACCAAATAGAGCAGAAACACCACGGAAAAAATGCTGTGAGAACCTTAGGGCAAAAGTGGACAATACACTTTGTCAGTTTTGCTTTGTTCTGATTTTGTCTTCTTTTTTTTTCTATCTGGTCATTGGCGTGCCCACTGTTTTCCCATCTCCATTCTGGTGACTAGAGGGGGAGCCTGAGCAAGTGGACACCCCTTACCCTCAGCACTGGTGGGTTCTTCTGCCACGCATGCGCACATATACTCAGCCCAAAAGCAGGCCCTGGAGGTTTTTTTGCTTGTTTGTCTTTTGTTTTGTTTTTTAATAGGGAAAGAGCAGGATATGGCTGTAGAGATGGAAAGAGAGTTTAAAACAAAACAGGCCAAAAATTAAATTAAAGCTTGAGGTATACCATAACAATCAACACTGGTATTTTGGAATCTCTCAGGCAGCTTTGAAAGCAAGAAGCTGAAGAGAGGACATTACCGTCATACTCATATTAGGCTACAGATTTTTTTTCTTCTTCTTCTCTCCCTCCTCTGCCTTTTCTGTGATTATAGACTGCAGTATTCAGTTTAGTTTTTGTTGTTGCTGTTTTTTGTTTTTGTTTTTCTGTTGTTGTTTTTTTTTTCCCCCACTGGTGCTGTTTTGCTGTTATATGCTCCCCCATCTCCCTTTGGAGGACTCTTTCTCTCCATATATTACACAAGAAGACTCAGCAACTGCCGCCAGATAGCCAGATAGAGTGTAATCACACTCTATAAAACACCAAAAAACACAGGCAAGAAACAACACCAACTGCCATATACCATGGAAACATACAACACCTGTGAAAGTTATTCTGAGTTAAGAAATAAGAAGAGTGAAAAGGGAAGCCCATATCCTACTCACATCTCCCTGGAAGCAATCACAAAGCATAAACACTACCAAAACACATACTCTATTAAGTATTAAGGCCACAGATAAACACTAAACATGTCCAAGAAGCAAAAGCAGATGATCATATCAGCACATGTGCAGAAACAAGATAAAATGACTGAGTTAAATGACCTAGAGGTAGACCTGGACTCCATTCTGGAAGGAGGGCAGGCCTTGGAAATGCCTGAGAAGGAATTCAGAAAAAAATGATTATAAAATGTTTCAAAACACTTTACAACGGAGACAGCATCTTCTCAGACCACAATGCTATCAAATTAGAAATCAACAATAGGATGACCAAGGAAATCAAGTCAAATACATGGAAACTGAATAACAACCTGTTGAAAAGTGACTGGGTAGTAGAAGAAATTAAATGTGAATTCACAAAGTTCTTAGCAACAAATGAGAACAAAAACACAATTTACCAAAATCTTTGGGACACGGCGAAAGCGGTGCGGAGAGGACAATTTATTGCAATAAACACACACATGCAAAAAGAAGAAAGAACCAAAATTAACACAGCACAGCATCTTCAACAATTAGAAACAGACTAACAGAGGGAACCTACAACCACCAAAAGAGAAGAAATAATAAAGATTAGAGCAGAAATAAATGAGATAGAAAACAGAAAAACTATAGAAACAATCAATAGGACAAGAAGCTCGTTCTTTGAAAGGATTAACAAAATCACAGACGATTGGCAAACATATCAAAAGAAAAGAGAGAGAAGACACAAATAACACACATTAGAAACCACATGGGTGATGTCACAATGGAACTGAAGGAAAACAAAAGGATAATAACAGAATGCTATAAAGAGTTGTTCTCCAACAAATTTGAAAACTTGGAAGAGATGGATACAGTTTTAGATAAACACAACCTACCTAAACTTACACACAGTGAAATAGGGAACCTGAACAGACCCATAACAAAAGAAGAAATTGATCAGGTCATCAAAAGACTCCCAACCGAAAAATGTCCAGGCCCAGATAGCTTCACTGGAGAATTCTACCAAACATTCAGGGAAGAGCTGTCACCAATTCTACTCAAATTATTCCAGAATATAGAAGAGGATGGAAAAGTTCCTAATACATTTTATGAAGCAAGCATAACCCTCAT
>NW_006408912.1:0-565 GCF_000296735.1 Chrysochloris asiatica
TGACCTTGTAGTGGCACCCCAGCCCTCAGGGCCACATCGGGGCTCCTGCTGAACCTTCTAAGATAAAAAATAATAATAAAAATAAAGGGGAGACCTATATGGGGTTCCCCAGTGGGTGCTTGCGGCAGGAGGGGGGCTGTCTGCCCCAGCGCCCTGCGGTTCAGTTGAGCATGTGGTGAGCTGTTTGCCGGAGCATGCCCGGCAGGGCTGGGGGACGCTGCTTGGTTCAGCGGGAGGTGGGTCGCTCGCTTTCGTGCGTCTGGCAATCCCGCGGTACGTGGCTCAGGCAGGAGGGGAGCTGCTCGCCTGTGTGCACGCACGCCCAACGGGCCCCGGGAACACGGTTGGACTGTGCTGGGACCGGCGGACATGGGTCAACTGGGCAGGGTAAAAGTGGCTCAGGCAGGCACAGTCCATGCCTGATGATGTCAGACAGTCGCCGCTTCTCTTTTCCTGCAGGCTTTTTTTGGTTTTTTTCCCCTTTTTAAACTAACTTCCCTCTGTCCACTGTATGCGCAGAAATCCCACCTTGGGGTAGGTGTCACCAGTGGCTCTCCCTGTTTGA
>NW_006408912.1:2230-3312 GCF_000296735.1 Chrysochloris asiatica
CACTTAACAACAGCAACAACAATTTTTCTGGTATTGTTTGCTTTTAACCAAGATCCAGCTGACATCAGCAGTGATATCACTCATTCCATGTCCTCTTCTTAACTGGGCTTGAATTTCTGGCAGCTCCCTGTCCATGTACTGTTGCAAATGTTTTGAAAATATTTCAGTACATTTTGCATACATGCATTAATGAAACTTTTCTGTGATTTCTGCATTCCATCGGGTTACTTTTCTTTGGAATGGACACAAATAGGAATCTCTGCCAATCAGTTGGCCAAGTAGTTGTCTTGTAAATTTCTTAATATAAATGAGTAAGAGCCTCCAGTGCTGTATCAGTTTGTTGAAAGATTTCAATTTGTGTTCCGTCAATTCCTGGAACCATGTTTTTCACCAAAGCCTTCAGTGCTGCCTTGACTTCTTCCTTCAATATCATCAGTTCTAGATCATATGCTACCTCTTTTAAATGGTTGAATATCAACCAGCATTTTTTGGTACATTGACTCTATGAATTCCTTCTATCTTCTTATACTTACTGCATTGTTCAATATTTTCCCTATAAAATCCTTCAATATTACTTGGATCCACAATCAACACTAATAGAAGCAGCAGTCAAGAAATCACACGAGGGAATCAGGGCTTGATGGCAGATAGGGTGGAAGTGCTGAGAAGATCTCCATCAGCAATAACACAGAATACCAGATGAAACAGGCTCAGGGGATAGCTACAAAACTATGAACCACATATATAGGAAAAATTTAAAAGTCTGAAGGCTTATAGCCACTGGAACTTGTAGCAGAAGCAAGCAGTCTTGTACGTTCGAACCCTCTGGACTCAGTGGCCCAGAGCTGACAACTTGGACAAGACTAAGTGGCAAAACCAAATGGGGAAGTGAGCAGACCTGCCACAGACTGACACCTGTGGAAACCTGGATACAAAGGTGTGGATATTACCTTTTTGTTTTATTTTATTTTATTTTGTTCTGTTTTTTGGTATCTGTTCATTGGCCTCTCGCTGTCTGTGCACCTCCATTCTGGTGACTAGAGGGGGTGTCTTAGCAAATGGACACCCACCCCCTTCACACC
>NW_006408912.1:39265-39876 GCF_000296735.1 Chrysochloris asiatica
CACCTTTTGCTCTGCAGGAGAAAGATGAGTCTATCTGTTTCCATAAAGGCTGATAGACTTGGAAACTCTAGGGAACAGTTCAACTCTGTTCTATAGAATCGCTTTGACTCGGAATTGACTACATGGCAGTGGTTTATCCATGAGCATGGTATGTTCTTCCATTTATATATGCTTCTTTGGCTTCTAGTAGTGATTTGAAGTTTTCTTTGTAATCTTCTTTTGTATCACCAGCTTAATTTTCATTTTCATGTCTTGAGTTTTCATTCCTCATATTTATAAAAATCATCAAACCTCTCAGATTATCCTTCACACCAGCATATCTGCTCTTCTGTTGCTTCAGTTCAGCCCCAATGTCCCCAGCATTCTAACAGGTATGCACATTCTATCTTGCTGCTAGAAGCTTGAAATCCACATCTTACTTCACCATCTTGCACACACCCTCCTCGCAGGACTCTCCCTTATCTTTTAATTCCCTTTCTCCATGAACTTTTTGAAGTCTCCTTTAAAAGCTTCAGCTTCTGTAAAACAGGATTTGCCCCAGGTGTTGATGTTGTTAAGTGCTGTCAAGTCAATTATGACTCTTAGTGACCCTATACAGAGTTCGAAAGAGT
>NW_006408912.1:40741-51913 GCF_000296735.1 Chrysochloris asiatica
GAGATGAGTCACTCAGGTTGGAAGACACTGAAAATATGGCTGGGGAAGAGTTGCCTCCTCAAAGCACAGTTGATCTTGATGACAGAAATGAAGCAAAGCTTTCAAGATCTTCCTTTGCTGATAGGGCACAACTCAAAATGAGGAGAATCTGATGACTTTGGTTGAAAACAGGGAATGCTAGAAATATTTTTACTTGATTTATAGTCTATGCAAAGGCTGTAAACAGTGTGGATCATGGTCAACTATGGATAATATAGAGCATTCTAGAATACTTAGTTGTGTTCATGAGGAACCTGGATATAGAACAAGAGGCAATCCTTCAAATAGAACAAGGGGACACAGGTTTAAAATCAGAAAAGGTGTGCATCAATGTTGTATTCTTTCACCATACATATTTAATCTATATGCTGAGCAAATAATCCAAGAAACTTGACTATATGAAGAGTATGGCATCAGAATTTGAAGAATACTCTGTATAGGGTTTCTGAGGAGCAGCTGGTGAGTTTGAACTGCCAACCTTGCAATTTAAGCCAACTTTGCAGTCAAGTGCTTGTTCTACAGTGTCACACAAATGGAACTCTATAGAATTTTGTGTTTTCCTCAAAGTTGGATTTTTCTGGATTGTACATGTTAATTCAATGTCTTCATAGATCTTTTTCATTTGCTTGGTCATGTATAATGTCCTAAATTTTCTTTAAAAACCAGATGAGCAGAATTCTAAGATTTTGCCAAAGGAGTAGATGTAATTCCCTCACATGTTATTGTTATCTGCCATCAAGTTGGTTCTGATGTACAGCAATCCTATATAGAGTGTCTGGGAGTGACTGGTGGATTTGAACTTCTGACCTTGTATTTAGCAATCCAGTGCTTATCCTATGGTGCCACACCAGGTCTCATTCCCTCACCTAGTCTGTATTAGTTAGTCAAATATCACTATCATGCAAAATAAAATGCACTGGTATTGGCCATTTTGAATCTGACAACCACATGATTTACTATGCTGGGAAATATTAGTTAAATATTTGACTATTTATATGATATTCAGCAGTATCTTATAATATTAATTCAATTAGACACTTCTTCATAAAATATTTTTTTCTTATGTAGAGCTCTGTCTTTCATTAGGGCAGGGGTGGGGAAACTTTTTTCTGCCAAAATTTATAACATTATTTGTGGGTCATATAATATTACCAACTTCAAAATTAACCTGCTATAATTGGTCAAACATTTGATTAATACAACCCTAATGTGATGGCTCCACCACTCGTCTGTCAGTTTGCCGTACTGTGGTGGCTTGTGTGTTGCTGTGATTCTGGAAGCTATGCTACCAGTATTTTAAATACCAGCAGGGTCACCCATGGTACAGGTTTCAGGTGAGCTTCCAGATAAAGACAGACTAGGAAGAAGGAATGATAAACTACTTATGAATATTTAGTCACTGAAAAATTATGAATAGCCGAGAAACACTGTCAGATATAATACCAGAAAACAAGCTGCTCAGGTTGGAAGGCACTCAAAATGTGACTGGGGAAGAGCTGCCTCCTCAAAGTACAGTTGACCGTGATGATGCGAATGGAGTAAAGCCAGTGGGCGTAAAGCCCACAGGACCTTCATTTGCTGAGGAGGCACTACTCAAATGAAGAGAAACAGCTGTAAGCATCCATTAATAATTAGAACATGGAATGTACAAAGTATGAATCTAGGAAAATTGGAAATCGTAAAAAGTGAAATGGAATGCATAACCATTGATATCTTAGGCATTAGTGAGCTGAAATGCACTGGTATTGGCCACTTTGAATCTGACAACCATATGATTTACTATGCTGGAAATGACAAATTGAAAAGGAATGGTGTTGCAGTCATTGTCAAAAAGAACATATCTAGATCAGTCATGAAGTACAACGCTGTCTGTGATAGGATAATATCCATGCACCTACAGGGAAGCCCAGTTAATACCACTATTATTCAAATTTATGCACCAACCACTAAAGCCAGTGAGAATGAAATAGAAGAATTCTACCAACTTCTTCAATCTGAAATTGATCAAACATGCAATCAAGATGTATTGATCATTACTGTTGATTAGAAAGCAAAGGTTGGGAACAAAGAAGAAGAATCAGTAGTTGGAAAATATGGCCTTGGTGTTCTTGGCTAAAAGCAGAGAATACAAGAAAAATGTTTACCTGTGCTTTATTGACTACGCAAAGGCTTTTGAATGTGTGGATCATGACAAGCTATGGACAACATTACAAAATATGAGTATTCCTGAACACTTAATTATACACATGAGGAATCTGTACATGGAACAAGAGGCAGTTGTTCGAACAGAACATGGGAACACTGAATGGTTTAAATTAAGAAAGGTGTGCGACAAAGTTGTATTCTTTTACCATACTTATTCAACCTTTATACTGAGCAAATAATCCAAGAAGCTGGGTTCCATGAAGAAAAACATGGCATCAGGATTGGAGGAAGACTCATTAACAACCTGCGATATGCAGATGATACAACCATGCTTGCTGAAAGTGAAGAGGACTTAAAACATTTACTGATGAAGATCAAAGAGCACAGCCTTCAGTATGGATTACATCTCAATATAAAGAAAACAAAAATCTTCACCACTGGACCAATAAACGACGTTCCTATCAACAGAGAAAAGATTGAAGTTGTTAAGGACTTCATTCTTCTTGGATCAACTATCAGCACTCACAGAAGCAGCACTCAGGAAATCAAATGACTTATTGTATTAGGCAAATCTGTTGCACAAGACCTTTTTAAAGTGTTAAAGAGCAAAGATGTCAGTTTGAGGACTAAGGTGCACCTGACCCAGGCCATGGTATTTTCAATAACTTCATATGTATGCGAAAGCTGGACAGTGAATAAGGAAGACCATAGAAGAATTGATGTTTTTCAGTTATGGTGTTGGAGGAGAATATTGAAAGTGCCATGACTGCCAAAAGAACCAATAGATCTGTTTTGGAAGAAGTACAGCCATAGTGCTCCTTGGAGGCAAGATGGCCAAACTTCGTCTCTCATACTTCAGACATACTGTCAGGAGGGTCCAGTCCCTGGAGAAGGATATCATGTTTGGTAAGGTGGAGGGTAAGAGAAAGAGCCCCAACGAGATGGATTGGCCAAGTGGTAGCATCGATGGACTCAAGCATGGCAACAGTAGTGAGGTTGGCCCAGGATCAGGCAGTGTTTCGTTCTGCTGTGCATAAGGTCGCTATGAGTTGGTACTGATTCGATGGCATCTAACAACAACAACATATGGCCTGTGGAGTCCTGGTGTGCCGCTGTGAGTTAATGCGCCAGACTGCAAAGCCGTTTCAACTGCAAGGTCAGCCGTTCAAGCTCACCAGCTGCTCCTCGGAAACTCTATACAGGGTCGCTATGGGTCGGAGCCGACGCTACAGCATTTAACAGCAACATATGGCCTGTGGGCCAGACGTTCCCCACTCCTTGTCTAGGGTATTCCTCATGCCTGGAATAGTGCCTGGCACATAATGCGTTCAATAAATATTTGTTGGATTAATGAGTGAATCATTTCATAACTTTCTATTTAGGAAACAGGTATGTTTTCCTTCCTCCTAGCTAGAAATCTTGGTTTGTTCCTAAACAGTAACTACCAGTTCTGATTATTTGTTTCTTTTCTTCATGATAATGTCAGATTATAAGCATTATCCCAACACAGGATGCCAAGATAATGTATGTGCATTATGATGTTTTTTTACTCTCTGTAGATGTTCAGTTTGGAAATGATAACCTTACAGTTTTGTAATCATCCAGCCAATTTGTCCATCCTAATTTCAGCAGGCTTCATAATGCAGCATGATAAATTCTGATTGTGAAATCCCAGCTATACAAATCATAATGGAAGTGATCAATTGCTCTCACAATGTCTAATAGCCCTTTCCTGTTGCTCAGTAGTTTCTGTCTGAAGTATTTAGAGTCTGACTATAGTAAGCGATTATTACTTTATCAAGAATCATCTAATGTCTGTGACATTATTCTTCCTGGAACATAAAAACGAAACAAAACATAGCAAAAAACTCTCTGCCATAGAGTCAGTTCACACTCTTAGTGATCATATAGGTTTCCTAGATTGTAATTCATTATGGCAGCAGATAGCTTCATCTCTCTCCCACAGAACAGCTAGTGGGTTTGAACTGATGACCTTGCTATTAGCAACCCAATGCCTAAAAGGATCCATTAATCCCCAAAGCACACACACTTCATTTCTCCTTCATTTACATCCACTGTTCTTCTTGCTTCTTCTTTTTTTTTTCTGGTTCTCTGATTCCAGAAAACACATATACAGTGACCATATTTCCAAACCCAAATTAAAATTTATGATCTGATAAATGATTCTTTTTTTACATTTATGAATGTATTTTTAGAGAACCTAAAATATAAATCTCATGAGTCATACATTTAACAAATCACTGTTTATTGAAGAGCATAAATGTATATGAATACAAAATTTGGCAAAATATTAAGAAAGGTTAATAAAATTTGTATCAGTTGAAGGTAACGGCAGGGTTTTCCACATGAATTCCAGAAGAATTCAACTTTTGAAGTTAGAATTTATTTATTTTTTTTCAATTATCCCTTGGAAAGTTAGAGTCATTCATTTGGATTATAAAGAGAGATTTTCCATCAATGACTTTTCTAGTCCTAAGGTAACAGAAAAATGATAGGATAAGTCAAAATCATGCCATGTATTGTGAAATCATGGAATGGTAATATTTTCCTCCATGAAAATTGTTCTGGAGAAGTTTGTTTACTCCTCCGTCTATTCAGCAGCAAACATTCAAGTAGTCATTTAAAGTAGGGATTTCCTTTTTAAAGTCTTCCCAGTAATAAGGGAGGCTGGTGGCACAATGGTTGCTAACTGAAAGACTGCCAATTGGAATCCACCAGCACTCCATGGGAGAGAGATGTGGCAATTTTATAGTCAAAGAAAATAAAACATCCTAGAAATTACTCTAGGCTTTCTTCAAATCATCCTATTTAGGGTAATTTAACAAGTTGGTTGTTGTTTTTCCCAAATAAATTAAGCTTTGCAATATATGTCTCCTAAAGGTAGGTTCCCTTTTCTTTTCCAATTCCACTACAGCCACAATTCAACAAATATGTAACATCATTAACAATCTTCTTTTGAAATTCTTTCATTTGTAAGATCAAATCATTCACACGTTTATTTTTCTCTTCAAGTCTCATTGAAATGCAAAGATTCACAGGGAGAAATAGTCTGCCGTTCCATTTTGGATAAGTGTCATGGGAAGTGCCATTGGCATTGTTGTGTTTTAGGGGGTTGGGAAAATGTCTTGACAATGAAACTTTTTCAACAGATAAAAACTAAGCATGTGATGGTTGAAACATTATTAGTATTCCTCTGAGAACAGACATCTGTATCTGAAATCTTACATTTGAATAGGACCAAATTTGTCTTTGATAAAATCACACAATTATTTCAGTGTCTTCACTCATATTATAGAAACATAACAAATTTTGAATAATTTTACAATAGCATCTTCTACATCAATTGAAAAAAAAATCTGATGAAATATTAATACTATTGTTGCAAATGTGTACCATGCAACTGATTACTACCAAGATTCTGATATTGCCATTATTGGAAAAGAATCTCAAGGCTGACCTGGGAATTATCAGATGACAGGCTGACAAGCTAACCAATAAGCCAGCTGAAGCTGAGACTAGGGGAAAGACGGTCATTTATTTGGCCAGTTGAGTTACCTGCAGGATGCTACCTTCAAGAACCTTCAAACTAATTTCAGTATTTTCATTAAAATATCTTATTGATTGGACTCTTGGTGTCATGTGTAGGATAAGCACTGGACTACTTAACTGAAAGATTGGTGGTTCAAACCCACCATTTGATTCTTGGAAATCTTATACAACTTTGCTATAAGTCAGAACCAACCCAAGGGCACTTAACAACAACAACAGTCTTATTAATTATTTGTACAACATAGTATATTAAGGAAAATGTATGGTTTTTATTATGTTGGACAGGATAGTGGTTAAGAGCACAGATTCTGGTAAGAGTGTTCAAATTTCAGTTCAGCCACTTATTAGACAGGAAACATTGGTCAACTTACTTAACTATACTCTGTGCCTCAGTTACCATTTTCTTTAAAAGGTTTTCCTAAGGATTCTATACTCTAATATTTGCATAGTACTTGTGGCATTAGACTGCTAACCACAGCTTCAGCAGTTCAAACTCACCAGTCACTCCTTAAGAGAAAGATGAGGATTTTTATTCCCATAAAGATTTACAATCTTGGGAAATCCTACACAGGGTCGCTATGTGTTAGAATTGACTCAACGGCAGTGGACTTGGTCGTTGCTGTTATATCTGTATATATAACAGGGTTATGTATTTATATATATGTTATATGTGTATATATAACCAACTTGATGGCACCTAACAACAACATATATATCTATAGATAGAGAGAGAGAGAGAGCCCTAGTGTGGCACTGTAGGATAAGCACTTGATTTGAACTGCAAGGTTGGCAGTTTAATTTCACTATCTGTTCCTCAGAAACCCCTATACATGATCACTATGAGCCAGAATCAACTCGACAGCACTTAACAACAAACACACACATACACACACACATATATATAGAGAGAATGTGTGCCCTGGTGGTGTGGCACTGTAGGATACACACTGGACTGAGAACTACAACATCAGTGGTTCAAACCCACCAGTCACTCCTTGCAAAACCTATACAGGGTCACTGTGAACCAGAACCAACTCTGTGGCACTTAACAACAACATATCTCACCTGAATTTAGAGACTTTCAAGAACAGATTTAATGCATTAGACACTAATGACTGAAAACCAGAAGAGCTTTGGGATGACATGATGAAAGCAAAAGGTCATTAAAAAGAGAGGAAAGAAAGAACAACCAAAGCGGATATCAGAAGAGACTCTGAAGCTTACTACTGAGGGTGTTATTGTTATTGTTGTTGTTGTTGAGTGCCATGGAGTCAGTTCTGACCCATAGCAATCCTGTATAGGGTTTCCAAGGAGTGGCTGGTGAGCTGGAACCAAAATTACAAAGGGCAACTCAAGTATTATAATGAAATGTGCAAAGATCTGGAGTTAGAAAACCAAAAGGGAAGGGCATACTCAGCATTTCTCAAGCTGAAAGAAATGAAGCGAGAATTCAAACTTGAGTTGAAATCTTGAAGGATTCTATGGGCAAAATATTTAATGATTCAGGAAGCATCAAAAGAAAATAAAGGAATGCACAGAGTCACTATACCAAAAAGAATGAATGAGTCAATGCTCAAACTTTTCAAGAGGTAGCATATGATCAAGAAAAACCCATGTTACTGAGGGAAGAAGTCCAAGCTGCACTGAAGGCAATGGTGAAAAGAAGGCTCCAGGAATTGATGGAATATTGATTGAAATCTTTCAACAAACTGATACAACACTGGAGGTGCTCACTAAAATATGACAAAAAATTTGGAAGACAACTAAAAAGCCAACTAATTGAATGATATCCATATTTGTGTCCATTCCAAAGAAAAGTGACACATCTGTATGTAAAAAGCATTGAACAATATCATTAACATCACAAGCAAGTAATATTTCCTGAAGATAATTCAAAAGCTGTTGCAGCAGTACATTGACAAAGAGGTGTCCGAAATTCAAGCGGGATTCAAAAGAGAATGTGATATCAGTGCTGACATCAGATGGATTTTGACTACAAGCAGATTATACCAGAAAGATGTTTATTTGTGCTTTATTGACTATGCAAAGGCATTCAACTGTGCGAGTCATAACAAACTATAGAAAATGTTGTGAAGAACAGGAATACCAGAAAACATAATTGTGCTCATAAAAAACCTGTACATAGACAAAGAGACAGTTGTTAGTCCAGAACAATGGGATATTGAATGTTTTAAAATCAGGAAAGATATATGCCAAGGTTGTGTCCATTCAACATAATCACTAAAAGACTACAGTGTTCAGTATGGATTGCACCTCAATGTAAGTAAACAAATATCCTCACAACTTGACCAATATTAAACATGATAAATGAAGAAAAAGATTGAAGTTGTCAAAGATTTAGTTTGCTTGGATCCACTATCAACACTCATGGAGCAGTCAAGAAATCGAATGATGTATTGACATTAGGCAAATCTGCTGCACATGACCTCTTTAAAGTGTTGAAGAGCAAATATATCAGTTTGAGGACTAAGGTGCTCCTGATGCAAGCCATGGTATTTTCAATAGTTTCACATGCTTATGAAAGTTGGACAATGGATAAGGAAGACTATACAAGAATTGATTCATTTGAGTTATGGTATTGGAGAAGAATATTAAAAGTACCATCAACTGTCAGAAGAACAAATCTGTGTTGGAAGAAAGACAACCAGAATACTCCTTAGAAGCCAAGAAGACCAGGCTTCATCTCTCATACATCAGACATATTATCATGTGGGACTAGTCTCTGGAGAAGGACATCATGCTTGATAAAGTGGAGCTTCACCAAAAAACTGAAAATCCCCAACGAGATGGATTTGCACAGTTGCAGACCAATGGGCTTATCTGTAGCAACAATTATGAAACTGGCCCCGGAACGGGCATCATTTCTATCAACAAGGCCATATTTACCAACTATTGATCCTTCCTTTTGTTTTCAATCTTGACATTCCAATTTCCAGTAATTATCAATGCATCTTGGTTGTATGTTTGATCAATTTGAATGTAGAAGTTGGTAGAATTCTTCAATTTCATCATCACTGGCTTTGTGGTTGGTGCATAAATTTGAATAATAGTAGTATTAGCTGGTGTTCTTTGTAGTCATGTGGATACTATCCTATCACAGACAGCATTGTACTTCAAGACAGATCTTGATGTGTTCTTTTTGATGATGAATGTGATGCCATTTCTCTTCAATTTGTCATTCCCAGCATGTGATTGTCAGATTCAAAATGGCCAATACCAGTACATTCCAGCTCAATAATGCCTAGGATATTGACGTTTATGTGTTCTATAACATTTTTGAAAAGTTCAAATTTTCCTAGACATATTTCATACATTCCATATTCTGATTATTAATGGATGTTTATGGTTGTTTCTCCTCATTTTGAGTCAGACCCCATCAGCAAATGAAAGTCCCAGAGGCTGTACTCTGTGTGATCATGGTCAACTCTACTTTGAAGAGGTGCCTCTTCCCCAGTCAAGTTCTGAATGCCTTCCAACCTGAGGAGCTCATCTACCAGCAATGTATCTGACAATATTCTGGTGCTCTTCATCTTATTTCAATAATAATAATAATAGTCAATAATCTGGTGCTGACAGTGTGCCACTGCTATTCATAAGGTGACTAAATATTTGGAAGTAGTCTGTCTCTCCTTCTTCCTAGTCTGTCTTTGTCTGAAAGCTTAGCTGAAACCTGGCTGCTGTGGAATACCCTGCTGGTATTTAAAATACCATGGCATAATTTCCAGACTCATAGCAACACACAAGCCACCGCAGTATGATAAACTGACAGACGAGTGGTGGATTATGCCCATAGAATCCTTCAATATTGCACGTCAAGACTTGAATGTTTTCTACAGTTCCCTCAACTTGAGTAATGCTTCTTAACTCCTCATTTCTCCAATTGCTTTAGCATCTCCATGCTGGAGATCAAGTTTCAGAGTCATGTCTGACATCCATTTTAGTCTGTTCCTTCTTTCCTGTCTCTTAATGACCTTTTTCTTTCTTCCTGTATGATGTTCCATTAGAGCTATGTTGTTGTTATTGTTGTGCAGTGTTGTTGAGTTGGTTCCAACCCATAGAGACCCTGTATAGGATTTCACAGGAGTGACGGTGAGCTTGAACTGCCAACCTTATGGTTCAAAGTGACTTTGCAGTTCGGCACATTAACCCACAGTGTCACACGTGTTGAAGAAAAATAATGAATGCACCATGGATCACTGAATAACAAACAAACCTGTCTTGAAGGAAGTACAGCCAGGATGCTTCTTAGATGTGAGGGTGGCAATATTCTATTTAGCTTATTTTGGACATAGTATCAGGAAGGATGAATTGATGGAGGATATTATGATTTATAATACTGAGAGTCAGCCAAAAAAGAGAACTATCTTCAATGAGGTGGATTAGCAAAGTTGCTATACCAACTCCAACATAGCTACAATTGGGTGGATGAAACAGGTTTAGTCAATGTTTTGTTCTGTTATGCAAGATATCACTATGTGTCAGAACCAACTTGACAGCACCTAACAATAACAACAACAAACTGCAAAACAGAGGAACCTAATCAGTTGACTTTAAGCTAATCAAATTAATATTATCCTTCAGTGGGCCTGACTTAGTTGGGTTAGTCTTTAAAAGATGTTTGAGTCCCTCTCTGATTTTGAAGAGATGTGCTTTTCTGCTAATTTTAAGTCAGCTGCTATGAATTTTAAAAAACTACAAAAAAATGATTTAAAAGTTTCCTGACAATTTAAAAACTGTTACAGTTGTACATCAACAGGGAGCTGCCAGAAAGTCAAGACAAATTCAAAAGAGAGTGTGGAATGAGGGGTATCAATGCTATAACAGACAGATCTTGTCGAAAAGCAGAGAACACAAGAAAGATATCTACTTGTGTTTTACTGACTATGTATTTCAACTGTGTGGATCATAACAAACTTGGGACAATGTTGCAAAGGATGGGTACTCCAGAACACTGAATTGTGCTCATATGGAGCATGTACACAGACCAGGAGACAGCCATTAGAACAGAGCAAGGGGATACTGAATGATTTTAAATGAGGAAAGGTGTGAGCCAGGGTTGTATTCTTTCACCATATTAATTCAATCTGTATGCTAAGCAAGTAAGTCAAGAAACTGGATTATATGAAGAAGAACAGGGCATCAGGATTTAATAACATATGATATGCTGATAGCACAACCTTGCTTACTGGGAATGACGAGCACTTTAATTACTTACTAATGAAGATCAAAGACCACAGTCTTCAGTATGGATTACACCTCAATGTAAAGAAAACAAAAATTCTCACCACTGTACCAATAAATACCATCATTATACATGGAGAAAGATAGAAATTTTCAAATACTTTATTTTGCTTGGATCCATAATCAACACTCATGAAAACATCAGTCAAGAAACCA
>NW_006408912.1:52393-53782 GCF_000296735.1 Chrysochloris asiatica
CAACTCAAAACTAAAACAAAATATAATTCTAACAAGAGGATCCCAAGGATCAAATCAGATAGTTGCCCCAACCAATACATGGATTGTACTTATAAGATTCTAAGCAGAGGATCCAGTTTAACTGTTTCCTGCCCCATGGAAGCTATAAGATAGCATTTGTTGTGACCATTTACTACCCAGCACCACATACTTAATGCAACAGTTATGCCCATTTATTTGTTATCAATGACTTCATTGGAATCCTAGTGTGGTGCTGTAGGATAAGCACTAGGCTGCTAACCTCAAGGTTGATGGAAACCCTATACAGGGTTGCTATGAGTAGGAACCAACTCAACGGCACTTAACAACAATGGTTGCTTGGGGCTACCATGAATAAGAGACTACATAACCCACAAAACCTAGAAAAACTGTCAACCACTGTGATATATGATTATGACATAGCATCACACACTAGCCACACTATATATATCAACTACATAACAATGATCAATCTGTGAAGGCTGGAGAAACAACAGATTTTTGGCTATAAGCAACATTTATCTTACTGCTTTGGGGGCAAAAAGTTACTTGTGAATTGAGATTTTTTTCTAGGAGATATATTCCTTTGAAAAGTCTCATGAAAAGGAGCCTTTCTTTTTTAGCTCCTAAACTCATTTGAAAACACATCTGAATTTTATAATTAAGTAATTTTAAACTTCAAACAACTTTAAACTACAGACAAAATAACTATGTTTGATGATACAAGAAATGCTCAGTGCTGTTATCATTTTATATTGCAATCCATTCTGCTTTGCAAATTCAAGCCCATGAACTTTTACATCAATGCTGTTTGAGTGAGCTCTATTTCTAGAGATGCAGAGCACATGAAAACACAGTCCCACATAATTCTGGTTAGCATGGGCACATTACCACAGTAACCATAGCGTTCCTTCCACCTCTGCCTTCTCCACCCACATCATGGCCTGGAAAATACATAGAACATCTATTTTTCTCCTAGCTGAGAGTTCACCAGTATGCAGGGCATTCATGACCACTGCCATCACATGCATTAAATACTGACAAACTACTGGGGAAGACATGCAGTAAATAAGAAACTAGAGACAATAATGTTCTTTGCAGCACTCTTCACAAAAGCCAGAATGTGGAAACAACCAAAATTGCCATCAACAGATGAATGAATAAACAAAATGTGGTACATATGTACAATGGACTGTTGTTGTTAGGCGCCATTGAGTCGACACCGACTCATAACAACTCTATGCACAACAGAATGAAACACTGTCTGGTCTTGGGTCAATCTCACAATCATTGCTATAGCTGAGCCCATTGCTGATGCCATTGTGCCAATCCATCTCGTTGGACGTCTTCCTCTTTTCTCCGACCCTTCAC
>NW_006408912.1:69587-70868 GCF_000296735.1 Chrysochloris asiatica
TCTGGAATTGATGAAATACAAAGTGGAATCTTTCAACAAAGTGATGTAGCACTGGAGACACTCACTCATCTAAACCAAGAAATTTGGAAGACAGTTACCTAGCCAAGTGGTTGAAAGACTTCTATATTTTATGTCCTTTCCAAAGAGAGATGACCTAACAGAATGCAGAAATTATTGGACAATATCACTAATACAGCAAGTAAGTAAAATTTTGCTAAAGATAATTTAAAAACGGCAGCAACACTACATTGACAGAAAACTGTCAGAGGTCCCAGGTAGATTCAGATGAGGTTGTGGAAGGGCTTCTGATGTCAGATGGATCTTAGCTGAAAGTAGAGAATACCAGAAAGATGTTTACCTGTGCTTTATTGACTGACTATGTGGATCATGACAAGCTATGAACAACAAACAGTTCAGAGGACAGATATTCAAGAACACTTCATTGTGATTACAAGGAAATTGTAAATAGACCAAGAGGCAATTGTTTAAACAGAATAAGGGAACACTGAATTAAAATAGGAAAGGTGAGAGCAGGGATTGTACTCTTTAAACATATTTATGTCAATCTGTAAGTGGAGCGAATACTTTGAGAAGCTGGAGTATATAAAGAAACCCATGGCATAAGAATTGGAGGAAGACTCATTAACAGCCTGCAATATGCTGATGATACAACCTTGCTTGCTGAAAGCAAAGAGGACATAAATACTTACTGATGAAGATTAAAGACCACAACCTTCAGTATGGGTTGCACCTCAACGTAAAGAAAACAAAAACCCTCACCTCTGGACCAATAATTAAAATCAAGATAAATGGAGAAAAGATTAAAGTTGTTAAAGACTTCATTTTACTTGGATCAGCCATCAACAGTCATGGAAGCAGCAGTCAAGAAATCATTCAAGGACATACTACATTAAACAAACCTGCTACACAAAACCTCTTTAGAGTGTTGAAGATCAAAGCTGTCAGCTTGAGGACTAAGATGTGCCTGACCCAAGCCATGGGATTTTCAATAACCACATATGCATATGAAAGTTGGATAATGAATAATGAAGACCATAGAAGAATTGATGCATTTGAATTAAGGTATTTGAGGAGAACAAACAAATCTATGCTGGAAGAAGTACAGCCAGAATGTTCCTTAGAAGACAGGATGGTGATACGTCATCTCTCATACTTCAGACATATTATCAGGAGGGACCAGTCCCTGGAGAAGGGCATCATGCTATGTAGGGTGTAGGATCAGCAAAAAAGAGAAGAACCCCAATGAGATGGATTGGTACA
>NW_006408912.1:72402-82501 GCF_000296735.1 Chrysochloris asiatica
GTTCCAATTCACAGAATTCCTGTACCCATAGCGACCCTGTACAGGGGTTCCTGAGGGGCAGCTAGTGAGTTCGAACCATGGACTCTGCAATTCAAACTGAATTGCAGTCCAGTGCATTCTCCTACAGCACCAAAAGGAAAAGAAGCATCCCTAAACCTTCAATACAAAGAACCAGAGACCAAAGCTATCTTTTTTCCCATTTATTTCCAGCACATAGTAGACAATTAAATATGTGCTTACTTATCGACTAGCTTCATTCCATTACTTTTTGCTGAGATTTAAAAATTTCCATGACATCCCAACAGTTTACAAAGAAAGCAGTACAGAGTATGTAGAAACCGAATTATCACATACAATCTGGGTCATACGGGCACCGGACTTCCCTTATCACCAATACTACTCAATACATCTCTTATCAAAAAATAAAAATAAGACACCTTCCTGCTCCTCATCTCCTTTTTGTCATGTTTAGTATGTTAAAGACATAACCTGCTCCTTCCTTTGTCTTATGTCAGTCTAAATAGTCATATTCCATATTTGTAAAGTTTTCTGAATCTTATTACATAGTGCATTATTCTATTTGAGGATTCCTTTGTTCTGAACCCTTAAAATTTCAAATTAAACTAAAATATAAGATCATGGCATTTCCCTTCTTGTTTTAAATACCCTTCATTTTGTTTCAGTAGAGTCTTGTAAGTAGAATAGTTGCATATTTATTTATTTCAATTATTTATTCAAATATATTTCATGATGATCTGCATTGTGCCAGGCATTGGGCTAGGCATAGGTGAACAAAACCAAATATGCCATAAAGGAATTTGCATTTGGTAAGGGCGGTCAACTGCCCAGCTAATTTGTCCTATCATGAAAGCAAAATTACAAACAGCTGTAAGAGCAGTAGAAAAAGAGCCTAATTCTATGACAGTATTTTAACAAAGGAATCAGACAGAGACTGGGAGCTGCCAGTAAAGGCTTTTCAAAGAAAAGACAAGGTAGGGTAAAAGCCTGAAGGAAAGGCCAGCACATCCAGGGAGTCAGAGGTAGGAAAGGTGTAGAACTGAAGAAAGGATGGTGGCTGAAGCACAGAGAGCCAGGGAGTGTTAGAATGGGAGACTCAGGGAACATGATCAGATTTGTAGTTTGAAAGGATTTCTAAGACTTCAGTCAGAAGAATAGATGGCAGTGGGCTGTACATAGTAAACACAGGAAGTTCAAATTAGAAGGCTAGTGCATCGCTCCAAGCACGGGATCAATAGTCTAAGGTATGGCAATGAAGAAGATAAATGATTAACTCAAAAATATTTGGAAAGTGAGATACCCTCATGTAACACCAGGTGCTTGATTTGGCAGTATTCTTAGTACTCTCGCGATGCACACATGGTGTGGCACTGTAGGATAAGCACTGAACTGCAAGGTCAGTTTGGACCACAGTGCCAATGGTTCAAGCTTACCAGTTACTCCTCAGAAACCCCATTGTTGTTGTTGTTGCTAAGTGTCCTTGAATTGGATCCGACTCATAACGACCCTGTATAGGGTTTCCAAAGAGTGGCTGGTGAGTTTGAACCACCGTCATTATGAGTTAAAACCGACTCAATGGCACTTAACTACTACTACCGCTGCTAACCACGTGTGGACATTGAACACATGAACTCACTCCAGAGCCAGTTGAGAGGTGTTGTGAGTATAAATTAGACACAAAATTTCAAAGACTCAAAACAAATAAAAAGAAACTAAAATATCATTTACTACTAATTTTAATATAACTTCACATTAATTGAAAGTTGAAGTGATAATATTTAGATATATTGGGTTAAGCAAAATATATTATTTAAATTCATATCCTCCAACAATTCCACAGCAAACACAAACAACCCAATTAGAAAACAGGCAAAAGACCTGAAAGAAGATATATATATATGGCCAAGAAGCACATGAGTCTTGGTGTGGCACTATTGGATAATCACTGGACTGCTGACCACAAGGTTGGTGGTTCACACCTACCAGCTGCTCCTCGGAAACCCTATACAGGGTTGCTAGATGGTACTTAGCAACAACAACAAGGATATGGAAAGATGCTTGATGTGATTAGTGGTTGTTATGTGCCATTGAGTCAATTCTGACATATAGTGGCCCTATATAGCAGAATGTAGAACTGCTTGTAGGGTTTCCTATGCTGTATAGTCTCTATGGGAGGGAAGTGAAAATCAAAATCACAGTGAGATACTATTTCACACCCATTTTGTTCTTGTTGTTAAGTGTCACCGAGTCAGTTTGGACTCATAGCGACCCTGCATAGGGTTTCCTAGGCTTTATATCTTTGCGGGAGCAGAAAGTCTCATCTGTGGAGCAGCTGGGAGGCTCGAATCATGGACCTTGTGGTTCTCAGTCCAATCCTTATCATATGGAGTCACCATGCTCCTTCACACCCATGAGTATAGCCACTACATATATATTTTTTAAACCTGAAAATGACAAGTGTTGACAAGAATATGGAAAATTAGAACCTTTGTCCATTGCTGGTTGTTGTGCTGTTGTTTGTTGTTGTTAGGTGCTGTCAAATCCATTCCAACTCAGAGCGACCCTACGCACAACAGAACGAAACACTGTCCAGTCCTGTGCCACCCTCTCAATTGTTGTTATGCTTGAGCCCATTACTGCTGCCACTGTATCAATCCATCTCATTGGGTCTTCCTCTTTTTCTGTGACCCTCCACTTTAGCAAGCATGATGTCCTTCTCCAGGGACTTGTCCCTTCTGGTAAAATGCCTGAAACCTGAGAGATAAAGTCTCACCATCCTGGCATCTGAGAAGTAATCCAGCTATAGCTATTGTTGTTGTTAAGCACTGCTATCCCAACTCATGGCAACCCTGCACAGAGTTTCCAAGGAGGAGCAGTGGGTTTGAACCACTGACCTTGTGATTCACACTCAAATGCTTATCTGTCAGGGCCACATTAGGAGTCCATAGGCATTAGGTGTCATCGAGTCAGTTCCAACTCCTAGTGAGTACATTAGAAAGAACTACTGCTCTGTCCTGCAGCTACCTCCTCACAATTGTTTTTACACTTGAGCCCACTGCTGTTGCCACTGTGCCAATCCATCTCATAGAGAGTCTTCCTCTTGTTTGCTGATCCTTTATTTGATCAATTGTGATGTCTTTCTAAGAGACTGGTCCCTCCTGGCAGCATGTCCAAAGTACATGAGACAAAGTCTCACCATCCTTGCTTCTAAGGAGTAATATTGATAGGAATGGAATATGGTGTCCATTCCTATCACTGTGGAAAACAGTTTGACAGTTCCTCACAAAGTTAAAAACAGAATTAACATGTGGCCCAGCAATTCTACGCCAAAAGAATTGAAAGCAAAGACTGAAAAAGGTACTAGTATACCAGTATTTGTAACAACTCATCCACAATAGCCAAAGGTGAAACTACCCAAATGTCCATCAACAGATGTATTCATAAGCAAAACGTGGTGTATGAGGAACCTTGAAGCCATTATTCTGAATGAAATAAGTCAGACACAACAGAACACTGGATCCTAATGTTATGTGATCCCATGTATAAAGGCAGTATGGTGGCTCCATAGATTAGCACTGGACTGCAACTCACCAAGTTTCTGATTCAAACCCACCAGCTGCTCCGCAGGTTAAAGACAAGGCTTTCTGCTCCTGCAAAGATTCAAGCCTCAGAAAGCCTATATAGGGTTGCTATGAGTCAGAGCCAACTTGAGGGTACTTAACAACAACAACAACAACTTATATAAAATACCTAGAATAGGTAGAAAGTAGATCAGTGTTTACCATGGACTGATCTAGGTAGCTCGAGAATAGGGAGTCAAAGTTTACTTGGGTACAGAGTTTCTGTTTGAGGTGATGAAAAAGTCTTGGAAACAAAAAAATGCATTCTAGTCATATGTTTGTTGTTGTTAAGTGCCGTCGAGTCGGTTCCGACCCATAGCGACCCTGTACAGGGTTTCCGAGGCTGTGAATCTTTACGGGAGCAGAACCCTCATCTTTCTCCTGCAGAACAGCTGGTAGTTTCAAACTGTTGGCCTTAAGGTTTGCAGCCCGATTCGTAACCACTACGCTACCAGAGCTCCTTAGGGAATCCTAAACTTGAGACTTGGAAACAAATAATGCATTCCAGTCATACATTTAGGGGATCCCCAACTTGAGACTGGGATCTGAAGTCTCATTCTGACTTGGCAGTCCAGGGCAGTGGTATTTAGAGATAGAGGATGAGCTACATGTGAAGTTCATATCCGAATTGAACAGAATGAAATTGGAATTGCATGGGATTGACTCAACATAATGGTATTTGCATTAAATAATATATTTTGCCTCATATTTTGTCATGTTTAATTTTACCCTTTGTTATTTACCTTTCTATTCTGTTTTTATGCTTTTTGGTCAATCAAAAGGCAAGGGTAGTTTGGCTGCAAATAGTTGGTGCATCTGGAGTCTCTGCAGAAATACACTAAAAATTTTCCTGCTGTCTTAGAATTGAAATAAATGATTAAGACCAAAGGTACTTAATACATCCCATTCTAACTCTGCCTTTAGGTGGGACTGGTCACCCTACTGCAGGGCTTACTAGAAGTTCTAGAAGTATCTTTGGATTGGCCATATACCAGTTACCTCCAGACAGCTTCTCAGTTACCATAAAGGGAATTGAGATTAAGGAGGAGGCATGTGAGGAAGTGAAGCGGGTTGGGTCTATTCCCTCCATTCATTTTAATGAGTGTCCTCAAGTGGCTCATTGGTCAAAACAAGGTTGTCTGAAGTTAGCGGAGACCAGTCTTTCATTCACTGGTTAGATGATTGCTTAGCTAGGAGACTTGGGAACTGTTTCTAATGTTTGTGAACACGTAAAAGGGAATTGCAGAAATGTGGCATGACCAGGATGAGGAGGCAGGATGTAAAGCTGCCAGGGGGAGGAGTTTGGCATCACCTGCTTGAGTTTCCTCTGGAGGAAGGAGATATGAAAGATAGATTTCTGTAGCGTTAGCTCCAGATGATAGACGTACTGGGGACTGACACAATGTAAAGGACAAAGTTTTTATGGGACATGCATCATAGTGGAATGTCAATGGTATCTTGTCCACTGTAAGATACAGCCATATCTTGAAAGGACCTGTCACTGTTTACAGAACTGCACGGTAGTGAGTCCTTTGTCAGTGGACAATGACAAGTGACCACCATCCATATCATTCTCAAGTAGACAGTGAATGAGAAGAGCGATCGTAGCCAGCGAAGGGTAAGATGAAGTTGCCCAGGAAGGCAGGAAGATGACCTTTTCCTCCTCCAGTTCCAACATTAAAGACATAAATTCTTAGAGGAGGAGGAGCTAGCTGAGAGCCAGAACAACTTTTCTCTATAAACACCCACAGATGTACACACACCTACATATAGTTACACATACATACACATAAGCACTCATACACACTCTAAGTCACTAAATCCATCACTCTAGCATGTGCCGGAGGGAAGGAAGGGACAAGTTCTAGATCTCATGTGAGATTGAATTTTTAAGATTAGAAAGTCTAAGTCTTAGCAAATAATTATTCAAGTAGTTAAAAGTAGCTAACACATTATGAAATCTGGCTAAGAAGTCCTTAAGGAAGAGCCTTGTTGTTGGTAAGTGTCAGTTCTGACTCACAGCAATCCCATATAGGGTTTCCAAGGAGCGACTGGTAGGTTTAAACTACCGACCTTACAGTTAGCAGTCTAGTGCTTATCCTATAGTGCCACACCAGGAAGGGATTACCCAGAGGGAAAGGGAGGTTTCTAAATACATAGTTGAGAGCACTCAAAATGCAAGGTTTAAGAAGGAACTGAAAGGGACCAAGCAATGTAATTCATGTGCACCATAACAGTGTAGGACTAGCGGGCCCCTCTTTCTGTGAAATTAGGAGCTCATTTACTCAACAGATATTTCTGAATCACTACTGTTGTACTATAGAATTCACTGGAGAAACAGAAAGGTCCCTATCTTCAAGGAGCCTAACGAAAGAAACAGTTAAATTATTGAACAAATTTTTCTAAAGTGAGTGATCCATTCTCCAACTGCTTGAATCACCTTGAGTCATTTCAGAATTCTAAGATTACATCCTGCTCAAAGTTATTTAATGCTAAACAGATTTCAAGGAGCCCTGGCGGTGTAATGGGTAAGCACTCAGCTGTTAACCCAAAGGTCATAGGTTAGAATACAGCAGTGGCTCCATGGGAGGAAAGACCTGGTGATCTGCGCCCATAAAGATTACAGGAAACTAGGATAACTTTGGAGTCCTGGTGTGGTGCTGTGGGCTAATGCGTCACACTGCAAAGTCGTTGGAACTGCAACATCAGTGGTTCAAGCTCACCAGCTGTTCCTCGGAAACCTTATACAGGGTTGCTATGGGTCAGAATCGACTCGACGGCACTTAACAACAAAGCGTAATTTTATGGGGCAGTCCTACTCTGTCCTACAGGGCCATTGTGAGTTGGAATCAACTCGACAGTGCAGAACAACATACAGATTCCAGTAACAACAGTAAAATTAAAGCACTTCTCCAGCTTAATTCTCTGTGTTGTCAACTTTGGCTTCTTTTTGTCCCGGAAACATTTTTAAATCCAATCATGGCTCCATTTCTTCTCCTCAGGCTTTGCTTTTCTTTTTGTTGTTTGTCTGATAGAGGCAAATGGAGTGGGGATTGAGGGTGGGAGAAAAGGAAAAAAGAATTTATCTAGACATACATTTTAAGTTCCATTATTAAAAAAATAAATAAATACACTTCATCAAGGAAGACATCCAGGCTGCCAACAAACATATAAAGAAATGTTCACAAGCATTAACCATTAGACAGATGCAAATCAAAATAACAATGATATATCATCTCACCAACATTACCAGCGAAGTCCAAAAAAACAGACAACAAATTCTGCCAAGGGTGTGGAGAGATTGAGACCCTCCAACATTGCTAGTGGGACTGTAAATGGTTCAACCACTCTGGAAAAAGGTATGGTGCTTCCTCAGGAAGTTTGAAATAGAAAACTTTATGACCCAGAAATTTCTCTACTTGGTATATTGTTGTTATTGTTAGGTGCCATCGAGTCGGTACCGACTCATAGCGACCTTATGCACAGCAGAACGAGACACTGCCTGATCCTGGACCAACCTCACTATTGTTGCCATGCTTGAGCCCATTGATGCTGCCACTTTGCCAATCCATCTCTCTGGGGCTCTTCCTCTTTTTCTCTGACACCAAACATGATATCCTTCTCCAGTGACTGATCCCTCCTGACAATATGTTTGAAGTATGAGAGATGAAGTTTGGCCATCCTGGCCTCCAAGGAGCACTCTGGCTGCACGCATTCTTCCAACACAGATCTGTTGTTTCTTTTGGCAGCCCATGGTACTTAAATATTCTCCTCCAACACCATAACTCAAAAGCATCAATTCTTCTACAGTCTTCCTTATTCACTGTTCATCTTTCACAGGCATATGAGGTTATTGAAAATACCATGGCTTGGGTCAGGCTCACCTTAAGTCTTCAAGCTGACATCTCTGCTCTTCAACACTTTTGAAAGGCTGTGCAGATTTGCCTAATGCAATACGTCATTTGATTTCTTGACTGCTGCTTCTGTGAGTGTTAATAATTGATCCAAGAAGAATGAAGTCCTTGACAGCTTCAATCGTTTCTCTGTTGATAAGAATGTTGTTTATTGGTCCAGTGGTGAGGATTTTTGTTTTCTTTACGTTAAGATGTGATCAATACTGAAGCTGTGTTCTTTGACCTTCATCATTCAATATTTTAAGTCTTCTTCACTTTCAGCAAGCAAGGTTGTACCATCTGCATATAGCAGGTTGTTAATGTGATTGTTAATCGAATCCTGGAGCCATATTTTTCTTCATATAACCCAGCTTCTCGGATGATTTGCTTAGCATACAGGTTGAATAACTATGGTGAAAGAATACAGCCCTGTTGCATATCTTTCTTAATTTTAAACCATTCAGTGTTCCCATGTTCTGTTCGAACAACTGCCTCTTGGTCCATGTACATAAGTACAATTAAGTGTTCTGGCATACTCATGCATCACAATGTTGCCCATAGCTTGTCCACACAATCGAAAGCCTTTGCATAGTCAATAAAGCACAAATAAACATCTTTCTGATATTCTCTGCTTTCAGCCAAGATCCATTGGACATCAGCAATGTTGTCTCTCATTCCACAGCCTCTCCTGAATCTGGCTTGAACCTCTGGAAGTTGTCTATCAATGTATGCTTGTAGCCATTTCTGTGTTACCTTTAGTAAAACTTTACTCACATGGGATATCAAAGATATTGTCAATGATTCTTTAATCAGTAGTTTAAGTCCTCTTTGCTTTCAGGAAGCAAGGTTGGATCATCTGCATATCACAAGTTGTTTTCAGTCCTGATGCCATATTCTTCTTCATATAATCCAGCTTCTCAGATTATTTGTCCTTATTCCAAACTATTGAATGTCCCCTTGTTTCTTGGTCAATGTACAAATTCCTCATGAGCACAATTAAGTGTTCCAGAATATTAATTCTCTGCAATGCAGTCCATAGCTTGTCATGATCTACACAGTTTAAAGCCATTGCATATCCAATAAAGCACAGGTAAACATTTTTCTGATATTCTCTGCTTTCAGCCAAGATCCATCTGACATTAGCAATAATATCCCTTGCCTGAATCTGGCTTGAACCTCTGGCAGTTCCCTACAATGTACTATTGCAGCAGTTTTTGAGTTATCTTTAGCAAAACCTTAATTGTATGTGATATTAATTATATTGTCCAATGATTTCTGCATTCTGTTGGGTCACCTCTCTTTGGAGTGGGCACAACTATGGATTTCTTATAATCAGTTGGTCAGATAGCTGGCTTCCAAATATTTTGTCATAGATGAGTGAGCTCCTGTGCTTCATCAACTTGTTGAAAGATTTCCATTTGTATTCCATCAACTTCCAGAGCCTTGTTCTTTGCCAATGCCTTCAATGTACCTTGGATTTCTTCCTTTGGTATCATCGGCTCTTGATCATATGCTACCTCTTGTAATGGTAGAACAGCGACCATTTCTTTTTGGTACAGTGACTGTATGTTCCTTTTATCTTGTTTTAGTGCTTTCTGTATCATTCAATATTTTGCCAAAATAATCCTTCAGCATTTCAAGTTGAGCTTTGAATTTTTTCCTAAAAGTTCTTTCAGCTTGAGAAATGCTGAATGTGTTTTTCCCTTTTGGTTTCTAACTCCAGATCTTTGCACATTTCATTATGATATTTGGCTTTGTCTTCTCTAGCTGCCCTTTGAAAATTTTTGTTTAGCTCCTTTACCTCCTGAATTCTTCCATTTGTTTTAGCATCTCTATGCTGGAGATCAAGTTTCAAAATCTCTTCTACATGCATTTTTGCCTTTTCTTTTTTCCTTGTCTTCTTAATGACCTTTTGCTTTCATCCT
Organism: Chrysochloris asiatica; assembly: GCF_000296735.1. NCBI lineage: Eukaryota > Metazoa > Chordata > Mammalia > Afrosoricida > Chrysochloridae > Chrysochloris > Chrysochloris asiatica. The sequence continues at coordinate 81,859 of NW_006408912.1, forward strand.
ATATGATGTTCTTGCTATCATCCCACAGCTTCTCTGGTCTTTAGTCATTAGTGTCTAACGCATCAAATCTGTTCTTCAGATGATCTCTAAATTCAGGTGGGGTATGTTCAAGGTCATATTTTGACTCTAGTGGACTTGTTTTAATGTTCTTCAGTTTCAACCTGAATTTGCATATGAATAGTTGATTGCCTGTTCCACAGTCTGCCTCTGGCCTTGTTTTGACTGATGATATGGAACTTTTCCACTGTCTCTTTCCACAGATGTAGTTAGTTTGATTTCTGTATATTCTATCAGGTAAGGTCCATGTGAATAGCCATCTTTTATGTTGTTTTAAAAATAAAGAAATCGTTTGTCTTGCAAAATTCTATCATGGGATCTCTAGCATCATTTTTATCATCAAGGCTATATTTCCAACTACCGATCTGTTCTGTTTGTTTCTAATAGTCACATTCCAACAATCAGTAATTATCAATACATCTTGATTTTATGTTTCATCAATTTCAGATTGAAGAAGTTGGTTATTGTTGCTGGTTTTTGTTAAGTACTTTCCATTCGTTTCCAACTAATTGTGATCCTGTATAGGGTTTTGGAGGTGCAACCGGTGAGTTTGAACTGCCACCCTTGCAATTCAAACCAATCTATC
>NW_006408912.1:82776-87677 GCF_000296735.1 Chrysochloris asiatica
ATTTTCCTAGATACATACTTCGTACATTCCATGTTCCAATTATTAATGGTATTTGCAGCTGTTTCTCTTAATTTTGAGTTGTGCCCCATCAGTAAATATAGATCCTGAAAACTTTGCTTCACTTGAGTCATCATGATCAACTCTACTGTGAGGAGGCAGCTCTTCCCCCGTTGTATTTTGAGTGCTCTCCAACCTGAGCGATTCATCTTCTGGCACTGTATCTGACAATAGTCTGGGGCTATTCATCATGTTTCAATATGCAGTATTCTGGGCTGTCTGTCAGTGTTTCACTGCTATCCATACGGTTTTCAGTGCCTAAATTTTCAGAATGAGTCCTCCTTTCCTTATTCTGAGTCTGCCTTCCTTAGGAAGCTCAGCTGAAACCTGTCTACCATGGGTAACCCTGCAGCATTCAAAATATCATTGGCATATCTTTCAGCATCACAGCAACATGCAAGACACCACAGTGTGACAAAGTGACAGATGAGTGGTGGCTAGCAGAGGAGCGGTATATATGAGTACAGACTTGGTAAAGTGTAGGGTCAGTGAACAAGAGGAAGATTCCCTGCAAGATAGATAGAGATAATTGACACAGTAGCCACAGCAATGGGCTCAAGTGTAACAATTGTGAGGATGGTGCAGGACCAAACAGTATTTGCTTCTGTTGTGCATAAGGGTCACTATGAGTCAGATCCGACTCATGGCACCTAACAACAAGTCTAGACATAACAGCTTTGCTTTGAAAAGAACGCATAGTAAAACTATAAAAATGCTAAATGCTTTTATAACTGTAAAGCCCAAGTATACAAAGCAATGCAAAAGCCTGACTACTGCAGCCACCAAAGTACACTTAATTGACTATAATCCCAGATGCTAATTGAATGGTTATTGGACAATGTGCTGATTTAAATGACAATGAGTGTCATCTAGTGGATTCTGACTCATAGCAACCCCATATTGGGCTTCCAAGGAGCGGCTAGTGCATTTGAACTGTTGACCACAGTTCAGTGCTTATCCTATAGCACCATAATAGGACTTAATATGTCACCTAAAGGAAGAAGAAAGTTCACTTCTGCATTGCTTCTATTTATTAACTTAAATAAAAGAGATGTCTGGCATCAAGTGAAATTTATTGATGCAATATTGTATGAAACCATTATTGTGAAAAGTCAAGAAAAGTTTTTTATACTAAAAGAGAGAAAAAAACAAAGTTTATTGATATTGTTGTTATTAGAAGCCATTGAGTTTGTCCCAACTCATAAGTGACCTTATGCACAACAGAACCAAACACTGCTCCTTCCTGTGCTAATCCCATTGTCATTGCTATGCTTGAGCCCATTGCTGTTGCTGAGATTAGATGTTACCAATTTCTTCTTTTGTTTTGTTATATTTTGTCTAAGCTAAATAATGGAAACCAGAGAGAAATGTTATCCAGTCTTTTTCTATGATCTTCAAATGTGACATTTACACTCACAATATCTGAGGGTCACATGTGAGTGTGGATTTGAGATGGTTCAGCAAACCACCAGGCATGATCAAAAAGAGTTCACTGAATCTGCTAGAGCAATTTTTCAAGTCAGTACAACACAGGAGTAGAGGAGAGCAGTGGTCAGATCAAGGTCTCTGAAGTTCAGCTGGCCTTGGGTCAAGTTCAACTCCTAACTTACTACTTTTTGAACCTTGAAAAAATAAGGTCTCTAAGCCTCAATGTATTCATCAGCAAATATTTTAAGTTCTCTTCATTTTCAGCAAGCAAGGTTGTACCATCTGCATATCGCAGGTTGTTAATGAGCCTTTCTTGCTTGCTGAAGGTGAAGAGGACTTAAAATATTTACTGATGAAGATCAAAGACCAAAACCTTCGGTATGGATTGAATCTTAATGTAAAGAAAACAAAAATCCTCACCACTGGACCAATAAACAACATTCTTATCGGCAGAAAAAAAGATTGAAGTTGTCAAGGACTTCATTCTTCTTGGATCAACTATCAACACTCATGGAAACAGCAGTCAAGAAATCAAACAATGTATTGCATTAGGCAAATCTGCTGCACAAGACCTTTTTAAAATGTTGAAGAGCAAAGATGTCAGCTTGAGGATTAAGGTGCGCCTGACCCAAGCCATGGATTTTCAATAACCTCATATGGATACGAAAGATGAACAGTGAATAAGGAAGACCATAGAAGAATTGATGCTTTTGAGTTATGGTGTTGGAGGAGAATATTGAAAGTGCCATGGGCTTCCAAAAGAACAAACAGATTTGTATTGGATGAAGTGCAGCCATAGTGCTCCTTGGAGACCAGGATGGCCAAACTTCATCTCTCATACTTCAGACGTATTGTCAGGAGGGACCAGTCACTGTAGAAGGATATCATGTTTGTTAAGGTGGAGGGTCAGAGAAAAAGAAGAAGACCCCAGCAAGATGGATTAGCAAAGTGGCAGCATCAATGGGCTCAAGCATGGCAACGATTGTGAGGTTGGCCCAGGACCAGGCAATGTTTCATTCTGTTGTACATAGGATTGCTATGAGTCAGTACCAACTCAATGGCACCTAAGAACAACAAGCCTCAATGTTATTAGCTGTAAAATGGACAATAATCATCCACCTATTGAGAGGATTAAAGGAGGTTATAAAAACAAATTATACAACAGTACTTTCTGAACAGAAAGAACTTAATAAGTTCTGGTGTACTGCTATTTGATAAACACTGGACAGCTAATCACAAGGTCAGCTGTTCAAATCCACCCTATACAGGGTCGCTATGAGACTGTAAGATGGTGCAGAACCAGGCAATATTTCATTCTGCTCTGCATAAAGTTGCTATGAGTCAGAACTAACTCATGGGTACTTAATAACAACAATGCTATTAATATAAAAATGTTTTGAGCAAAAGAACCAAAGGAGTCACCTTCCCCACCTACTCTTTTCTCTACTGGTAAGACAATGTTGAGGCAACCCCATGTTTAAAACTGGATGGAAACCAGAACATTCTAAATCCGAGAAACAAAATTGTTTTAAATATGAACAACATTGTGGTAAACAATATTATGGACTAAATCATGTGCCTGTAAAGTATGTATTGAAGTCCTAACTCCTGTACTTATAAATATGACTCTGTTTGAAAATACAGATGGGAGGGGGTTGTTTTGTTTTGTTAATGAGGTCATATCATAGTAGTATGGGACCTAAATGTAATCACTTTTAAGTTATTACAAAGTTTAATAGACAGATAGACCCAGGAGGAAACAGCAAAGAACACCAACGAACTCCAAGGAACTCTAAGGAGTTCTCAGATTATCAACAAAGAAGGACCATGCCTTAGAACCAATGCCCTGATTTAGACTGCTAGCATCCAAAACTGTGAGACAATCGATTCTTTTAAAGCCACCCACTTGTGATACATCTGTTATGGCAGCACTAGCATATTAAGGCAAATAATAAAACTTCAAGAAGCAGCTTATCATTTAAAGGAGACTCATGAATCTCCTGGACACCATTCTAAGACCTTTCTGTGGTAAGGCCACTCTGTGGTTTATGGTTGTGAGTATTGGGCAGACTTGTCCATGAATAGTAGACATGAAGAAAAAATGTCTGGAACCCTACATACTAGGCCTTGAAGATGTCACTTACCAAGTGACAAAATTGTGGCCTTAGTAGATAGTATCCCCCACCCTTCTGTGTATTGCTTGTGTATTGCTAGAAGCTATGCCACTAAGTGTCAGGGGCCAGCCCCGACAAACTTATTAGGGGGCTCACAAAGGGAGATGTGGAGTTGGCAGAAGAAATCACACGGAGTCGATGGTTTGTGCTGAATTCTGATGATGATGATTTTACTCAATTATCTAGCTCCTTATATATCGTTACAATACCCCATGATCTCATAATAATCAATTTCTTTGAAGCATTACACATCCTTGATTATATCAATTTTTACTTTTTGTCTATGCAATGTTGACAAAAGTATTTTTCTTAAAACAGTTTTCTTGGTCCATTCATATCTAGTTCTTTTCATCCATCTTTCTGACATCCTAAAATGTCAAGCTAACCTTAAAACATAATTCTAAATCTTTACTCCTATTTCTACCCTCACCTATTATTTTCTATAGATTCATTAATCACAACATGTACCTAAACATTATTTTCTATGGTAATTGACAACACTGTTGTTTCTCATGATTGATTAAACAAGAAAAACAAGAACATAAAAAAGCACTTAAAGTTTTGTAGTTAAGAAGAAATGGAACAACTTCCTTATACTAACAACTTCTCTATACAAAACATCAAGTTAATTTTCTACCTATGATCTATTACTATTCCCTCAACTTTTAATTGCAACTTAGCTAATTTTCTAGAGGTCTTAATGTTCCTGACTGAAACTACCCAGAATGTTGAATGTAATCTTAAACTTGAACTGGCAAAACTTTAGCTGGTTTTTCCTAGTGGTGAAACTTGTTGTTAGTGTAAAAAGCATTCTTTAGGACTACGCATGATTGAATATAGTGTGAAGGTGTCTAAATGTAATTTTTTACCTTTTATATGATCATTGAAGAGTTCTACTAAAAACTTCTATAATAAAATCAAGAAAAATCAAAAATGAACTATTCATAAAAGGAAAAGACAGAAACTGCAAGTCCCCCACATGAGGTTCCCTTTGGGGCTTTGCCAACCAAGGAGATACTCACTGTTGCTTTGCTAAAACAATGAGCTTTTCATGCGCAGGGTTTTTCGCCGTTCTGTTCCTCTATGGCATGGTGTCCACCAACTAAGCATTCCAAATATCAGTTGGGTCACTCAGATGTACAGGTTTCAGAGGAATTCCCTAATTGAGATACTCTAGGAAGGAGGTCAAGGAGCTCTGGTAGCGTAGTGGTTACGAATCGAGCTGCAAACTGCAAGGTCAGC
>NW_006408912.1:89132-93573 GCF_000296735.1 Chrysochloris asiatica
TAATAGCAGCAGCAATGGGCTCAAACATGTGAGGATGACACAAGTCCAGGGAATGTTTCACTCTGTTGGAACTAGCAACAACAATCCTGAGTTGTTGTTAGTTCCAACAATTATGAGTTGGAACTAACAACAACAATCCTTATCCAAAGTAAATTCTTTAGACAGGTTTTAGCAGCTTTGGTTGTAAACCAGGATAAAGGCAACCATGAACTGAGTCCAAGTTTTCCTTATCATCCATCTTTACACTTGGATGTGACTGCAGTTCCCTTCCTTCTCCCTCTCCCGAGGCAGACATTGCTAATGGATCACAGCACTCTTTCCTAATGAATCCAAATTCTACTCTACACTGTACCTCAAGCAGTTACTGTCATCCAACCAAATTTGACAAGTGTGTTTTACCCCATTTGCTAAATCTGACTAAGACAGAATTTTATTCAGAAGACTGAGAAATACTAAAAACTAAAATAGAAAATAGAAAACCATAATCGATAGGAGCTGCTGTTATTATTCAAATATATAATAAAAAATTTAAATACTGCTGTGTGTCAACTCATCTCACTATGGGTTTGAATTGTTTTCATGGCTTTCCAATCTCACATCTATTTTAAACTCCCTCTGGGTTTCCAACATGTTTCTGACTCATTTCTCTCTTCTACCTTTTAAAATCCAGTGGCCACTCAGAGGCTGGACCTTACCTCCCTATTTAAGAGCATTCCTCATCTTAGGCCTTCCAACATTTAACATTGTCTCTGTATCACTATCAATAGAGCTAGGAGTGAGCTCAACCTTTCTCTGGAAGTGGTGATTTAATATGTGAATTATATGGTTATTAGAATGGGTGCCAGGGAAACAGTGTAATGTATGTAATGTAAAGGCTGATGGGGCTGGAGAAGCTGAATATGTCTGGATGATTTCTGGCACTTCTTTTAATGCTATGTCAATTATTCTTATGACCGATCATTCAAAACTGTCTTTACCTTCTAATAATAATAATAATATTTTTCACTTAACATTGCACCTTTCACCAGAGGATTTCAAAGAGCTTTGCAAACATTTATTAGCACTTTATGAAGTGGGCAGGTAATATATAAATACCAGTCACATGCCCCTGAATAGCAGTCATTAATAGTTCCCTTGACACCACATTCAAGTTAAGGCAGAAACTAAAAAAGACTGCATAAATGAAAACCCAGGCATCATGATTACTGACATTTACTGGGTACCCATAGAATCCTGGCAGGGATGGACCTCATTTTCTTGTCTCTTCATGTGGCAGGAGAGGTTGTCTGTTTCCTCCCTCCTGCTGCCTCTTGTCATATACAAATACTTCTTCTTGAGACACAATACAGACCAAAGTGATGGTAACCAAAGAGGAATACTGGAGTTTTTTTAGTCTCATAGCTCTTAGAATATTTGCTGAGAGGAAAAAGAATGTTGAATTGTTCTATAGATGATCATCAAACAGGAATCCAAAGTGTCTTCACTCCTGTGGTTGTTAGATGCCCTTGAATCGATTCCTGCTCATGGCAACCCCCTGGGTTTCAGAGTAGAACTGTGCTCCATAGAGTTTGCATATCTTTGCTAGGAGATATCCAGGTCTGTAGTCCAAAGTGACTTTGAACCACCCACCTTTTGACTCATCATTTTCAAGATTCTCACACTCAACAGAATCAGCATGTCACATCAATATGCTGAACAATGTTTAGATGCTTTCCTTCACTTCATACTTCCAAATTGGTCATCTTCAGACCTATGGAAAATAAGAAAGAGGCCCAGCTCTGACTGATATACTTTTAATAGTGGTTTCCTTAGAAATGCAAAGAGAAGCTTTGAAGTCTTAGGTGTGGCCTGATAGCTTATTTTCCATGGATGTTCTTTTTCCTCAGTTTCTGTCTGGGTGAAAGAAAGAGATGGCTTTTTCCGTTCATGTATTCAGCAACCATCTCTTGACTTTCTAATAAAAGCCAGTTTCTAGTTACTGGGTTTATAACAGGGAACAAAACAGACAAAAGTCTCACTCCTGAAACTTACTTTCTAGATGAGGTGAGGTGTAGGGAAGAGAGAAAATGAAACTAAAGAGCAAACATCATTTTTAAAGGAAAATGTCTCAACATAATTAAGGGCATACATAACTTCTTCTGGTGTGGCGCTATAGGATCAGCACTGGACAGTGAACCACAAGGTCATCAGTTCAAACCTACCAGTTGCTTCTTGGAAACACTATACAGGGTAGCTATCAGTCAGAACCGACTCAATGGTACTGCACAACAACATAAAAAAAAAAAAACCAACAAAAAAAACCCAACATCATTCTCAATAGAGATAAGTGGAAACCATTACCCTTGTGAACAGGAATCAGACAAGGATATCCTTTATCACTACTTCTGTTCAAGATTGTGGGAGTCCTGGTGTGGCGCTGTGGGTTAATGCACCATTCTGCAAAGCTGTTTGATCTACAAGGTCGGCAGTCCAAGCTTACCAACCACTCTTCAGAAACCCTACGCAGGGTTGCTATGGGTTGGAATTGACTCTATGGCACTTAACAACAACAACAATTCAATATTGTGCTGGAAGTCTTAGCCAGAGCAGTAAAGTGGTGAAGGGAAATTAAGTCCTCCAAACTGGCAGGGAAGAAGTAAAACTCTCTCTATTTGTGGATGATACAAACCTATACTTAGAAAATCTCTAAGAGTCAGCAAGAAAACTATTGGAAATCATTGGAAAATTCAGCAAAATGGCAAGGTATAAGATCAATATACAAAACTAGTTGGATTCCTTTATGCTAATAAAGAACATTCTGAAAGTAAATACAGAAAACAATACTATTTACAAAAGACGAAATTCTTAGGAATAAATCTAACCAGCGAAACAAAAGACCTATACAAACAAAACTGCCAAATACTGCTGCAAGAAACCAAAATTTGGTGTTGTTAAGAGCCATCTAGTTGGTTCTGAATCACAGGGAACCTGTTATTGGTTTTTCAAGGATCAACTGGTGGGTTTGAACCATCAACTCCATGGTTAACATCCAGTGCTTATTCATTCTACAGCACCACACCAGAACACCACCAGAAACCAAACAAACCTATAAAAATTTAAAAAAGAAAAATTTCATGCTTATGGATAGGAAGATCTAACATTGTGAAAAATGTCAACACTACCCAAAGCAATGTAGAGATATAATGCAATCCCAATCCAGGCTCCAACAACATTCTTTAAATAGATGGACAAATTAAATCATTCGCTTTGTATGGAAAGGAAACAGACCCCGGGTAAGCAAAGCATTACTAAAAAAGAATAAAATACAAGGCCTTTCATTTGCTAATCACAAAACCTACTATACTGCCACAGTAATCAAAACAACATAGTACTGGTACAGCAACTATATATAGATCAATGGAACAAAATTGAGATCTCAGAAGTAAATTCAACCACTTAAGCTAAGTTGATCACTGACAAAGGACCAAAACACATTAAGTGGAGAAGAAATAATCTCTTCAACAAATGGTGCTGGCAAAACTGGAAATCCATTTTTAGAACAATGAAACAAGACCCATGTCTTACACCATATACAAAAACTAACTCAACAGGGATTAAAAACATAAATATAAAATCTAGAGCTATAAACGTTATCAATGAAAAGACAGGAATAAACTTAGGGGCTCTGATACATGGCATAAATGCACTACCAAGCATAACTGACAACACATAAACATTGGAAGACAAAATAGATGACTGGAACCTACTAAAAATGAGACACTTAAGTACATCAAAGGTTTCACCAAAAAAGTAAAAAGAGAAACCACATATAGGAAAAAATTTTGACAATGACACATCAGACAAGGTTTGTTGTTGTTGTTGTTAAGTGCCATGGAGTTGGTTCCGACTCATAGTGACCCTGTGTAGAGTTTCTAAGGGGCAGCTGATGAGTTTGAGTCTAAAATTTACAGACCACTTCAGTACCTCAAGAAGAAGACAAATAATCCAAATCAAAAGTGGCCAAAGAACATGAACAGACACTTCATCAAATAAAGCAATCAGGTGGTCAATGAACTTGTAAAGCAATGCTCTTGATCACTAGCTGTTTCAGAGATGCAAATCAAAGCAACAATGAGATATCATCTTATCCCAGCATTAATAACTAAGTTCAAAAACACAGAAAACAACAAATGCTGGAGATGGTGCAGAGATTATGGGACCTTCCTACATTGATGATGAGACTGTGAAATTTTGCAACTACTGTGGGAAACTGAATGTGCTTTCTCAGAGGTAGAAATAGAAATACCTTATGACCGAGCAGTAGCATAGATATTGGCACACCTTTGTTCATTGCAGCATTATTCACATTAGCACAAAGATGGTGACAGCCTAAAGTCATAGTACCAGAAAGAAACGGTCGATGTTCAGCCATTTCAAGAGGAAGAATATGATCAAAAGTCAA
>NW_006408912.1:94893-97045 GCF_000296735.1 Chrysochloris asiatica
GGAATGCGGAAATCACTGGACAATATCATTAATATCACAAGCAAGTAAAAATTTTATAAAGATAATTCAAAAGTAGCTGCAACAGTACATAAATTGGGAAATGCCAGTAATTCAAGCTGGATTCAAATGAGGATGTGGAATGAAGGATATCACTGCTGAAGTCAGATGAATTTTGGCTGAAAGCAGAGAATACCAGAAAGGTATTTACTTGTGCAAAGATTTTCAACTGTGTGGATCATGACAAGCTATGGACAAGAGTGTGCAGAATGAGTATTCTGGAATCCTTAATTGTGCTCATGAGGAACCCATAATATAGACAAAGAGGCAGTCATTCAAAGAGAACAGGGGAACACTGAATGGCTTAAAATCAGGAAAGGTGTGTGCCAGGGTTGTAATAGTTCACCATACTTATTTCACTTGTATGCTGAGCACATAATCCAAGAAACTGGGTTATGTGAAGAAAAACGTGGCATCAAGATTGGAGAAAACTCATTAATGATCTGTGATGTGCAGATGACACAACCTTGCTTGCTGAAAGCAAAGAGGACTTAACATATTGATGAAGCTCAAAAACCACAGACTTCAGTACGGGTTGCACCTCAGTGTAAAGAAAACATAAATCCTTACAACTGGATCAATGAGTAACATCATGATAAATTGAGAAAAGATTAAAGTTATCAAATATTTCATTTTGTTTGGATCCACTCTTAACACTTATGGAAGCAGCAGTCAAGAAACGTATTGCATTGGGAAAATCTGCTGCACAAAATCTCTTTAAAGTGTCCAAGAGCATGAAGACGACTAAGGTGTTCATGACCCAAGCCATGGTATTTTCAGCAGATTCAAACGAACATGAAAATTGGGCAATGAATAAGGAAGAATGTAGAAGAATTGATGTAGTTGAGTTATGGTGCTGGAGAAGAATATTAAAGGTACTCTGGACTGCCAGAAGAACAAATGAATCTGTGTTAGAGGAAGTACAGCCAGAATGCTCCTTAGAAGCCAGGATATCCAGATTTCATCTCTCATAATATTTTGGACATTTTATCAGGAAGGACCAGTTCCAGAGAAGGACATCATGCTGGGTTAAGTGGAGCTTCAGCAAAAAAAAAAAGGAAGATCCCTAATGAGATGGATTGGTACAGTAGTAGCAGCAATGGGCTCAAGTGGAACAATCACAAAGTTGGCACAGGACCAGGAAGTGCTTCATTCTATTTTACATAAGAACACTATAAGTTAGAATTGACCTGACAAGTTGGAACTGACTTGATGGCACCTAACAACAACAACAGATACCCATCAGCAAAGGAACAGTTGGTCAAACTTTAGTACATACATATATACAATGGAATGTTATGCAAGATTGAAGAATGATGATACATATATAAAACATCAAATATCTTGGAGGAACCTGGAGGACATTATGCTGAGTGAAATTATTCTTTCACAACGGGACAAATTTTACATGAGCTCAATATAGTAAAAAGTCAATAAAATATTTTTATTCTATAAAAAACTTTCTTTGATGGTTACCAAGGGTGGAAAGGAAGGGAGAATTATTCACTGGCTAGAGTGTAGACATGTGCTGACTTGGGAGATGGGGAAGGCAATTAAAAAGAAAAGGAAGGAAGAAGGAAGAAAGGGGGGGAAAAGGAAGTCTATTTCTTTTTCTTTTTTTTTTTCCTTCTTTATACAGGAAGGGAAACAATGTATACTTGCTTTCTCCTCAGCACAAACCATTGGGAACTTTCCTACACATTAAAAAAAGGGACAGTAAAGAAGGGGAAAAAGAAAAAGGAATTTGGAAATGAATAGCGGTGATGTACGTGCAGCGTGGGGGTGTGGCTGGGTGTACCTGTAAAAATGGTTGAAAAGGCTAATAAAAAATATTAAAGAAAGAAAAAAAGAAAGAAACTATAAAATAATGATGAACAAATAGGAAAAATGTATGTATCTTTGGTCAACTAGATAATTTAATAAACATTAGAAAATTCTTTACTATTTTACTTCATTAATAGGGTAATTATATAATTTTTTTTCTTATTTTCACAATGAATTGGAAACTTCTTGGACCTTATAAACAAGGTATTTTTTGAAATCATATGGAACTGCTTTTTTATTATTTGTTTTTATCTTTTTCACATAATTAAGA
>NW_006408912.1:98435-99456 GCF_000296735.1 Chrysochloris asiatica
ATCGGCTGGGGACCCCAGAGACTGGAGTGATTTTTAATTGCTGTTGTTAGCTGTCATCAAGCTGCTACTAGTTGATGGCAACCCCATTCATGCACAAGGAGCTCAGATCATTGGTATCCTCAGGTTTTCACTGGCTGATAATTGAAAGGAGATTATGAGGCCTTTCCTTTTCATCTATGTCAGGCTAGAAGTCCCGCTGAAGCCTGTTCAGCAACCAAGCTTCAACTGACAGATGTTGCTGTTGTTAAGTGCCGTCGAGTTGTTTCCAACCCATAGTGACCCTGTGTAGGGTTTCCGAGGAGCAGCTGGTGAGCTTGAATGGCCAACTTTGCAGTTCAAACAGCTTTGAAGTTTGGCTCATTAACCCACAGCGCCACACCAGGACTTCAGATAGGTGGTGGCTTTTCACGAGATTCATGGTTCAGGAATGGAACCTGGGTCTCCCATACAGAAGGCAAGAATTCTACCACTAACGAGTTATGCCTGCAATTCTCCCTCCCCCAGCACCACTGAATACAACTTGTCTTTCAAATCCCACCTTCTTCATGAAGCTTTCCACAAATACCTAAGCTCAGATATTTCTTCTCCTCCTTAACTATCTCATTACCCATAGTTAAGGCCACTCAGTTTTGAACTTTATTGTGTTCAAATTGCTTTCTTAATTTTGTCTCACCAAGTAATCTCTATAACTTTCTGAATTCAGGGATCATTATTTGTATTTCTTTCTATTATCCATGACACATAATAAGTGAATAATGCATATATGTTGATTAGCTAAATGAGTAATTTGGAATTCACTTATGTTTGATGTAGAAGTGCAGCCATAACATGTACATGCACAGATGCCTAGAATCTTGCCCCTATCTAGTCCTGACCTCTTTGTCAGGCTTGGTTTTCATATCGAGAGGATAGGAGCAATAGTTTTTTGGTTGTTTTTGTTTATTTGTTTGTTTTAGTTTTTATTGTGATTTGAGTGAAAGTTCACAGGGCAAATCATCAGCTTTACAATCAATGAATGATA
>NW_006408912.1:103861-131563 GCF_000296735.1 Chrysochloris asiatica
ACCATAAAAAAGCCCAACATATTATTTTGCCATGTGTTCTCTTTGTAGGAATTTCATGGTGAAGATTTAGGATGGTCTTTTGAGCCAATCAAATTCGTCTTCTACCATTCTTCTAAAAAGTTAAAAAACAAAACAAAACAAAAACTGTTTTGTATAAATTGCACCCAAAACTCCAGGATATACCTCACTTATAAAACTTGAAATACTAAATATGAACACCTGAAATACATGCTGCATAACTGATGGCAGTTAAAAGCCAATGATATCTTAAAGATATTTTAAAGATTTAGTATTTATCATTGTGACGGAGCTTTTATGTTTGATGTTACACAAAGCTGTGAGCTCACTTCTGAATCAATGATATTTTATTGCTTGCAGTAATATTTATGGAATGTTACTGTGAACAAAGCAGAGCAGGCCAAGTCTATTCCCAACATAACCTATAAATAATGTAAGTAAATAAACGAAACAAATCTTCAGGAACCAATGCATTATTTACTATTCCTTGCTGCTGAAATATGAGTTTGAATTTTGGTTACATATTAATGTAAGATCTTAGCCATTTCTAGGTCTCCCTAGGGAGTCCAATTCTAGGACTTAACACAGAATTAACCTTGCATGCCTTCCCAACTCCGTTATCAAAAGCCACACTCCTCTCAGGAACAGGAACCAGAGCTGGACTATGAAAGCAACTTCTCCATCATAGGCCAGTAATCTGCATTTATCCCAGGAATGTCTACATCACAGTGTGAATAACAAAATGGGTGTTCAAAAGTCTATGACTAATTGGGATTTACAAGGAAAACTCACCAAGCAAGGGATTTATCTCACTGTTGAAGTTATTTTATCCTTTATATACTATACTCAGAATTTCTGAGAGGTGCAAACAGTGAACACATTGGGCTGGAAATCAAAATGTTGGAGGTTCAAATCCACCTAGAAGCACCTCACAAGAAAGGCCAGATAATATACACTTCTAAAAAAACCAGCCGTTGAAGACTCTTTGGAACACAGTTCTATTCTGATACACATGGAGTTGTCATGAATCAGAACCTTCTCCATGGCAACTAGGTTTTTTTTTTTTGTTTTTTTTTATATTACACTCAGAGTTGTTGTTATTGTTAAGTACTGTCGAGTCATTTCCAACTCATAGCCACCCTCATTTGGAGTTGTGTTCTACAGTCTTCCTTATTTATTGTCCAGCTTTCACCTGCATATATTGTTGTTTCTGTTAGGTGCCTTAGAGTCAACACCGACTCATTGTGACCTTATGCACAACAGAATGAAATAATGTCCGGTCTTGCTCCAACCATACAATCTTTGCTACACTTGAGCCCATTGCTGTTGCCATGAGCCAATCCATCTTGTTGAGTGTCTTCCTCTTTTTTGCTGATGCTCCATTTTACCAAGTATGATGAGCTCCAGGAACAGATTCCCTACTGATAATATGTCTGAAGTATGAGAGACAAAGTCCTGTCATCTGGCTTTTAAGGAGCATTCTGGCTGTATTATCCAACACAGACTAGTTTATTATTTTGGCAATCCATGTACTTTTAATGTTCTTCTCCAACACCATAACTCAAATGCATCAATTCTTCAATGGTCTTCTTTATTTATTATCCAACTTTCACATGCATAAGAGGTTACTGAAAATACCATGGCTTGGGACCGGCCTACCTTAGTCCTCAAATTGGCATCTTTAATCTAGAATACTTTAAAGAGGTCTTGTGCACCAATATGTTATTTAATTTTTTGATTGCTGTTTCCATGAGTGATAATGGTTGATTGCAGCAAAATGAAGACTTGGACAACTTCAATCTTTCTCCATTTATCTTGATTTTATTTATCGGTCCAGTGGTAAGGATTTTTGTTTTCTTTAAGTTGAGATGCAGCTGATGCTGAAGATTCTGGTCTTTAATCTTCATTTTAAGTCCTCTTCACTTTCAACAAGCAAGGTTGCATCATCTGCATATTGCAAGTTGTTAATGAGTCTTCCTCCAATCCTGATGCCATGTTCTTCTCCATATAATCTAGCTTCTTGAATTAGTGCTCTACATACAGAATGAATAAGTATGATAAAAAAGTGCAATCTTGACACATACCTTTCCTAATTTTAAATCATTCAGTGTCCCCTGGTTATGTTTGAAAAACTGCCTCTTGGTCTGGGTACAGGTTCCTCATGAGCACAATTAAGTGTTCTGGAATACTCATTCTCTGCAATGTGCTCCATAGATTGTCATCCACACAATCAAAAGGATTTGCATAGCAATAAAGCATAGGTAAACATTTTTCTGGTATTCTCTGCCTTTATTCAAGATCCACATGACATCAGCAATGATATCCCTCATTGCTCATTCCCAGCTGAATCTGGCTTGAACCTCTGGCAGTTCTCTGTCAATGTGCTGTCGCAGTCATTTCTTAATTACCTAGGCACTGTGGGTTAATACACTGGACTGCAAATTCAGTTTGAACCACAAGGTCGGCAGTTCAAGCTCACCAGCTGCTCCTTGGAAACCCTATACAGGGTCACTATGGGTCGGAACCAACTCAACAGCACTTAACAATAACAATATAGCAAAATATTACTTGAAGGTGATAATAATGACATTGTCCAATTATTTCTGCATTCCACTGGGTCACCTCTCTTTGAAATGGTACAAATAAGGATCTCTTCCAATCCGTGGGCCAGCTAGCTGTCTTCCAAATTTCTTGGCATAAATTAATGTCTCCAGTGCTATCTCAGTATGCTGAAAGCTTTCAATTTGTATTCCATCAATTCCTGTAACCTTGTTCTTTGCCAATGCCTTCAGTGCACCTTGGACTTCTTCCTTCAGTATCGTTGGCTCTTGAACATATGTTGACTATTGAAACAGTTGAACATCAACCATTTCTCTTTGCTAGAGTGACTCTGGGTATTCCTTCCATCTTCTTTTGATGATTTCGGCATCATTCAGTATTTTGCTCATATTGTTGTTATTGTTAAGTATGTTGAGTCAATTCCGACTCATAGTGACCCAGCATAGGGTTTCCAAGGATCAGATGATGGGTTTGAACTTCTGACCTTGCACCTAAAACCAACTTAGCATTCCAGCGCATTATCCTGTAGCACAACAACAATCCTTCAATATTGCCAGTCAAGACTTGAATTTTTCTTCAGTTCCCTCAATTTTAGAAATGCTGAATATGTTCTTCTCCTTTGGTTTTCTGACTCCAGGTCTTTGCACATTTCATAATAATATTTGATTTTGTCTTCTCAAGTTGCCCTTTCAAATTTTCTATTCAACTCTTTTACCTCCTCATTTCTTCCATTTGCTTTAGCATCTCTATGCTGAAGGGCAAGTTTCAAAGTCTCTACTAATATCCATTTTGGTATTTTCCTTCCTTCTTGTCTTCTTAGTCACCCATGGCAGACAAGTTTCAGTTAAGCTTCCAGACAAAGATAAATAAGGAAGAAGAGATGGACTACTTCTGAATGTTTAGTCACTGAAAACTTCATGAATAGCAGTGGCACACTGTCAGATAGCACCAGAATATTGAATACTGAAACATCATGAAGAACACCAGAATATTGCCAGATATAGTGGCAGAAGATGAGTCCCTCAGGTTGAAAGGCACTAAAAATACTACTGTGAAAGCTGTCTCCTCCAAGTGAGGTGACTGTGATGATAGGAAGAAAGTAAATTTTTCAGTACCTTCGCTTGCTGATGGTGCACAACTCAAAATGAGGAGAAGCAGCTTTAAGCATTCATTAATAATTAGAACATGAAATGTACAAAGTGTGAATCTGATAAAATTGAAAGTTGTCTGAAATGAAATGGAATGCATAAACATCAACATCCTAGGCAATAATGAGCTGAAATAGGCTCATTGGCCATTTTGGCCATTTTGAATCTCACAGTCACATGGTTTACTATGCCTGAGATGACAAATTGAAGAGGAATGGCACAGCATTCATCATCAAAAAGAACATTTCAAGGTCGGTCTTGAAGTATGTATATGTATACAAGGGTGACCAGTTAATACACTATTATTCAAATTTACGCACCAACCATTAAAGCCAGTCATGATGAAATTGAAGAATTCTACCAACTTATTCAGTCTGAAATTGTTCAAACATGCAATCGAGATGTACATGGGCCTCACCAGATGGAACACACAGAAATTAAATTGACTACATCTTTGTAAAGACACTGGAAAAGCTCCATATCATCAGTCAAAATAAGGGCAGGACAGACTGTGGAACAGACTCTGTTACTCATATGCAAGTTCAGGCTGAAACTGACAAAAAATTAAAATAAGTCCTTGAGAGCCAAAATACGATCTTGCACATTTCCACCTGAATTTAGAGATCATCTGAAGAGTAGATTTTATGCATTAGACACTAAAGACCAAAGTTGTTGGATGACATCAAGAACATCATACAGGAAGAAAGCAAATGATAACATGCATCTGAGGTGATTGAAAATACGATGGCTTGGATCAGACACTACTTAGTCCTCAAACTGAAAACTTTAAGGAGGTCGTTGGCAACAGATTGGCCTAATGAAATATGCCCTTTGATTTCTTGACTGCTGCTTCCATGATTGTTGATTATGGAACCAAGAGATTTAGAAGACAGCTACCTAACCAACTGATGGGAAGAGATCTATATTTGTGCCCATCCAAAGAAATGTGATCCAACAGTATGTAGAAATTGTCAGATAGCATCATTAATGGTACACACAAGTGGAAATTTGCTGAAGATAATTTAAAAATATATGCAGCAATACTCGACAAGAAATTGCCATAAATTTAAGCCCAAGTGTGAATCTTGACTAAAAATAGAGAATATCAGAAAAAAAAAGAATGTTTTATTGACTGTGCAAATGCATTTGACTGAATGGATCATAGAAAATTATGGATAACATTGGAAAAACAGAATTCCAGAACACTTAATTGTGTTCATGCAGAACCTATACCTAGACCAGGGGACAGTTGTTTGAACAAAACAGAACAAAGCAAAATGTGCAGTTTAAAATCAGGAAAAATGTGTGATGGGGTCATATCTTTTCACATACTTATTCAATCTTTTTTACTGAGCAAATAATGAAAAGTGCAACTACATGAAGAATGCAGTTTCAAAAATAAAGGAAGATTCATTTACAATCTGCAATATGCTTGCTAAAAGTGAAGAGAACTTGGAGCTACTGATGAAAATCAGACTGCAGTATGGAGTACAACTCAACAAAAAGGAAACAAAATTCCTCACAATGGATCAATAAGCTGCATAATCATAAATGGAGATAAGATTGAAGTTATCAAAGATTTCATTTTACTTTACCCACAATCAATGTCCATGAAAGCAACCATCAAGAAATCAAATGATGTATGTGTTTATTATTGTTAGGTGCCATTAAGTTTGTTCCAACCCAAAGCAACCCTTTGTACAACAGAAGGAAACACTGCTCAGTCTTGAGCCATCCTTACAACTGTTGTTAAGTTTGAGACACTATCAGCCCATCTTTTTGAGGGTCTTCCTCTTTTTTACTGATTATCCACTTTACCAAGAATGTCCTTTTTCAGGGACTGGTTCTTCCCCATAATATGTCCAAAGTATATGTACAGTGGAGCTGGTTGTATGCTGTGGGTAAATTTGCTGGAAATGACCTCTTTAAAGTGTCAAAAAACAAAGATGCTAAGTTGAGGACTAAGGTAAGCCTTGCCCAAACTATTGTATTTTCAATCATCTCATATGCATATGAAAGGTGGACGATGAATAAGGAGAACTGCTGCATCTAAATTATGGTGTTGGTAAAGACTACTGAATATACAAAGGACTGCCCCAGGAATGGGCAAATCTATCTTGGAAGAAGTACAACCAGAATGCTCCTTAGAAGCAAAGATGACAAGACTTCATCTCACATACTTTGACCATGTCCTGGAGAAGGGCCAGTCCTTAGAGAAGGACATCTCATGGTAAAGCAGAGGGGCATCTCAATGAGCTAGATCGACACAGAGGCTGCAACATGGGCTCAAACCTAGCATGTGAGGATAACATAGGACTGATTAGGGGTTTGTTCTGTTGTACATAGGATCATTATGAGTCAGAACAGACTCACTGGCACCTAATAACAACAGAAATATATAATACTTCCCTTGATCTACCACCCATCTGTCAGTTTGTCATAGTGTAATGTCTTACATATACTAGCAGTTATGCCACCAGCATTTCAAATACCAGGATTTTCACCCATGATGGGCACACTTCATCAGTACTTCCAGACTAATACAAGATAGGAAGAAAGGCTTGGGAATCTATTCTGATAATTAGCCAATGAAAACCTTGTGAATCAAAAAAGAACATTGTCCAATTTACTTGTTTGGGACTCATCATAAGTAGCACATCATGTTGGTGAAATAGTGGGCCAGAGAAGGTAAGGGAAAACCCTTGGTGAGATGGGTTGGCACATAGCCACAACAATGGACTCGAACGTGCCTGCAATGACGAGAGTGATGCAGGACCAGACCACATCTTGTTGTGTTGTCCAGCGGGTCACCATGAGTCAAAGTCAATTCAAGGGCAGCTAACAACAATCCCCTGATAGACTTAATTATCTGAAATAAAAGAAGCAGAAAAGATCCCCAGAGATTGTCTAATCAATGACTTGCCTCTAGAGAGAATAAATGAACAAACTACCCAGAACAGAGATTAAAAGCTTAGTTAACTGACCAGGCCCTAAGCAAACTTGTGAAGTGGATGAAATTATACTTTCTACTTACAATTGCAGCTCTCTTCACTTTGTAAGGTCATTGGGTTTTATTTTCCTGATGTCTAACATTTATTTCAAACCATGTATACTTGTTCTCTCTATCAGACTGCCCAAGGATTAAAATACCAATAAAATATTAAATCAAAATATAATAAATGAACTTAACTATAAGCAGCCAAGAATTCAAAACAGTTTAATATTAATCAAACCTCATGTTTATTAAAGATTTACCCACATGATGGGAGTGAGATGGGGGAGGAGGAATCATTGTTAAAAAAGAACACAAAATAGGCCAATTGGGAAATTAGGGAAAGTACGAGGGACACATACATTAATTAGAAAGTGCACTTATCACCAATATGCAAAATGATGAAGTTTTGAAAAACTGAACACTCATACTAAGCACCTAGCTCAAGAAACAGAATATGACCAGGACTCCCTTAATTCATCCTCATTTTCTTTCTTACCAATCCCCGCCCCCCACACTCCACCCCCCATCCCTCATATACATAGTAAGGACAATCACTTTCCTGACTTCTAACACCATCAATGAGTTTTACTGGTTTTTGAACTTTATGTAAATGCAATCATACAGAGTGTATTATTTTGTATCTGACTTCTTTTGCTTAACATCATGCTTGTGAGATTTGTTCATTGTATGTAGTTATAGTTATTCATTCTCACTGATGCCTAGTATAAGAAGGCAACTTGTAAATGTCAATATTTGACCCTCAGGACTGAATTCCAAGCATGTTTAAAGAGGAAAAAAATAGAAACTCATCCCCAGAGTAAAATTAACTCCCTTGGCTGAAATCATTTTTATTTTGTTCATTGAACACTGAGCTCATAATGCATTCTCTTAGACTTTCTTATTTAATTTGAAATTTACATCTGAGCTACTTTAACATCGTGATACAGACTGATGAGTTCAAGTTACAACCCTTTGCTACTACCAAAGGAATGAAGCCAAGCTGTTCTTTTGCTTCAATTTTATTTCTTCTATTACATGAAGCTATGCTTGAAGATACACCAAAAACAGCTGCCAGAGACCCATCCACTAGGAAACTCATCCAGCTCAGCCAGTCAGCCAATTGTTGGCATTTGTTCACAGGTTGCAAACATCAGAAAGTGCTATGATCATTATCTCAGCAATTCTAAGCCTTGCAAATACATATGCACAAAGGTGTGGGCTATAATCGCTCTCTAATTTCAAAGTGTATGTTTTGTCCATTCTGCCAAATTGCCTTTCTTAAGTGATTTGTTTAAAAATCTACTCCTCATTCAGTTGATTCCAACACATGGCAGCACCATGTGTTGCCGAGTAGAATTGCTCCATAGAATTTTCAAAGCTGTGACCTTTCAGAAGCAAATTGTCAAACTTTTCTTCCAAGTTGCCTTTGGGACGGTTTGAACTACCAACCTTTGGCTTAGTAGCTGTGTGAGAAACAGGTTGTACCATGTAGGGACTCCTAAGTGACTTGTATTTCCCTCTGCCAAAAAAAAGAAAAGAAAAATCTTATTGAACAACTGGAGAGATGTATGTACAATCATCTACATGGAAGACTTAATATTGTACAAATTTCCGTCTGCTCAAGTCACTAAATAAATATTTGCAATTGGATTCAAAAGCTTGAGTTGTCTTCTCATGGCAGAAACATAGGGAATAGTGGAGTTGGACCAAGTGGCACTGGGTTTGCACTGAAACACAGATCAGCTCCAATTATTGCTCTGCACATAGTAAAATGTAAAACCAGCAGGTAGAAGTTGGCATCAGTTTGACTTCAGGAATCCTGCCAGATCTGACAGAACACAGTCATGGCCAGCCTGCAAAATGCAATTTCTGTGTACTCAGTATCCCAAGGAGTCCTGGTGTGGTGCTGTGGGTTAATGTGTTGGACTTCAAAGCTGATTTGAACCACAAGGTCGGTGGTTCAAGCTCACCATTTGCTTCTTGGAAACTCTATACAGGATCGCTATGGGTCTGAACTGATTCGACGGCACTTACAACAACAACAGTATCCCAAAAACCAAAGAGTTCAAAAACACAAAATGTTCTCAAGGCTATATGATACTTAGAGTTCATTACAAAATACTTAAGGATTCTTCTGAAATGGAAAAAGAAAAAATATTTTTTCTTTGGGATAATTTTAGAGTGCTTCACATATATTGAGAGTCAGTGTGTGTCAGTGGAAAGAACTCTGCATCCTAAGTCAGACGTGAAGTTGGGCCCAGCAATGCCAGCTGTGAGGCCAGGGTTCTTTAAGAGTTTCATCCTTATGGAGACTGATTCCATATTCTTCACAATGCTGTTGTTGTTGTTAAGTGCCGTAGAGTCGATTCTGACCCATAGCAACCCTGCATAGGATTTCCAAGGAGAAACTAGTGAGCTTGAACCACCAATCTTGCAGTTCAAACGACTTTGCAGTCTGAC
Organism: Chrysochloris asiatica; assembly: GCF_000296735.1. Classification (NCBI taxonomy): domain Eukaryota; kingdom Metazoa; phylum Chordata; class Mammalia; order Afrosoricida; family Chrysochloridae; genus Chrysochloris; species Chrysochloris asiatica. The sequence goes on from NW_006408912.1 coordinate 113,042, forward strand.
ACATTAGCCCACAGCATCACTCCAGGATTTATGGAGACTGATTCCATATTCTTCACAATGTAGCAGCCTTTTAATATGCATGTTGTTGTGTGCTGTCAAATGGATTCCAACTCATTGCAACCCAATGACAGTGCAGAACTGCCATATAGGATTCTCTTGGCTATAATTAAAAAAAAAAAAACTTTTATTGTGAATTGAGTAATAGTTCATATGGGAGAACAGCAGTTTTTTATTCATCCTATCGCATTTCGTTTCATTGTAATGATTACAATCCTCTCCATGCATCATCATTCAACAGTATTTGCTTCTATTCATTGTTTTTGTTTTGTTTTGATATACACAAAAAACACTCAGGAATCATTTAAACAACCAAAGGACACCTTCTGCAAGTCTTCCTTTCCCTCACTTCCATTCACCAGTAGACCAGCGTGGTTGCCAGTAAGCTCATAACCCTGCTCATGTGTTGACTTTCAGTCTTGGAAGGATGGTTGTCCTGAGGGGACTTGATTGCATCCCCTGGAGAACAACTTGCTTGGTCTTGTACAAGCCAATCAGACAGCCGTTATTATTTTTTTTATTTTTCCTGCTGGTCTTTCTTTGAAGAAGTGTATTCTGTTCCTCTAGCCACTCCCAGCTGATCTGTGTTTCCTTTCATGTGGGAATGTCCCACCTCAGAAGGTTCTGGATGGGGCTCAGGATTCCACCTAAAGTCCTATACACTAAAAAGCCTCCACAGGAAGCTTATTTCACTGGGCAAGGTCTAGAACCCCTTTTAGGTATCCAAATCAGTTATAGGCTGACTCACGTGACCCCATGCACAACAGAACAAAACACTGCTTGGTTCTGCACAACCCTCACAATTGTTTACATTTGCTGATACTGCTGTCACCGTATCAACCCTTCTCATTGCCAGCCTTCCTCTTGTGCAGCAGATTTGCCTAGTGAAATATGTCATTTGATATCTCGATTGCTGCTTCTATTAGTTTTGATAGTGGGTCAAAACAAAATGAAGTCTTTGGTAGCTTCAAACTTCTCTCTATTTATCATGATGCTTATTGATGCAGTGATGAGAATTTTTGTTTTGTTTTTTACAGTGAAGTGCAACCCATACTGATGGCTGTGGTCTTTGATCTTCATCAGTAACTATTTTAACTTCTCTTCACAAGTTGTATCATCTATATATCGCAGATTGTTAATGAGTGTTCCTCCAATGCTGATGCCACCCTCTTAATAGAATTCAGCTTCTCAGATTATACTCAGCATACAGATTGAATAAGTATGGTGAAAGAATACAACCCTGGCACATAACTTTCCTGATTTTAAACATTCAATGTTTCCTTGTTCTTTTCGAACAATTGCCTCTTGGTTTATGTCCAGGTTCCTCAGGAGCACAATTAAGAGTTCTGGAATAGCCATTTTTCGCAATGTTGTCCATAGCTTGTCATGTTCCAGAGTCAAAAGTCTTTGAATAGTCAGTAAAGTATAGGTAAACAAGTTTCTATTATTCTCTACTTTCAGCCAACATCCATCTGATGTCAGCATTGATATACGTCATTCCGTGTTCTCATTGGGATCCAGCATGAGTTTCTAGTAATTCCTGTCAATGTAATGTTGCAGCCATTTTTTAAATTATCTTTAGTAAAATTTTATTTGCGTGTGATGTTAATGATATTGTCCAATGATTTCCACATTCCACAGAGTCACTTATTTTTGGAATGGGCACAAATATAGATCTCTTTCAATTAGTTGGCCAGATAGGTGTCTTCCAAATTTCTTGGCATAGATGAGTGATTGTCTCCAATGTTGCTTCAGTTTGTTGAAATATTTCAATTTGTATTCCATCAATTCTCAGAGCCTTGTTCTTTGCCAATGCCTTCAATGTACCATGTACTTCTTCCTTTAGTATCATTGGCTCTTGATCATATACTACCTCTTGAAATGGTCAAACATTGATCATTTCTTTTTGGTACAGTGACTCTGTATATATCTTCAATCTTCTTTTGATACTTTCTGCATCATTCAATATTTTCACCATGGAATCCTTCAACATTGTAAATTGAGGCTTTACATTTTCTCTTCAGTTCTTTCATCTTGAGAAATACTAAGCGTGTTCTTCCCTTTTGCTTTTCTAATGCCAGGCCTTTGTACATTTCATTATAATTTTTTACTTTGTCCTCTCAAGCTGACCTTTGAAATTTTCTGTTCAGGTCTTTTACCTCCTCATTTCTTTCATTTGTTTTAGCATCTATATGCTTGGACAGCAAGTTTCAGAGTCTCTTCTTATATCCATCTTGGTCTTTTCCTTTTTTCAAGTCTCTTTAATAAACTTTTGTTTTCTTCCTGTATGATGCTCTTGATGCTATCACACAACCCTTCTTATCTTATGTCATTAGTGTATATAATGTACCAAATATGTCCTTGGGATGATCTTTAAATTCAGATGGGAAATGTTCAAGATCATATTTTGGCTTGTGTTGGAATTGTTTTAATGTTTTTCAACTTCAGTTGGAATTTCTTACATTCTTATATTATGGTACTTTATTTCTATTGCCTTGAATTCCATTCACTTTGCAGGGTCAAAGCTTAAGTACATTATTCATTTTGTAGGGAGTAATATCTTAATTTATTTAACTCATTGGTACTTCATTTTTATGTACTGAGAGATTACTGTTACTGTTACTTGCTGTAGAGTTGTGTTAGTCTTTTGACCATGATCTTCAAGATCATTGGTATGTTTGAGTCCACTGTGTATGACTCAATGTCTGTGATAGGATAATATGTCTACAAGGAAAACCAGCTAATACCACTGTTATTCAAATTTACACGCCAAGCACTAAAGCCAGTGATGAGCATACTGAAGAATTCTACCAACTTCTTCAGTCTGAAATTTATCAAACATGCAATCAGGATGTATTGACAATTAATGACAATTGGAATGCAAAGGCTGGAAACAAAGAGGAAGGATCAATAGTTGGAAATATGACATTGGTGATAGAAATGATGTTGAAGATCGCATGATAAAATTTTTCAAAACCAATGACTTCTTCATTGCAAATACCTTCTTTACACAGTATAAAAGATGACTATACACATGGACATCACCAGATGGAATACACAGAAATCAAATTGACTATATCTGTGTAAAGAGACAGTGGAAAAGTTCCAAATCATCAGCCAAAACAAGGCCAGGGGCAGACTGTGGACCAAACCATCAATTGCTCATATGCAAGTTCACGCTGAAATTTAAGAAAATCAAAACAAGTCCACAGGAGCCAAAATATGACCCTGAGCATATCCCACTTGAATTTAGAGACTATCTGAAGAACTGATATGATGCATCAGAAACAAATGTCCGAAGACCAGAAGAGTTGTGGGATGACAACAAGAGCAGCATGCAGGACGAAAGCACAAGGTCATTAAGAAGACAAGAGAGAAAAAAATACCAAAATGGATGTTATAACAGACTCTGAAACTTGCTCTCAAGTGTAGATACACTAAAATGAAGGAAAGAAATAAGATGGTAAATGAGTTGAATAGAAAACTTCAAATGACAGCTTGAGACACAACCTTCCTTGCTGGAAGCAAAGAGGACTTAAAATATGTATTGATGAAGATCAAAGACCTGAGCCTTCAGTGTGGATTACACATCAATGTAAAGAAAACAAAAGTGCAGACCTCTGACAGAAACTCCAGGACAAATTTTCCATTTTTTTTCAGTACATCCTATCCAATCATAATGTTCTAGATGTATCACCATCCAAATGGGAAGGTAGGCCTTACCCAAAATGCCATGAATCATGCTCCTTGTATGTTTCTTTCATATCATGTATCACTCACTGCAATGATTTAATTTTATTTGTGCTACTTTTTTTTTTGCCTGCCTGGCACTCCTTTCCCTCTAACTAGAATGAAAGCAACTTGACAGCAAGATGCTACTGTATCATTGTTTTATCCACAGGGTAGACTGTAATGCAAAGATACTCAAAACATATTTGCTGAATGATTGAGCAAATAAATACCATACATTATAACTAAAGTGATCCTTGCTTGAATCCTACCTAGAAAGGACACCAGCTTTCCCTCCAGGCATAGCGGGCCCATTGCACACAAGGTTAGCAATATCATTGTTCACTGCTGTCTCTCTAAATATAAAATGTGCCGTACATCTAAGTCAAAGTTCTCCATATCAATCTTACACAATTGCCTTATTTGGCAGTGACATTCTTTTTAAAGGCAAATCAGTGTGAACCCCCAATATCCCAAATTAGATCAAGCATCCAAGTTCAAATGAGTTGGCCATTAATTACTCACCACCACTAGCCGAAGTTTGAAGCCACAAGATCTCATTTTTCATTGGGCTGACATCCTGAAAGGCACCATTTGTCAGGAGACCTCCCTTCTATTTTTTTTTCCCTTTTCCTCCATTGTTTCACTGAATTAACTGAAGCAATATTAAATAAGTTGCTAAATACAGATATTAGCTCATTTGTAGCTAATTATTACAGGTAAATGGTGCAGTAAATGAAGCACCCTCCACCCTCCCCCTAAGCTTTTTTTTTTTTTTTTTTTTTTAAGCTTTTGTGATGTTCTCCAGGTAAATCCCATGCATAATGTAACAGTGGCAATGTTGTTTGCATAATAAGCTATTTTCTACCACAGAAGCAGAAACATTTTATCACTATAGAGAAAGCTCAAATTATGAATACATTTTCATATAAGTTGATTTATGTGAAAATTACAAATAAATGCAGAGCTGAGCTGGGAGTGAATTGTTTGCTCCCAGTTCAAGGAGTGGTGTTATTTGAAATTAAAAAGGAAAACAACCCTACCACATCCTGCTAAGAGAAATATTTTTAATGTCAATCAGATTGAAGCATGTACCATGTGATCCAAGAAGAAAAACATATTCTGGTTTATCATTGAGACCTGAGGTTGCAAAAGCTAAGGTAAAGTGTCCACTGCTGGTTTCTGAAGACTTCTTATTATGGAGATGGGTGTGTGTGTGTGTGTGTGTATAAATTTTTATGTGAACTTGGACTACAAAGATTCTCAACAAACTCTTTAACAATTTGTTTGCATAGTCAAAGACTAAATGGAGAGCCATTTTCACCTCTGCACAAGTAAAAGGTAAATATGAGTTGAAGATGTAAAAAATGTCTTTGTACAAGACCTAAAGTTTCCCAGACAATCAGAGGCTTTCAAAGAGGGATGCATGCTGCTAATTCTAGGTCAACATCATTGGGGTATAGAATGTATTGTTCGCTATCTCCTAAACTTCATACAAGGTACATTGTTTGGTTGATTTATAACAGGGATATGAGTCTGGACACAAAGAGGTGTAGAAAGAAGGGAAATGAGACAGCAATGTATAGAAATGAGACTGGAAATGCATAGTCAAATAAATCTACTCTGTTTAGAACTTTGGGCTAAACTAATTTTTCTATACTATTCCTAGACCTTTAAACTTGCTTAGATCTACAATTGGACCATAGTCACTAGATAGATAGATAGATAGATAGATAGATAGATAGATAGATAGATAGATAGATAGAGAGTTCTGTTGCTGTGGTGCTGTTGGATCAGCACTGGACTGCTAACCATGAGATTAGCAGTTCAAACCCACCAACCACTCCTCAGAAACCTTAAACAGGGTCATTATGAGTCAAAACTGACTCCACAGCACATAGTGACCCTGTATAGGGCTTCCAAGGAGTGGCTGGTAGGTTTGAACTGCCGACCTTGCAGCTCAAACTGGCCTTATAGTCCAGTGCAGCACATCAGGACTCTGATTTCAAGTCCGTTTCAATTAGCATGGTTGTGTCATCTTCATATTGCAGCTGTTAACGTGTCTTCCTCCAAAACTGATGACTATTCTTCTTATTATAATCCAGATTTTCCTATAATTTGATCAGCATACAGATTGAGTATGTATGGTGAAAAGGTATATTCCTGGCACATCTCTTTCCTGACATTAAAGCATTCATCATTTTCTTGTTCTGTTCTAATGACTGCCCCTTAGTCTATATACAGGTTCCTCATGAGCATAATTAAATGTTCTGGAATACCCATTCTTCACAGTGTTATCCATAGTTTATTATAATCCACAAATCGAATGTCTTTCTATAGTCAATAAAGCACAAGTAAGCGTCTTTCTGCTGTTCTATACTTTTAATCAAGAGCCATCTGATATCAGTAATGATATTCCTCATTCCATGTCCTCTTTCTGAATCCTGATTGAATTTCCCTGTCAATGCACTGTGGCAACCATTTTTAAAATTATCTTTTGCAAAATGTTTCTTACATGTGATATTAATGATATTGTTCAATGATTTCTGCATTTCATTGACTCAACTTTCTTTGAAATGAGCACAAATATGGATCTCTTCCAATTGGATGACCAGGTAGCTGTATTCCAACTTACGTGGTGTATATGAGCAAGCATTGCATTAATTTTTTGAAAGATTTCAATTTGTATTCTATCAGTTTCTGGAGGCTTGTTTTTGTTTTGCCAGTGTCATCAGTGCAATTTGGACTTCTTCCTTCAGTACCATTGGTTCTTGATCATATATTTCTTATTGAAATGATTGAATATCAACTAATTCCTTTTGTTACCACAACTTTGTGTGTGTCTTCCATCTTCTTTTGATGCTTCCTGCATCATTCAATGTTTTGCCCATGTTGTTGCTGCTGTTAAGTGCTGTCGAATCTGCATCAACTCATAATGACCCTGTATAGGATTTCTGAGGCTGTAAGTCTTTGTAGAAGAAGAAAGCCTTATCTGTCTCCCAATGAACAGCTAGTGGGCTCGAATTGCCAACCTTGTGGTTCACAGCCCAGTGTTTATCCTATAGAACCACCACCACACTTCCCATGGGCTCATCATAAGTCAGAATTAACTCAAGAAAAACATATTTTGATTATGAGTCTCAAACATAGTGTGATAGTTAAGGTTTTGTGTCAATTTGACTGTGGCAGAATTCTCAGTGGTTTCATAATTAAGATGGAGTAGTCCACCATGATGAGACCTAATATAATGTCATCAACTCCATGATGAGATCTGCTATGAGCAGCCAATTACTTTAAAGGAAGTTTCTTCAGTTATGTGGCCTGCAATGCCTTTTGTCTTGCAAGAAATAAAAGGAGAGTGAATTGAGCAGAGAAGGAGGGACTTACTACTATCAAGAACCAAGAGTTGGGAGTGGAGTATATTCTTTGGACTTGGAGTCCCTGCATTGCTAAATTCCTAGATCCAGGGAAATATCAATGCCAAGACACATGGAGATGTCCAAGGAATTCAGGGCCTATAGATGCTGAAAGTTGACTAAAACCTTTTCCCAGAGCCAACCAAGAGAGCAGCACTCTGAATCTGGACTTCTAACATTCTAAACTGTGAGAGAATAAATTGGTTTGCTAAAGTTGCCCACTTGTGGTATTTCGGTTATAGCAGCACTAGATAACTAAGATGCACAGCAATAATTGTGAGGATGGTGTAAGACCAGGCAGTATTTCATTCTGTAGTACACAGGGTCACAATGAATAGGAACCGATGACCCCTAACAGTAATAAAAACACATATGTACACATACATAAGAGGAAGGGGAAATGAAAGGAGAGGGAGGTAGTAGGAAGAGAGGGTCATTGATTTATTGCAAGGAATTGGCTCACTCAATTATGGAGTCTGGCAAATCAGGTGGCAAGGCAGAAACTTTTGCAGAGTCCCAAGATCTATAAGTCAAGCAGCAGAAAGAGTAAAGAGAGAGAGAGAGAGAGAGAGAGAGAGAGTTCTATCAAAACATCTATTAATAGTCAGGAGGCAGCTGTTAATTGTCATCCAGCTGCTTCCAACCCTGAATAGGGCTTATTATTTTATTATTCCCTCTGGGTTTTTTTCATTTTAGTTTGGTTTGGTTTTGGGTTTTTTGTGCACCCAAATGATTATGCAGGAATACATAATCATTAAACAACGAAAGGACACATTCTGCCTCCTGACAACCAGCACACAGCCTTTCTCTTTTCATGAGTCTAGAGTCCTCAGCTGCTCTATCTCTCCATGCCATCACCTCTACCTCTATATCTGGTGTTGCTGCTTCTCTGGTTAGCATCCCACATTCTGCTCATGCCCTTCTCTCTTGATGGTCCTGGATCCTTTGTTCCTGGAATGTAAGATGAACTATTTCCCCTTTTTTTGTTACACAACTTCTACATTTACAGCTGTTACAATCACAATTAGTCATGATAACAATTACTCACTCCTGAATCAAATGAATCCTATCCCCATCTCCTTCTACCAGACCCATCTAGACAAGATGAAAACTATTCAGTGGGGATTCTATCTTCCCCTGCACACTCTGAAACTAAAATCCCTCTTGAAAACTTGTAAGCCAGCCACTTTGTGCCCTTATACCTCCCTTGCCCTGACCCATTTTAGGTAGTCAATTTCTAAGCTGCCCATCCCTATCAACCCTGTGTACAGAGGGGACAGGTTTGATCTTAGATGTGAAGACTCATTCCCTCTCAGTTTGTATTTTGAGCTTTTATGCTAATAAGTATAGGTCAAGTTCATCAAACTGTAGCAATTTACACTTGCTTCCTTTATCAGATATCTTTGTCTTCCTCTAGTCGAGTTCTGGTCATCAAGCCATTGAAGCTAGATCAAATGGGTACTAACTGAAAGTTTGGGTGTTCTTATCCATCTCCCCCCACTTCATAACAGCTAGATGCCTCACTCTCAGCTCTAGCCCTCCATGACTAGGTCAGTGCCCATAGGATCAGGAATTCCCAAGACTCCCCAAACTTTGAATCAACCAGCCCTTCCTCTTCTCTCTCTCATCTCCAGGTCAATGGTAGTCTATGGAATGTGGTAGAACTCAGCCCATTTCTCCATTGCTGCCTTTCCCCCTTTTCCACTTACCATTAGACCAATGTGGTCACCAGAAAGCTTACATTCCTGCTTGTGTGTTTCCTTTGAGTTTCAGGCTTGGATGGAAGTTTGTCCTAAGAGACTTGATTGTTTGTCTTGATGGCTCCCCCATGAACAGCTTGCCACTTTTGTTTTTGCTTTCACCTACTGGTCTCTCTTTCAAGAAGTATTTTCTGTTCCTTTACGGCTTTGGAAGAGTCTTAGTGTGGTGCTGTAGGATCAGCACTGGACTGTAAACCACAAGGTTGGCAGTTCAAATCCACCAGCTGCTCCTCAAAATCCTATACAGAGTTGCTATGAGTAGGAATTGACGTGATGCCATTTAACAACAACATAGGGTTTTGGAGGAGTGGCTGGTAGGTTGGAACAAATGACTTTTCTGTTAGCAGTCCAGTGCTTATCTTATAGGTAGAACACAACTAAAAGAAAGTCTATTTACATCTGATTAATTGACATTATATTATATTACATTATGGAATAACCAGTTTCATGTTTGACCATCCCACTGGGAACAGAAAGGAGCTCTGGTAGTGTAGTGGTTATGAATCGGGCTGCGAACCTTAAGGTCAGCAGTTCAAAACTGTTCTGCAGGAGAGAGATCATGTTTTCTGTTCCCATAAAGATTCACAGCCTCAGAAACCCTGTACAGGGTCGCTATGCATCAGAACCATCTCCACGGCACATAACCACCACCACCACTGGGAACAGAGACTAGTCAAGTCGACACATAAAATTAATCATAGTCATAGAAAACACGCTCATTCTTGGCTGTTGCTCTACACTGGTACCACTTATACTTGAATTCCTAATTAATGCTTGATAATCCATACACTTCCAAGTTTTTGTTCCAATATGACCTTTGTCCCCCTACAAAGTTTGCACCCCTTCAGATGTTCCAAACTGGCTTGCTGGACTTGAATTTCTTAAACAGTTCTTTACTCTGTGAGCTCTTCAGAATCTGATGAAAGTCCCATTGTCATTCTCAGTCCATAGAACTCTTGGCTGTGGCACCAACAAACACTATTCCCTATCATCTTCCAGTACCACAGGGGAGAGAGATTTCAGTAGTATAATTGCCTAATGTGAGTATTTGTCTCAAAAATCTCAAATTCACAGGACTGAACTTTTAAGAGACATACATGCAGAGCTGAATTTCTGAGAGCCTTTCTATTATTTCTAAGACATTAGGAGTATATATATATATATTTTTTTTTTTGAGTGTCAGTATCATTCAATCAGGAAGACCAAAGAAAAATTGATATGTTTTAATTGCAGTGTTGATGAGAAATACTGAACATACTATGGAACTGCTGGTAAAAGGAACAAATCTGTCTTGGAAAAAGTACACCCAGGTGAAAATTCATCTGACATAGTTTGGCAGTTATGTAATGGTGCATTGTGGCAATTATATAGTAATGTAATCATCCCCCATGATGTGCTGAGGTGATCAGCTCTGATCTGATGTAATTATACTATTTGTTATAAACCTTCACTTCTATGCTGCAATCTATAGGGCTAGGTTTTATCTTGTTGAATCAATCTTTTTTGAGATATAAAGAGATTAAATAACTAAGCAGAGATTACATAGACCTACTACCTACTATCTTTGATATCCCATGCGAATAAAGTTTTACTAAAGGAAATACAGAAACAGCTGCAAGCATACATTGACAGAGAACTTCCAGAAGTTCAAGTTGGATTCAGAAGAGGACGTAGAAGTAGGGATATCATAGTTGATGTCCGATGGCTCTTAGCTGAAAGTAGAGAATATCAGAAAGATGCATACTTGTGCTTTATTGGCTAGGCAAAGGCTTTGGACTGTGTGGATCATGACACGCTATGGACAACATTGTGAAGTATGAGTATTCCTGAACACTTAATTGTGCTCATGAGGAATCTGTACCTAGACCAAGATGCAGTTGTTCGAACAGAACATGGGAACACTGAATGGTTTAAAAATTTTTAAAAAGTGTGCAACAGGGTTATATTCTTTCACCATACTTATTCAACCTATATGCCAAGCAAATAATCTGAGAAGCTGGGTTAGATGAAGAAAAATGTGGCATCAGGATTGGAGGAAGACTCATTAACAACCTACGATTTGCAGATGATGCAAACTTGCTTGCTGAAAGTGAAGAGGACTTAAAACACTTGCTGGATTGCAAGTATGGATTGCATCTCAATGTAAAGAAAACAAAATTCCTCACCACTGGACCAATAAACAATATTTTTATCAATGGAGAAAAAATTGAAGTTGTCAAGGACTTCATTCTTCTTGGATCAACTATTAACACTTATGGAAGCAGCAGTCAAGAAATCAAACAATGTATTGTATTGGACAAATCTTCTGCATAAGAACAGAGATGTCAGTTAGAGGCCTAATGTGCGCCTTACCCAAGTCATGGTATTTTCAATAACCTCATATGCATGTGAAAGCTGGACAGTGAATAAGGAAGACAGTAGAAGAATTGATGCTTTTGAGTTATGATGCTGGAGGACAATATTGAAAGTGCCCTGGGCTGCCAAAAGAACCAACAAATCTGTGTTGGAAGAAGTGCAGCCAGAGTGCTCCTTGGAGGCCAGGATGGGCAAACTTCATCTGTCATACTTCAGACATATTGTCAGAAGGGACCAGTCACCGGAGAAGGATATTATGTTTGGTAAGGTGGAGGGTCAGAGGAAAAGAGAAAGACCCCCAAGGAGATGGATTGGCCAAGTGGAAGCATCGATGAACTCAAGCATGGCAACAATTGTGAATTTGGCCCAGGACCAGGCAGTGTTTCATTCTGTTGTGCATAGGGTTGCAATGAGCTGGCACCTAACAACAACAACAACTACCACTAAGAAAGAAAAACTGGGACAGAAATTTGTCCTTTGGACCTGGAGTTCCAACACTGTGAAGCTCCTAGATTCAGAGAAAGAGTGATGCCAAGAGACATGGAGCTCTCCAAAGAATGCTCGATCTACAGATATTGAAAGTAGACAAGGGTCTTTCCCCAAGACAGTATTCTGAAATCGGACTTTGAACTTTCTAAACTGTGAGAGAATAAATTTCCATTTGTTAAAGTCATCTACTTGTGGTGTTTCTGCTACAGCAGCATTAGAAAATCAAGACGGACATGACTATCATGAGGGACCAGTCCCTGCATAAGGATATCATGTTTGGTAAAATAGGGGATCAGTGAAAAAGAGTAATACCCTCAATTAAATGAATTGATGATGTGGCTGCAGCAATGGGCTCAAATGTAGCAAGGATTGTGAGGATGACTTAGTATTGGACAATATTTCATTCTATTATCTATAAGGTCACTAAGAATCAGAACTGATTTGATGACCCCCTGAGAACATTACAATATCATCCAAGAATCATGTATTGTGACCTGCCTTGTTAGATCAAAAAGAAACCAGAGCCTTTCATGGTGCCTCAGATTCGGGTATAAAGAGCCTGTTTTTATTTCATGTTTGTATTTCCTGGGTTGATTCTGTGCTTTCCCTATGCTGACAAAATCTATGAGATGTAAAAATTAGTAATGTAGTAAAACAGTGTCTTAATTTGGATTGTCACATTTTGTATGTTGACAGACATAAGGAAGTACCTGGTCCACAATTCCTGACACATTTTAATTTTGTCTAGCAACAAACCACATTTGTCAGTAATGTGGGGCTAAAAAGTCATGTGGCAGATGGTCTGTCCACATCTCTTCCTGTTCTAGTTGATTAGTCTCTGATTATATAAATAAAAGTAGTCCACAAATAATCATTTTTCTCTTAAATTAGATGAAAAGAATTATTTGTTAAGACTCAGCTGTTATACAGTTTGTGTCCTTTGCTAATTCAGGAAGAGAAAAATATAAAGGCCTTTCAAAAATGTTAACTTTTCAAAATGTTCACTAGTATAGCTTTTTAGTCATTGACTGTTGTTGTTGTTAGGTGCCATCAAGTCGGTACTGACACATAGCAAACTTATGCACAGCAGAATGAAATACTGCCCAATCCTAGGCCAACATCACTACTGTTCCCATGCTTGAGTCCATCGATGCTGTCACTTGGCCAATCCATCTCCTTGGGGGTCTTCCTCTTTTTCTCTGACCCTCCACCCTACCAAACATTATAGCCTTCTCCAGTGACCAATACCTCCTGACAATATGTCAGCAGTATTAGAGACAAAGTTTGGCCATCTTGGCCTCCAGGGAGCACTCTGGCTGCACTTCTTCCAACACAGATCTATATGGCAGCCCGTGGCACTTTCAATATTCTCCTCCAACACCATAACTCAAAAGCATCAATTCTTCTACAGTTTTCCTGATTCACTGTCCAGCTTTCGCATGCATATGAGGTTATTGAAAATACCACCTTAGGACTCAGGCTCACCTTAGTCCTCATGCTGACATCCTTGCTCTTCAACACTTTAAAAAGGTCTAGCGCAGCAGACTTGCCTAATGCAATACATCGTTTGATTTCTTGACTGCTGCTTCCGTGAGTGTTGATGGTTGATCCAAGAAGAATGAAGTCCTTGACAACTTCAAACTTTTCCCCATTGATAAGAATGCTGTTTATTGGTCCATTGGTGGGGAATTTTGTTTTCTTTACATTGAGATGTAATCCATACCGAAGGCTGTGCTCTTTGATCTTCATCAGTGAATGTTTTAAGTCCTCTTCACTTTCAGCAAGCAAGGTTGTATCATCTGCATATCGCAGATTCTTAATGAGTCTTCCTTCAGTCCTGATGCCACGTTTTTCTTCATCAACCCAGCTTCTCAGATTATTTGCTCAGCATACAGGTTGAATAATTATGGTGAAAGAGTACAACCAATAACACATTATAAATTGATGAGGGTTTTAAGAAAGAACTATACTGAACATTTTACAGACATGGTTCAATGGTAAAATTCTTGTCTTCATTTGGGAGAATCAATTCCTAGTTAATGCAACCCTGAGCCAGCACTACTTATCTGTCAGTGCATCCAGAATAAGATGGACTTGAAAGAGAAGGCTACTTGGTCTACTTCCAAAAATCAGCCAAGGAAGACTCTATGGATCACAACTGTCTGATCCACAAGTAATCATGGGATATGATAGGGGTTGCCATGAATCTAGGTCCAAGTCTATGGTAGCTAACAGCAAAGACAACACCCTGACCTGTCCTGCAGGATTAAAGATGGCATCTCTAAGCAAGAACATTAAAGCTGAAATATGAAAAGAAGAGATCTTTCTTAGAGACACTTGTTTGGAATCCTGATGGTTGGTCCTAGTTTTCTCAGTGAGGTGTTTTCCACTAATGACTCTCTTGGACTCTGAATTTCTGAAATTCTTGTCACCTAGCAATTTTATGGCATCCATACTCACATTGAAGATTCATTTCGTGCTCTTAGCTCATTCTCAAATACTAAAATGCAAGAAACCTAGATACGGGGCCAATTAAAATAGATGGCATTTTACTCTCCTTTGTTCTTTCTTTCCAAAGCTCTCATTGGTATACATTGAATAACATAATTCTTGAAAGGACCAATAAAGTCATTAACTGAAATTTAAGAAATTGAAAACAAGCAAAATGTGTGACTAAAAGTTTGTCATTAATAGCTCAATAGCATTCTACATATTTTAATCTATGCTTCCACATCTTCACTTATACCAGTAATGAGGTTTTGTAGACTTCGAGCTCACAACTCATCTATCAGTTTGTTGTATGTGGTAGCTTTGTGTTGCAGTGAAACTGGAAGCCATGCCATCACTATGTTAAATAGTAGCAAGGTCACCCATGGTGCACAGGTTTCAGCAGAGCTTCAGGAAGTTCAAGCTCACCAGCCGCTCCTTGGAAACCCTATACAGGGGCACGATGGGTCAGAACTGACTCAACGGCACTTAACAACAACAATAGGAAGATGGAAAGGCAGACTACTTCTGAATAGTTAGCCACAGAAAACCTTATGAATAGAAATGGAACTCTGTCAGATGCAGTGCTGGAAGATGAAAACATTGTAAGTAGCACAGAACATTGTCAGGTATAGTGCCATTAGGGGAGCCCCTTAGTTGGAAGTCATTCAAAATATGACTGGGAAAGAGCTGCCTCCTAAAAGCACAGTCAACCATATTGATATGAATAGAACAAAGCTTTCAGGACCTTCATTTGTTGATAGGTCACAACTCAAAATGAGAAGAAACAGACACAAACATCCATTAATAATGTGAGCATGAAATGGAAGTTGTCAAAAACTAAATGGAACACATAAAGATCAATATCCTAGGCAATAATGAACTGAAATGGACTGGTACTAGCCTGACAATTATATGGTTTCCTATTCTTGAAGTGGCAAACTGAAGAGGAATGGCATAGCATCATTGTCAAAAAGAGCATTTCAAGATCAATTCTGAAGTGAATTCTATTTGTGACAGGATAATGTCCATACGCCTCCAAAGAAGACCTGTTTATACAACTATTATTCAAATTTATGCACCAAGCACTAAAGTCAGTGATGATGAATTGAAGTATTTTACCAACTTCTTCAGTGTGGAATCGATCAAATATGCAATAAAGATGCAATGAAATTACTGGTGATTGGAATGGGATGGTTGGAAACAAAAAGGAATGATTGGTAGTTGGAAAACATGGCCATAGTGATAGAAATGATACTGGAGATGGCATGACAGAATTTTGCAAGACCAAAGACTTATTCATTGCAAATACCTTTTTCAAACAAATAAAAATGACTATACACAAGGATGTCACCAAATGGAATACAAAGAAATCAAATGGACTACATTTGTGGGAAAAGTCAGTGAAGAAATTCAATATCATCAGCCAAAACAAGGTCAGGGGCAGACTGTGGAACAGATCATCTATTTCTCACATGCAAATTCAGGCTAAAGATGAAGAAAATTAAAACAAGTCCATGAAAGGCAAAATAAGACCTTGAATATTTTCTACCTGAATTTAGAGACCATCTCAAGAACAAATTTGGTGCATTAAATACTAATGACCAAAGACCAGAAAACTTGTGGCATGACATCAAGAACTTTATACAAGAAGAAAGCAAAATGTCATTAAAAATACAGGAAAGAAAAAACAAAAACTCACGTTAGAAGAGATTCTTGAAACTTGCACTTGAGCACTGAGAAACTAAAGTGAATGGAAGAAATAAAGAAGTAAAAGAGCTGAACAGGAATGTCAAAGAGCAGCTTGCGAAGACAAATTCAAGTATTATAACGAAATGTACAAAGACCTGGAGTTAGAAAACCAAAAGGGAAGAATACACTCAACAGTTCTCAAGCTAAAAGATCTGAAGAAAATAATCAAGCCTGGAATTGCAATACTGAAAGATTCAGTAGGCAAAATATTGAATGCTACAGAGAGTATAAAAAGATGGACAGATACACTGTACTAAAAAGAAATGGTTGATGTTCAACCATTTCAAGAGGTAGCATATGATCAAGAACCAATTGTACTTATGGGAAAAGTTCAACAGAACTAAAGGCATTGATAAAACAAAAACAGTGCTCCAAGAAACTGACAGAATACAAATGGAAATCTTTCAACAAACAGATGCAGCACTGGATATACTCACTCATGTATGTCAAGAAATTAGAAAGACAATTACCTGGCCAACAAATTGGAAGAGATTCATATTTGTGCCCATTTCAAAGAGGAGTGGCCTGATGGAATAAGGAATCCATGGAAAAATATAATTAATACCACATGCAAGTAAAATTTTGCTGAAAATAATTAAAATAAGGTTGCAATGGTACATCATAAAGCAGACACCATAAGGAAGCTGGGCTTGACGGCGCAATGAGGATCTCCATCAGCAATAACACAGAACACTGGAGGAGGCAGGTTCAGAGGACAGTTCCAGAATTCTGAACCACATATATAGGGATATTTTAAAAGTTTGAAGTCTTATAGCCAGTGGAATTTGTAGCAGAAGCAAGAAATCGCATGCTTTCCAATCCGTTGGGCTTCGAGGCCCCTGGAAAAACCATCTTGGGTGATATCAAGTGGGGAGGAGGATCAGAGCCGCCACAGACTGATGCTTGATGGATCCTCAGAGACAAAGTCTGGATATGCTTTTTTTTTTTTTTTTAAATCTGTTCATTGGTGTCTGTGCCTTCCTTTCTGGTGAGTAGAAGGATTGCCTGAGTGAGTGGACAACCTCCCAACCCTAGAGGTTTCTACTTCGCATACATGCAGAGCTCCTCAAAATTTAAAGGAACAGTTTCCACTTAAAACCAAATGGCAGTACAAAACATCCACAGCCGGCCCTGAACTGTTTATTATTAGGAAAAAGGCCAGAATGAGGGTAGTGGAGTGGGAGAGACATAGACTAAAAACAAAACAGGCCAAAAATTAAAGCCTGAGTTATGTCATAACTACCAACAGTAGCATCTTGAAATTTCTCAGGCAGCCTTGCAGGCAAGAAACTGAAAGAAGATTATTAAAGTCATACTCATATTAGGCTACAGATTTTTTTTTTCCTTTTCTCTTTTTTCTGCAATTATAGACTACAGTATCCAATCTGTCTCTTATTCTGTTGCTGTTTTGCTTTTTGGTCCCCTCTTTACCTTTAGGGAGCTACAGCAATTGCTGTCATATAGTCAAGCTACAACCACACCCTATAAAATCCCACAACCCAGGCAAGAATCAATCCCAACTGCCATACACCAGGTAGACACCCAACACCTGAGACAGTTATTCTGAGTCAAGTAATAAGAAGAGGGAAAAGGGAAGCCCATATCCAGATCATATCTACCTGGAGGCAATCAGAAAGCATAACAAATACCAAAACACACTCTCATTTAAATATTAAGGGCACAGCTAAGTACTGAGTATGACCAAGAAACAGAAACAGATGACCATATCAGCACATGTCCAGAAAAAGGATAAAGAGACTAAGACAAATGATGTGGAGGTAGACCTACACTCCATACTAGAAGGAGGATAGGCTTTGGAAATGCTTGAGAACGAATTCAGAAAAATGATTATAAAATATTTTTAAAAACTTCACAATGGAGTTGAGAAAAATAAGGAAGATTTTAGGACAGTGCTACAGGAACAAACAAATAAAATAGATACAGCATTGGAAACAATTCAAAACCTACAGAAAGAGGTCCAAATGATTAATAAAAATGGACAATACACTGAAAAGACAAAGGAGTAGAATTGAAGAGATGAAAGCCAGAACTAGAGAGTTGCGAGACAAATCTATCAATACTACTAAGAGAAAAGAGTAAGCAGAGAAAAGGATAAAAAAGTCTGAAGAATGTCTAAGATTGATGTTGGACAATATGAAGAAGAATAACGTAAGAATTATCAGCATTTCAGAACAGGAAGAATGACACAAGTCCACAAAGAACAGAGTTAAAGAGTTTCTGTAAGAAAATTTCCCTAACATCCTGAAAAGCAAAAAGATAAGCACTCAAGAAGCTCAGTGAACCCCAAAAAAGATAGACCCCAAAGGAAAATCACCAAGACATATCATAATCAAGCTCTCCAAACCCCAAAATAAGGAGAGAATCCTGAAAGCAGCTAGGGAAAAGAGAAGTGCTTTATACAAAGGCAAGCAAGTCAGATTAAGCATGGATCTCAGCAGAAACCATGCAGGCAAGAA
>NW_006408912.1:131813-133028 GCF_000296735.1 Chrysochloris asiatica
GAACTCAATCAACAAATGAAACTGTCAAGAACACAACAAAACTATAAGAACCAATTCAGAGGATCTGGACAGTCAGTCTATGATCAAAATAATTACAATGTGAAAGAAGGTAAACACATAGGAACAGTAATCCAGGTGGTGAGAACGTCAAGTAGATTACAGTATAAAATAGACTGTATTAAACAGAGGGAAAAGTTCATGAAATATAAGGTAATTTCAAAGAAAATTAATACTTCACAACATACCAAGAAAATGAAAATGTAAGAATAACATGGAAACATTAAAACTATAGGAAACTGACAAGAAAGAACACAAAAAACATGAACTCAGCACAGGAAGACATACATAACAAAGAAACCAGCAGCAACACACACAAAAAACAAACATAATGACAGCAATTAATCCATACCTATCGATAATTACACTGAATGTAAATTGATTAAATGCACCAGCTAAGAGAAAGAGGGTGGCAGAATGGATAACAAAACAAGATCCTTCAATATGCTGTCTGCAAGAGACACACCATACACACAAAGACCAAAAAAGACTAAAAGTCAAAGGATGGAAAAAATACACCAAGCTAATTGCAATAAATATTGAGCAAATAGTGTTGCCATTGTTAGGCCATTGAGTCAGTACCGACTCAAAGCAACCTTATGCTCAGCAGAATGAAACACTGTCTGATCCTGGGCAAACCTGGATTGGCAATATGGCAGCATCAATGGGCTTAAGCGTGGCAACAATTGTGAGGCTAGCCAGGACCGGGCAGTGATTTGTTCTGTTGTGCATAGGGTCGCTATGAATCGGTACTGACTCGATGGTACCTAACAACAACAACAGCAAATCTTGGGCACACATAGACTAATAAACATTGCAAAATTTACACAAACAAAAGAAGACAAAATAAATGAGAAACTTATGTGCATCAAAGGATTTCACCAAAAGAGTAAAAAGGGAGCCCACAGAATGGGAAAAAATCTTTTGCAATGATATATCAGACAAGGGACTAATTTCTAAAATCTATAGGAAACTACAACACCTCTACAAGAAAAAGACAAGGACCCCAATTAAAAAATGGGCACAGGATATAAACAGACATTTCACAAAAGAAGACATGCAGGCATCCAACAAATATATGAGGAAATATTCACAATCATTAGCCATTAGAGAGATGCAAATCAAAACAATGAGATCTCATCTCACACCAGCAATAAC
>NW_006408912.1:150075-159188 GCF_000296735.1 Chrysochloris asiatica
GAGCAACTAGAGTGCTTCAACTACCAACCTTGTGGTTAGCAGTCCAGTGCTTACCCTACTTCGACACCAGAGCTCCTTCAAATAAAGCCTAGGAACACAGAAATACAGTTACAATTCTTATCTCCCAGTAAAGAAAAGCCAAAAGAAAGAAAAGTTTTATAAAATCATGCCTCTAGGATATGTCACCTCTTAGAACACCCTGTAAAACAGTAGCTTATGACACATGCCCATTTCAAACAATTGCACTGTTTCTGGGAAAGTTGCTGCCCAGTAAATTACAGAAGAAGAAAATGAAAGTGGGTGCTATATGTCCCACAGGTCATGAAAGCATTAACTGATACAATGAGGTGATAAATGATGCACTTGGCATATAAAAACATAATGGGGAGGCCTAAGTTGTCAGTTACTCTTTACAAGAGCTTCACACCCCATTGAGATGAAATCACTTGCCGAGGACACAAGTTCATCAGCTTCATATACTTGTTTTTCAGTTTGTTTACTTTTTAAACTTTTCGTTGTGAACTGAGTGAAGGTTTACAGAGCAGATCATCAGTTTTACATTAGCCAAATCATATACTTTGCTTTATTACAATGATTGTAATCCCCTCGATGTCTCAACAGTTGACAGTATTTACCTCTATTCACTTTCCTCCTGTGTCTCCTGCTATCTTCTGTTTTCCTCTGCTAACCTGTTGTATAATGCCTGCCCTGTCACCATGTTAACATGTGTCTATCTTCTCACCTGTGAATAAAATTTCCCTCCCCTACCCATAACCATGTGCTGGACTGCAAGGTTGGTTTGAACCACAAGGTCGGTAGTTCAAGATCACCAGTTGTTCCTTGGAAACCCTATACAGCGTCACTGTAAGTTAGAACCAATTTGATATGGTGCTTAGCAGCAACAGCCACAACCCCTAACCATCATAGATTGATTCTTTTATCAAGATTCTTGTTGTTGTTGTCTACCATTGAGTTGGTTCCAACCCATAGCGACCCTCTATAGGGTTTCAGAGAAGTGACTGGTGAGCTTGAACTGCTAGCCCTGCAGTTCAAATGGCTTTGCAGTCTGGCACATTAACCCACAGTGCCACACCAGGACTCCTAAGATTCTTGGATGGCAGTATTTTTATTTCAGAGTTTTGTATATGTCATACCATTGCTTTCTTGTCTGAATGGTTTCTGCTGAGAAATCAGAGTTTAGTCTTTGGGATTCTCCTTTGTAGGTTAACTTTTCATTTTTTTCTGAGCTGCTCTCAGGATTCTTTCCTTGTCTTTGGTTTTGGAAAGTTAAATTATTATATGTGTTGGTGATTTTCTTTTGGGATATATCCTGTTTGGTGTTCAGCTTCTTGTATGCTTATCTTCTCATCTTTCATGATGTTAGGGAAGTTTTCTTCCAACAACTCTTCAAAACTTTTCTCTGTGTTTTTTATTGTCTTTTCCTGTTCTGAAATTCGGATCACCTGTTAAGTTTTTTTCCTTTGTGATGTTTCACAAAACTCAGTCTTTCTTTGAATTTTTTCTTTTCTCATTATTCTTCTAACATACTAGTCTTAAGAGATTTATCTTCAAACTAATTCAGGCTTACATTGCTTCCAATCTATTCCTTTGCCCTTTGGATATATTGTCCATTTCTGAAATTTTATTATTAATTTTCTGGAATTCTAATTACACATTTTGTATTGCTTCAAATTTTGTATTTATTTTGTCTGTTTGTCTTGTAGTGTTTTCCTGAACTCTTCTAAAGTTGTTTCTGTGTTCTCCTTACTTTTCTAGATTTTTCTGTCATTCCTTTGAAGGTTCCTAAGTATCACTCCTTTGAATTATTTTTCAATTAGGTCCATTACTTTTTCTTTCTCATAAATGTTTCCTACATCTTGGTAATTTGTTTGAGCAGTTCTCTCTTGTTTCTTCTTGTGAGCTAAAATTGTTTTTTGTCTCCAGGGTATTAGGGGACTGTTGAATATGTACATAAATGATAATTGTATGTTGATGTGTTCTTAAGCTCTCATCAACTGTCTGCTGTGAGTGAAGTTAGAGAATAGAAGCATGAACACCATTCTTGTTTGCTGTTTGTGCATCTCAGTATAGGGTGGGTTTGGCTGGTGTTGGCTGCTTTCTATCATTGATCAGGTGGCATAGGATCTGGTACTGGCTCTTGTTCAGAGGGTGGGGCTGCATAGAATCCAGCAAGGTTGCTGTTTCCTGTTGGGGGGAAAGAGAAAACACCCACTCATGTACACACATACGCATACACGAAAACAAAATAGAATAAACATACAAGGGACTAATAAGCAAAAGAGGAAATAATAAAAAGAAATAAAAACAAGCAACAGAAAAAAAAAAAAAGGAATACAATAACTATAAAGACAAAAGCGAGTCAGGGAACTAGAACTATAGAAAACAAAAGCAAGAGAGAAAATAAAAGGAAGAAATTTTTTTAAAGAAACTTAGAAAAACCAGGGAGAGAGATGAAAGGAGAGAATAGCAAAGAAAGATCAAAAGGGGTAAAAAGAAGAACGGAAATGAGAAACAGAAGAAAAGAAGGAAGAACATAAGCAGAGATAGGATAAAATTCATTGGAATGGAAAAAGAAGAGGGAGGAGAAAGAATACACAAAAACAATGAAAGAGCAAAAGGAAGCAAAACAACCAGCGCAACTATTGGGCCCAGAGAGAAAACTCTAGAAGGCCCTTGCAAGCCACAGAGTTCACTAGGTGGTGTAGGAGGGATGTGACTGCAGCATTCCTGGCCCTAAATGGTGCTCCTATTAGCTTTGGTATTATCTATGTTCAGCACACTAAACCAGAAGGAGCTCATGGAGGCTCTTGGTTTCAGTGTCTGTTAGGACCCTATGGCAGCTGGGGGCAGGGTGATTGGTTAAATACTGGTCTGGTGGTTCTGAGGGTTCTAGAGTTCTGGAACAAAGCCTGCCTGAATCCAGGTACCAAAGCAGCGCAAAAGGACCCTACCTCACACTGCGTGACTCCCAACCACATGGCTTCAAACTTACAAAAAGCAAAGGTCTTCCCTGGAAATGGATGAGGATGGGAGTTGGCCACATTTCTGGTCACCAGGGAAGTGTGGGGAATCACACATTTCCTGTTGCCTGCGTTCTCCTTACTTGGATGGTCTTGCTGCACCGGGCCAGCTGATCACCAGTTATCCTGCTCAGCTGCTCCTGTGAGCAATCACTTGATCCACTTCTCTAATCTCTCCTTTGAAGTTCAGGTACCAGGATTTTTATCTGTGTCTGTTTCATGTGGTCTCTCCTATCTTTGTTGTTCAAGGTCTGTGTAGTATGTATGCGTAGTCTGCCATCTTGCCAGAAGTCTTCTATTGTGCCTTTTTTTAAGTACTTTTCTGTAAATTCATATATTTCTTTTTAAGGAAAGTGAAAAGATTAAATAGTGGAATTACCAGAGGTGGATTAACACAATGGCTATAATAATGGGCTCAAGTTTAGCAATAATTATGAGAATGAAGCAAGGTCAGGCAGTTTTTCATCCTGTTATAATGAGGTTGCTGTGGTTTGGAAACACTCAATGGCACCTGACAACATTAGATTGTTGTTAGGTGCCTTGCATCACTGAGAAGCATCTAAAATTCAAATAATATAATGTTAGATAAACCCAGCAACATTTCCTAAATTTTAATGCATGTGTCCCCTGTGAATTTTTAAGTGCAGATTTGAATTCACTGGGGTGGGGCTTGAGATTCTGGATTTCTAAGAAACCCTGGAGATACCGTGGTTAAGCATTTGATTGATAACTGAAAGGTCAGTGTCTTGAATTGACCAGCCACTCCAAGAGAGAGATGTAACCATCAGCTTCTGTAAAGATACAGCCTTGGAAATACTATGGGGTGGTTCTACTCTGTCCTCTACAGAATGGACTCAACAGAAACAGGTTGTAACATACTCCCAGTGGTTCTTGTAATCTGCCTATCACACCTTGAGTAGCAAGGGTTTAATAGATGATACAAATTGTTGGGTATTAGCACTTTAAGGACCATACTGTTAAAATGGTCATGTAGAAGCATCTTATTTCTAAATCCCATGCCATGATTTCTCCCAAGTACTATGATTTTATCTGAATATCTTTTAAATGCCACAGAAACATTCTTTGACCCTAATAATGATCATGATAAATGCATTTGAATGACCCCCCTCCTCCCCTTGCTCCCCAGTATCTGGTAGCTTGGTGCTATACTGTTTGAGTTTGCCTTTGTTTTCCCTCTCTTCAATCTGTCATTAAGTCGGCGAACCAGACTCACATCAAAGTCAATTTGAATTCATTTTATACAATTTCAATTGATACTATTTCAAAAGGCTCTGCTAACTTCAAAAATAATATTCATTACCTAGTTGTTGAAGGAAACTGCTCTCAAGATATTGAACCCCGCCATCCCCTAATTTGGTAATTCTATCATGAAAAGCAATTAAGTTTGTCTGACATGACTTGTTTTATAAATCCATGATGCTTGCTGCTCTTAATTTAATTCTCCTCTTACCACTTATAATTTCATTCTCATCTGACAGTTCATATTTTCTCTCTGAATGATTTCCCCCCTTTATGTTACTAATCACAGAAAATGCAGTGAGTAACATCAGCTTTTGGTTAAGTAGGAGACTGGAAAATGAGGGACAGTGCACAGACACTTGCTCCTTACTGTTTCCTCAGTCCCTAGAACAGTGTTTGGTACACAGATGATGCTCACTAACTATTGTTGAGCAGCTCCTATGTCATAGGTACCACATCAAGCTCTACAGACACGAAGAAGAATCTAACCCAGCCTTTTCCTCAAATAAGTCATATTAATCAAGAGGCAGACATTTAAGAAATAGTTACAAAGCAATTGGGGGAGGAGCACTATTGGAAATCCTATTACAGAATCAGTGATAGGATTTCCAATGGAGATAGAACCTTGTGTTTTTGTTTTTTTAATGCTGGAAACCTTCCGTTCAACACTGTGACACAATAGGCATAAGATGAAAACAACCCTAGTCTCCAGTGACTAAATGAATGGATAAACAAAATGTAGCACATATATACAATGGAATACTGTTCAGTAATAGAGAAAAATGAAGTTCTGATACATGATATAACATGGATAAACCTTGAAAACATTATGATGATTGAAATAAATCAGACAGAGATTTGTGCTCAGGGAAAATAGTGCCCCAGGCCATTCCAGAGAAAAGGAGTTCCAAATGACAGCAAAGCATGCTAATCCCTTAAAATAATAAATATGGAATACTGGCATGTACATGGATACCTTTAGCAGCATTATTAATGAGAGCCAGACACTGGAAACAGTCCAAGTATCCACCAACAATAGATGATAAATGAAATGTGGTGTATTCATACAATGAAATACTACACCGTAATGAAAGAACCATGACCACACCCTACAATATACAATGACTCTCATAGACATAATGTTGAACAAAGCCAAAAGAATATTTATTGTATAGTTCCATTTATATACAGCCCCAAACAGACAAAACAAGTCTATTTGTTAGAAGTTAATAGAGTGGCTGCCTCTGAACAGGGAGGATATGGAAGCATTGGATAGTAGAAATAAGAAATCTTTCAGGTTCCTGATAATGTTCTAGTTTTTGGTATGAACATTTTGGAGTAATTCATTGAGCTGCATTTATGATCGGTATACTTCTTTGTATGCATTCTTAAATATAAATGGTTTATTCAAAAAGAGAAGGATACCCACTTGATCTGGCTTCAATGATTGGATGATCAGAATTCAACTAGAAGAAGAAAGAAGAGGGGAAAAAAGAGTAATCTGATACAATTTGATGAACTTGACCTACAACTATGGATTCAGTAGCTCAAAAGAGGGAACAAATCTTTACAACGAGAATCATTCCCACCCCCACAATACACAGGATAGACAGGGATTGGCAACTTGGGCATTGGCTACCCAAAATGGGGACCTACAAAGGCAAGAAGTGACTGGCTTACAAGCTTTCAAGAGGGAGCCTAGATCCGGAGGGTGCAGAGGAAAGTAGAATCTCCATTGAGTAGTATCCAATCTGTCTGGGTGGGGCTGATGAAAGGAGATGGGGATAGCACTCATGTGGTACAATAGTGAATAATTGCTATCAGGACTGACTGTGAAGGTTGGAAATGTAAAGGTAGATGTTTTGTAGCAAAAGGAGGGGAGTGTTTGACTTTGCAGTTCTGGAACGGAGATCCCTGGGACCATCAAGGGAGAAGAGTGAAATGCGGGACCCTACCCAGAGGAACTGTGATGCCAGAGATGGAGGCAGAGACCATGACATGGAGAGCTGGAGAAGCTGGGGACTCTAGACCCAAGAGGGAGAGGTACTGTGTGATGACAACCAAGGAGCAGGCTTGCAGGGTATATGCATGGAAGGGATTGTAACCATGGCAATGAAATGACATACGATAGGATGAATATAAAGCTAATGTTCTCCCATGTGAACTATCACATAATTCACAATAAAACATTTTAAAAAGAGAGAGAGAGAAGGAAATTGCATGGGGGAAAAGTAACCCAAAGCAAAATTGGATTAGGCTGCTTGACTTTGAAAACACTTATAAATAGTCCATTTACCTAAGGAATCTAGTTCAAGCTCTATATCATGGAACATCAGAGAGTTCTTTAAGGTTGCAAAGAGTAACATGCCTCTTCTTTGTTTACCAGGCATTTATGGTCACTCATCCCCAAATCAAAGAGACAGATGCACTATGCTTGAGGCAGAATTTTGTAACCTCAGAGACAGTTGGTCTCCCAGTATTCAACCATGCTTTGTGTGTAGATAAGTTAGCTACTTTGTTGTTAAATGCTATTGAGTTGGTTGAGACTCACAGCAACCCCATGAAGAACGGAAGAAACACTGTCCAACTCTGTGCCATCCTCACAATAGTTATGCTGGAGCCCACTGCAGCCACTCAATCCACCTCGTTGGTGGCCTTCCTCTTTTTCTCAAAACCTCCACTTTACCAAACATGATATCCTTCTCCAGGAACTGGTCCGTCCTGATACTATGTCTTAAGTATGAGAGAAGTCTGGCCATCCTGGCTTCCAAGAAGCATTATAGCTATAATTCTTCCAACACAGATTGGTTTGTTGTTTTAGCAGTCCATGGTACTTTTAGTATTCTCCTCCAACACTTTAACTCAAATGTATCCATTCTGCTATGGTCTTCCTTATTGACTGTCCAACTTTCACATGCATATGAGGTTAAAGAAAATGTTGTGGCTTGGATCATGCACATCTTAGTCCTCAAACTGACAGCTTTGTTCTTGAACACTTTAAAGAGGTCTTGTAAACCAGATTTACCTAATGGAATACAACATTTTATTTCTTGACTGCTGCTTCCATGAATGTTGGAAGTTGATCCAAACAAAATGAAGTCTTTGACAACTTCAGTCTTTTCTCCATTTACATGGATGCTGTTTATTGGTCCAGTGGTGAGAAGTTTTGTCTTCTCTACATTGAGGTACAACTCATACAGAAGGCTAAAAGTAGATCATCCTAATCCACGAGCCTTGGCATCCCCATGTTCTGTGAAGAGTTTAGCGATATACCAAGAGCTAAAGGATCATTCAGCCCTTGAGCAGACTCTGGGACAGCATTATATTCCACAACAGCCAGCTCTTGCTCAGAAGTTCTATAAAGAATTGTCCAAACACAGTGAGATCTGAGGATGTCATTTGTTGCCCCCCAGAGTATACCATAAAAGGTGACACCTAGTACTCTCTGCCCAGACTGGTTACACATGGACAAGAAGTTGATCTACCATCTGACTAACAATCACCACAAAAATGGAGCCAAGGGACTTCTGGTTTTAGGGCAGTAGAAGCAGAGACAAACAAAGGAGTGTCCTCAGCAGAGGTGTGAAAAAAATAGAGAAAGCACTTTGCCAGGACAGTTCCAGAGCTTTAGATCTAATATAAAGTAATGGGAAACAGTTTCGGACACCCACCAGTGGAGAAATCTGACTGTGGCAGGAAGAAACAGTGATTTCTGAATCAATCTGGACTTTGCCTGGGGCTCACAGTGTGGGCAGAGATCAGAGGGCAGGGTCACAGCCAGGCTGATCCAGCATGCAAGTCACGGAGCAACTTGTGGAAAAAGAGGTGTGACAGCTTTTATTTACTTTTCTTTCCTCTTCTCCCTGTCACACCTTCTCTGCCCAGCCTGGTCATCTTCAGACAGGTGGGAACACACCCCCAAAAGGGTCCAACATTGTGCCCACAAGGTAAATTTTCCCATGATGCAAAGAGGAAATCCCTGAAAGCTCCAGCAGTTCCAGCTAATCCTTTGGCTGCTTCTTATGACGTCTGCTCTGGGATTTAGCCCTAACATTGATTTTCCTACTTGGGCAGAAGCCTTTATTTCTGCCTTACCTAACAAGAGACAGAAGATCTGGCCATACAGCCAAACTATATTTGCAACCTGTAAAAACACCAACATAAAATGTAAGAGCCAACACCAACTACTATATACAAGGACACAGTGATTTTGAGAATTACACTGTGAATACGTAGATACCTAACTGACCTACAGAGATAAAAATTGTGAACGACCTTTCTTCCATTCATTTGTCAATATCTAGCTGAACACCTCCATGGTGGTGACTAAAGGAGGGTCTAGAGAGAGTGGACACTACCACCCACATCTGGAGGTTTCTACTATGCACCACACTGATCTGAACAGCAAATGCTACTGGACATTCTGCTATGCTTTTGTTATTGTTATGTGTGCTGGTTTTTGTCTTTGCTTTTATTTTGTTTCTGCTTTTGGTCTTTTTGATCTTTCTTTTTCCTGGGGGTGGGAGTTTTCTCTCCCTATGTTACCTAAGAAGAGACAGCAATTGTAGCCATATAGCCAAGCTACAAGCATACACCATAATATCCTATCATACAGACAGGAACCAATACGAGCTTCTACACATTGCATAGATATCCAACACTTGCTAAGGTAGCTCACAGTTGAGTAATGAGAAACATGATAGGGGAAGCATATCTTCAGATCATATCCAACAGAGGACACTCAGTAAGCTTAACAATACAGCAACATACATTCATTTAATCATTGAAAACACATCTAACTACTGAAAATGT
>NW_006408912.1:190238-192039 GCF_000296735.1 Chrysochloris asiatica
TTCCCTTTTGGTTTTCTAGTTCCAAATCTTTGCATATTTTATTATAGTACCTGGCTTTATCTTCTTGAGCTGATCTTTGAAATTTTCTGTTCAGCTCATGGACCCCTTCAGTTCTATTTGCTTTAGCTTCTGGTATTCTCCTTCTGGTATTCTCTGCTTTCAGCCAAGATCCATCTGACATCAGCAATGATATCTCTCATTCCACAGTCTCTTCTGAATCCAGTTTGAACCTCTGGAAGTTCTCTGTCAATGTATGATTGTAGCATTGTTGTTATTAGGTGTCATCAAATCAGTAATAACTCATAGCGACCTTGCCCACAACAGAAAGAAAACTTAACCCTTCCTAGACCTCACAATGGTTGTCTATGAGGGGTTTGTTTGTTCTTATGGGAGTCAATGGTACTTTTAATAATTTCATATAACACCACACCACCACTCGTCTGTCAGTTTGTCGTACTATGGTGGCTTGTGAATTGCTGTGATTCTGAAAGCTATGCCACCAATACTTTAATTCCCAGCAGGGTCACCCATGGTGGACAGGTTTCAGATGTGCTTCCAGAAAAAGACAGACTAGCAAGGAGTGATGAACTACTTGAGAATATTTAGTCACTGAAAGCCTTATGAATAGCAGAGAAACACTGTCAGATATAGTGCCGGAAAATGAGCACCTCAGGTTGGAAGGCACTCAAAATGCGACTGGGGAAGAGCTGCCTCCTCAAAGTAGAGTTGACGATGATGACGCGAATGGAGTAAGGTCCTTGGGAGAAAAGCCCAAGGTACCTTCATTTGTTGATGGGGCACAACTCAAAATGAAGACAAATAGCTGTAACATCCATTGAAAATTGGAACATGGAATGAATCTAGGAAAATTGGAAGTTGTCAAAAATGAAATGGAATGCATAAACATCGTTATCTTATGCATTAGTGAGCTGAAATCGACTGGCATTGGCCATTCTGAATCTGACAACCACATGGTTTACTCTGCGGGGAATGACAAATTGAAGAGGAATGGTATTGCATTCATTGTCAAAGAACATATCCAGATCAGTCATGAGGTACAACGCTGTCTGTGATAGGATAAATATCCATGCACCTACAGAGAAGACCAGTTAATACCACTATTATTCAAATTTATGCACCAACCACTAAAGCCAGTGAGTACAAAAAAGAAGAATTCTAACAACTTCTTCAATCTGAAATTGCTCAAACATGCAATGAATAAGGAAGACCACAGAACAATTGACACACTTTAGTTATGGTGTATGAGAAGAATATTAAAAGTACCATGGATTTCCAGAAGAACAAACAAATCTACGTTGGAAGTAGTACATCCAGAATGCGTTTTAGAAGCCAGGATGGTGAAACTTTGTCTCTCATATTTCAGATATATTATCAGGAATGACCCATCCCTGGAGAAGGACATCTTGCTTGGTAAAGTTGAGGGTCATCAGAGAAGAGGATGACCATCCAACAAGGATGGTCATCCAACAAGGATCCATCCAACAAGATGGATTGGCACAGTGGCAGCAATGGGTCCAAGCATAAAGATTGTGAGGATGGTGCAGATCTGGGCAGTGTTTCATTATGCTCTGAATAGGGTCAATATGAGTAGGAAGCGACTCAACTGCACCTAACGACAACAACTGTGCCAACTGTCCCACACTGCAGCCAGGACTGGATATTACACTGCGTCATCTTACCTTGCTTGCTGAAAGTGAAGCAGGCTTCAAATATTTCCTGATGAAGATCAAAGACCACAGCCTTCGGTATGGATTACATCTCAATGTCAAGAAAACAAAAA
>NW_006408912.1:192959-202843 GCF_000296735.1 Chrysochloris asiatica
GTTCAATCTTTTCTCTATTTATATGGATGTTGTTTATTGGTCCAGTGGTGAGGATTTTTGTTTTCTTTACATTGAGATGAAATCCATACCAAAGGCTGTGGTCTTTGATCTTCATCTGTACTATTTTAAGTCCTCTTCACTTTTCAGCAAGTAATGTTGTATCATCTGTGTATCACAAATTGTTAATGAGACTTCCTCCAAATCTGATGCCACATTATTCTTCATATAATCCAGCTTCTCATATTATTTGCTCAGCATACAGATTGAATAAGTATGTTGAAAGCACACCACTCTGGTACATAATTTTCCTAATTTTAAACCTTTTGGTGTTCCCTTGATTTATTTGAATAACTGCCTCTTAGTCTATGTATGGGTTCCTCATGAGCACAATTAAGTGTTCAGGAATACTCCTTCCCAACACTGCGCATAGCTTGTCATGAGCCACACAATCGAAAACCTTTGCTTAGTCAATAAAGCACAGATAAACATCTTTCTGATATTCCCTGATTTCAGCAAAGATCCATCGGACACAAGCAATGATATCCCTCATTCCAAGGTCTCTTTAGAAACCAGCTTGAACCCCTGGAAGTTCTCTCTCAATGTATGGTTGCAGACATTTTTATGTTACCTTGAGTAAAACTTTACTTGCATAGGGTATCAATGAAATTGTCCCATAATTTCTGCATTCCATTGGGTCACCTCTCTTTGGAATGGGCACAAATATGGATCGCTTCCAGTCAGTGGGTCAAGTAGTTGTTTTCCAAATTTCTCGGAATAGATGAGTGAATGCCTCCAGTGCCACATCAGGTTGTTGAACGATTTCAATTTGTATTCCATCTATTCTCACTGTCTTGTTATTTGCCAAAAGCCTTCAATGCAACTTGAACTTCTTCCTTCAGGATCATTGACTCTTGATTATATGCTACCTCTTGAAATCGTTGAACCTCAACCATTTCTTTTTGATACAGTGACTCTGTGTACTCCGTCCTTCTTCTTTTAATGCTTTCTGCCTCATTCAATAATTTGTCCAGAGAATCCTCATTACCACAAGTTGAGGCTTGAATTCTTTCTTCAGTTCCCTCAGCTTGAGAAATGATGAACGTGTTCTTCCCTCTTGGTTTTCTAACTCCAGGTCTTTGCACATTTCATGATAACATTTGACTTTTTCTTCTCAAGCTGACATTTCAAATTTTCTGTTCAGCTTTTGTACCTCCTCAGTTCTTCCATTCACTTTAGCATATCTACGCTGGAGAGCAAATTTCAGTCTTGTCTCATATCCCTTTTGGTCTTTTCCTTCTTTCTTGTCTTCTTAATAACCTTTTGCTTTATTCCTGTATGATGTTCTTGATGTCATCCCACAACTCTTCTGATCTTCGGTCTTTAGTGTCTAATGTATCAAATCTGTTCTTGAGATGGTCTCTAAATTCAGGTGGGATATATTCAAGGTCATATTTTGGCTCTTGTGTATTTGTTTTCATTTTCTTCAGCTTCAGTCTGAATTTACATATGAGCAATTGATGATCTGTTCCACAGTCTGCCCCTGGCCATTTTTTGGCTGATTATATGGGTCTTTTCCACCGTGTCTTTCCACAGATGTAGTCAATTTGATTTCTGTGTATTCCATCTGGTGAGGTCCATGTGTACAGTTGTCTTTCATGTTATTTTAAAAAATGTTATTTGCAATGAACAAATCATTGGTCTTGCAAATTCCATCATGAGATCTCCAACATCATTTCTATCACCAAGGCCATATTTTCCAACCACTGATCTTTCCTCTTTGTTTCAAACTTTTGCATCCCAATCAGCAGTAATTATCAATACATCTTGATTGGATGTTTAATCAATTTCAGACTGAAGACGTTGGAATAATTCTTCAATTTCATCATCACTGGCTTTAGTGATTGGTGTGTAAATTTGAATAATAGTGGTATTAACTGGTTTTCCTTGGGCATATGGATATTTTCCTATCACATACAGCTTTGTACTTCAATATGTTCTTTTTTATGATGAATGCAACACCATTCCTCTTCAATTTGCTGTTTCTGGCATGATAAATTATGTGATTGTCAGATTCAAAATGGCCCAAACCAGTCCATTTCAGCTCACTAATGCCTAAGATATCAATGCTTATGCATTCCATTTCATTTTGGACAATTTCCAATTTTTCTAGATTCATATTTTGTACATTCAATATCCCAATTATTAATGGATTTTTACAACTGTTTCCTGTCACTTTGAGTTTTCCCTCATCAACAAGTGAAGGTCTAAGTGCTTTACTCCTTTTGTGTCATCACGGTCAACTCTACTTTAAGGAGAGAACTCTTTTCCAGTTGCATTCCAAGTGTGTTTCAACACAAAGGACTCATCTTCCAGCACTATATCTGACAATGTTCCACTGCTATTTATAAGATTTTCAGTGACTAAATATTCTAAAGTAGTCTTTCTCTCCGTCTTCTTATTCTGTCTTCGTCTGGAAGCTCATCTGAAACCTGTCCACTGTGAGTGACCCTGCTGGTATTCAAAATACCCATGGCATAGCTTTCAGAATCACAACAAAACACAAGCCACCACAGTATGACACACTTACAGACAAGTGGTGAAAGGAATTAATAGATAACAATTAAATTGGAAACGTGTAGTTTTAAAAACATCATGACTCAATGTTTTTCATAATCATTTTATAAATCTTAAGGAATACAGGTGAAGAAGCTTAAGCTCAGAAATGATAACTAAATTTACTAAGATCTAACAGCTGCTTCATTCAAGCAAATATTTGACAAATAGGTCCCAAGCTTATGCTAAGCATTAGGCTTATAGTGAAAAGAAACTTGACATGGTCCCTGTTCTCTTGGAGCAGATGTAAACAAGGAACAAAGAAATACATATGAAATTACAAAAGTGATCAATTACAATAGTGCCCCCCCCCCAAAAAAAATAAGAAAAAGCAGTATGAGTGATAATAATAAAGAGGTGGAGGTCTGATTGGCACAGAGAAAACAGAGTAGGTCACATTCTAAATGAGACTTCAAAATTGGAAAGGAGCCACTCTGGTAAATATGGAAAGGAAGCCAGAGGGACCAGTGTATGGAAAAATCCCAAGGGAGATAAAAGCATGGCATGCTGCCATTGAGTGCAATCAAGTCTGTTTCGATTCATAGCAACTCTGTATTTCGGAGGAGTGGCTGGTGAGTTTGAACTGCCAACCATGTGGTTCAAACCAACCCTTCAGACCAGTGCTTTTCCTAAAGCACCGCAACAGGAGGAAATGAAAGATGATGCAAGTGCAGCAAATGAGGGGCAAACCCATTGCCAGAGTCCATCCTGACTCACGCCAGCCACATGTGGTCTAGACTAGAACTGCAGCATAGGGTTTTCTTCACTGTAATTTACAGAAGCAGATAGGTAGGCCTTTCTTCCATAGCACCACAGGATGGATTCGCTCTGCCAATCTTTTCATTAGTAGATGAGTGAGTACAGACCATTTGTCCTCCCAGGGTCCTCAATGAATGGGCAAAGGGCATGAAATAAGGATGAAAAGGATGGAAGGAGCTAAGTCAGGCAGGATAGGTCTGTGTAGCCATGGAATGGCATTCAGATTTACTCCAGGAGCAATGGAAAGTCCCCGGATAGTCTTCACAATCAAATCCATAATGTGTAATGACCACCATGACTATTGTGTAGAAAGTGGAAATGGGAACCTGGAAAGACAGATGAAGAGCAGTAGACCAGGAAAGAAACTATGTTGGTTGAATCTGATTGATTGGACCTGAATGATGACAGTAGAAATGGGAAGATCTGGAAGCATATTTTGGAAGTAAAGCCCGAAACCTTGGTGAATGATATCGGAGGCAAAAAAAAGGGTTAACTTCCAGGCTTCTGGTGTAGGCTATTAAACAGAGATGGTTTCAGAATAAACAATTTGGGGGAGTGACTATCAAGATTGTCACAGGTGTCTCATGTCTGAGATACCTGCAAAATACCCAAGTGGAGATTATCAAGTAGGCTATTGGTTGTTTTAATCTGAAGCATTTAGAGAAATTGGTGCTAGAATCATCATCACACAAATGGTAATTTAAAACACAGGAATGGAGAAATTGGAATGGAAAGTGTTGGGAAATAGAAAGGCCTTTGACCAAATCCTCAAAGAAACCCAACACTTTGAATAGAGACAACTTCATGGAAGTAGATCTAAAACAAGCAGAGAGAGGGGCCCCCCAAAACAGAAGAAGACAGTGCATTAACAGGCACTGGGGGAAAGCGGTGTCACTGTGTTGAGTGCTGCTTCCATGCCTGATAAAATGAAGATGGAAAAGGATTCATCTGATTGGGTAATCTGTGAGACTGACAAGAACAGTTTTGCTACAGATGATAAGACAAAATTGGACTCCTCTTTCAAGAAGTGTGGCAATAATGAGAAGTTGATAAATGGAGCAATTACTAAAAAAAAATAAAATAAAAAGATTGGGTCATGGGAGGAATTTGAGGATGCCTGTGTGATCCAGTAGAGAGGGAAGACTAAAGAGGCAGTGATGCTGGGCAAAGGCACGCAGAGAACATGTGACGAGTGGGCCCATGCCAGAGCAGGTTGAGGGGATGGCTGTGAATGTGAAGTTTGTAGAGATGGTGATTGAAGGATGTTGTTGTTGTTGTTTAGTGCCATCAAGTCGGTTCCAACCCATAGCGACCCTGTATAGGCTTTCCCAGGATTGAATAAACCGCCGCCGACCTTGCAGTTCAAATGGCTTTGCAGTCTGGAGCATTAACCCACAGTGCCACACCACAACTCTGATTGAAGGATAGGGTACTCTTAAATGATGGATTCAGTTTTCTCAAAGACAAGTTCATTGCTAATAATTCATTATGAGAAATGGAGGAATGTGTTGGAGGTTTGAGGCATCAAGTAATTTATAAAATAAAGAGAGTGGGAAAGCAAGCTGATCTAAGCTCTGAGGTATTGTTGTTATGTCGTTGAGTCAGTTCTGACTCAGAGTGACCCTGTATAGGGTTTCCAAGCAGCAGCTGGTGGGTTTAACCATTGACCTTGTGGTTCACAGTACAGTGCTGATCACACAGTGCCATACCAGGAGTCCAAGGACTGAGGTAGGACTGCCAAAAAAGTAGACGTTAGCTATGTCCAGGTGCTCAGGAGCAGAATACTTGACTTCATCTAAGGTCAAGATTCTGCCAGGTTAAATGTGACAAAACATGAAAGAATCATGGGAATTCAGGATATCTATAAAGTATTCATTATAATGATGTATTATAGAATCTAATTTGGATAATCATGAAAGTAAAGGGCAAATTAGAGCTGTGTTGTTGTTAGGTGTCATCAAGTCTGTACCAACTCATAGATACCATATGCACAACAGAACTAACCACTGCCCAATTCTGCGCCAACCTCACAAGCATTGCTAAACCTGAACCCAATGCTGCTACCACTGTGCCAATCCATCTCATTGGGTGTCTTCCTCTTTTTCTCTGACCCTCCACTCTACCAAACATGACATCCTTCTCCAGGGACTGGACCCTCCTTACAATAGGTCCAAAGTATGAGAGACAAAGATTGGCCATCCTGACTTCCAGGGAGCACGCTGGATGTACTTCTTCCAACAAAGATTGGTTTGTTATTTTGGCAGTCCATGGTACTTTCAATATTCTTCTCCAACACCAATAATCCATCAATTTTTCTACTATCTTCAATTTTTCTACTATCTTCCTTATTCACTGTCCAACTATTCCATGCAGATGAGGTTATTGAAAATACTATGGCTTGGCTTGGGGCCAGCACACCTTAGTCCTCAAACTGATATTTTTGCTCTTCAACACTTTAAAGTGGTCTTGTGCAGTAATTTGTCTAATGCAGTACGTTGTTTGATTTTTTTTACTGATGCATCCATGAGTGTTGATGGTGGATCCAAAGAAAATAAAGTCTCTGACTTTATTCCTTTCTCCATTTATCATTATGTTATTTTTTGCTCCACTGGCAAGGATTTCTCATTTATTTACATTGAAGTGCAACCCAGGCAGAAGACTATAATCTTTGATCTGCATCAGTAACTATTTTAAGTCTTCTTTGCCTTCAGCAAAAAAGGTTGTATCATCTACATATCACAGGTTGCTAGAGTCTTCCTTCAATTCTAATGCCATGTTCTTTTACATAAAATCCAGCTTCTTGGATTATTTGCTCAGCATACAGATTGAATTAGTATGGTGAAAGAATACAACCCTGGTACACACCATTCCTGATTTTAAACTATTCATTGTTTCCTTGTTCTGTTTGAACGTCTGTCTCTTGGTCTATGGTCAATTTTCTCAAGAGCACATTTAAGCATTCTGGAATACTCATTCTCCACATGTTGTCCTTAGTTTGTCATGATCCACACAATCAAAAGCCTTTGTGTAGTCAAGAAAGCACAGGTAACCATCTTTCTGATATTCTCTGCTTTCATCAGTTCATGTCCTTGAACTTCTCTCTGGCAGTTCCCTGAAAATGTATTGCTATTGTCATTTAACAATTATCTTTAGCAAAATTTTACTTGTGTGTGTTATTGTCTGATGATTTCTGCATCCATTAGGTTACCCCTCTTTGGAATGGCTGGCTAGGTAACTGTCTTCCAAATTTCTTGGCAAAGATGAATGCATCAATTTGTTGAAAGATTTAATTTTGTATTCCATCAATTCCAGGAGCCTAGTTCAATATTTTCAGTTCACTTTGTACTTCTTCTTTCAGCATTATTGTCTTTTGATAATATGCTACTTCTTGAAAAGGTTGAAAATCAGCAATTTCCTTTTGGTACACTGACTCAGCGTATTTCTTCCATCTTCTTTCAAAAATTATTCAATATTTTGCCCATAGAATATTCAATATTGCAAGTTGAGGCTTGAAATTTTTTCTCAATTCTTTCACTTCGGAAATGTTGAATGTGCTCTTCCCTTTTGTTTTCTAACTCCAGTTTTTGTTTTTTTGCAGATTTCATTCTAATATTTGTCTTTGTCTTCTGAAACTGCCCTTTAAGATTTTTCTGTTCAATTATTTTACCTCCTCATTTCTTCCATTTGCTTTAACAACTCTAAATTCTAGAAAGCAAGTTTCAGAGTCTCTTCTGACATCCGTTGTAGTCTCTATATCATTTTCTTAATGATCTTTTGCTTTCCTCCTGTGTGATGTCATCTCACAACTCTTATGGTCTTTGGTTATTAGTGTCTAATACATCAAATCTGTTCTTGAAATTATCTCTAAATTCAGGTGGGATATATCCAAGGTCATATTTTGGCTCCTGTGGACTTGTTTTTCTTCAGCTTTAGCTTCAACTTGCATGTGAACAACTGATAGTCTTGTCCACAGTCTGCCCCAGCTTGATATTAGCTAATGTTATGGAGTTTCTCTGCCGTCTCTTTCCACAGATGTAGTCAATTTGATTTCTGTGTATTCCATCTAGTGAGATCCATGTGTATAGTTGTCTTCCATATTGTTTAAAAAAGGTATCGCAATGAAGAAGTCATTGGTCTTGCAGAATTCTATCATGCATTCCCAGCATCATTTCTATCACCGTGGCTATATTTTCCAACTTGTTTCCAACATTTGCATTCCAATATACAGTAAATATCAATAAATCTTAATTGCATATTTGGTCATTTCAGATTGAAAAAGTTGGTAGAATTTTTCAGTTTCATCATCACTGGATTTAGTGGTTGGTGCATAAATTTGAATAATAGTTCTATTAACTAGTCTTCCTTGTAAGTGGATGGATATTATTCTAGACAACATTATACTTTAAGATAGATTTTGAAATGTTCTTTTTTGATGATGAATGCAATGCCATACCTCTTCAATTTGTCATTCCAAGCATAGTTAAATATGTGGTTGTTAGATTCAAATGGCCAATACCCATCCATTTCAGCTCATTAATGCCAAGGATAACAATCTTCATGAGTTCCATTTCATTTCTGACAACTTTCAATTTTCCTAGACACATATCATACCTCATACATTTCACGCTGCAATTATTAGGTTGTTAAAAGCTGCTTATCCTCATTTTGAGTTGTGCCCTATCAGCAGATGAAGATTCTGAAAGCTCTACTTCATTTGCATCGTCTCCGTCAACTCTGCTTTGAAGATGCAGCTCTTTCCCAGTGGTATTTAGAGTGTCTTCCAACTTGAGGGGCTCATCTTCTGGCACTAATGCCTACAATAGTCTGTTGTTATTCATAATGCTTCAAAGTCAGTAATCTAGTGCCATCTGACAGTATTCTACTGCTATTCATAAGGTTTTCAGTGACTAAACATTTGTAAGTGTCTGTTTCTCCTTTTTCTTAGTCAGTCTTAGTCTGGAAGCTCAGATGAAACCACTCCACCATAGGTGACCCAGCTGGCATTCAAAATACTGGTGGCATATCTTCCTACATTACAGCAACATAAAAGCCACTACAGTACAGCAAACAGACAGATGAGTGGTGGTAGGTAAGTGTTGTTGTTGTTGCTAAGTGCCGTCGAGTCAGTTCCGGCCTATAAAGACCATATATAGGGTTTCCAAGGAGCAACTGGTGAGTTTGAATCACTAACCTGTAGTTCAAATGGCTTTGCATTTTAGTGCATAAACCCACAGTGCCACAGTAGGAGGTAAGGGTAGGACCCAGAAAAATCAAGTTGCTGTTAAGGAACAATTTTGACAGCTTCTAGACTCCTCAAGGAGACTTCTTGCCAGAGGGTATGGCAACTTTACTCAGGTTACAGATTGTCCAGGTAAAGTTGCAAGATCTATCAGTGTGAGAGTCTTGCCTAAGAGGAAGAGGGGAGAAGAGAAAATAGACAGCAAATTTTCACCAATTACATCCTAGACTCAAGGGTTTCTCTGCCATATAAGGTTCTGCAGGTTGCACAGTGCACAAAGGTGTCATACACAAAATTGAGATACTCTATATTTGTGCATCTCTTATGACAAATATCTGTAAGGTGACACTTAAGTGATTTTAATTTGCTTTTTCTAGTTATCAGTTTATTAGGATGGTTTCTAACAAGTAGATGAAGTATGATCACTTGAGAAAGGGGTGGAACTTTGCAATTC
Source organism: Chrysochloris asiatica (assembly GCF_000296735.1). Taxonomy (NCBI): domain Eukaryota; kingdom Metazoa; phylum Chordata; class Mammalia; order Afrosoricida; family Chrysochloridae; genus Chrysochloris; species Chrysochloris asiatica. The sequence continues at coordinate 202,025 of NW_006408912.1, forward strand.
ACATAGGATTCCATAGGGGTTAGCAATAGTCCTGATAGCCATGATACTGGATCTTTTCCTTGATGCTCTTATTTAAGCAACACAACAAACTTTCAAAAGAGGCATTTAATATGGCTATTAAGAGGAACCCCTGGTGCTGCAAAGGTTAAGAGCTGGGCTACTGACCAAAAGGTGGACAGTTGGAATCCACCAGCCATTTTGAGTGATGAAAATGCAGCATTCTCCTCCCCAAAAAGGACTACAGCTTAGAAAACTTGATGGGGCAGTTCTACTCTGTCACAAAGGGGTCACTATGAATAAAAATTGACTCAACACTACACAACAACAACAAAAGATGGGAGAAAAGTCACTAAGAGAAAGTTAGTAACTTGATCAGGGTCAACCACACACTGGTAAGAAAAATGAGAGTTGAATGGTGCCAAATCAACCTACTCAAAATCCCACACAGTTCCCATTTATACAAATCCAAGTATAAAATAGATACCACAGATGGCAGCTAGGGTGGAGAAGCAGTGAAGGTCGCCATCAGCGATACCACAGAATATCAGGCAAAGAAGATCCAAGGCAGAGCTCCAAAACTTGGAACCACAGAGTAAGGGATATCCAAAAGTTTGAAGGCTTATAGCTAATGGAACTTGTAGCAAAAGTAAGAAATTGCATACTTTTGAATCTGCCAGGCTCAGGAGCCAGAGTCGACAACTTGGGCAAAACCAAACAGCAAGACCAAGTAGAGGAACAGACACACCATGGAAAAATGCCACAGGAACCTCAAAGCAAATGTGCAAAATACACTTTGTCGGTTTTGCTTTGTTCTGATTT
>NW_006408912.1:231623-250512 GCF_000296735.1 Chrysochloris asiatica
AGATAGATAGATAGATAGATAGATAGATAGATAGATAGATAGATAGATAGATAGAGATATATATAAAATCAAACGAAGAAATCAAACTATATATTGCATTATGCAAATCTGCTGCACAAGACCTTTTTTATAGTGTTGAAGAACAAAGATGTCAGCTTGAAGACTAAGGTGCGCCTGACCCAAGCCATGGTATTTTCAGTAGTCTCATGTGCATACGAAAGCTGGACAGTGAATAAGGAAGTCCGTAGAAGAATGCTTTTGAGTTATGGTGTTGGAAGAGACTATTGAAAGTGCCATGGGCTGCCAAAAGAACCAACAGATCCGTGTTGGAAGAAGTGAAGCCAGAGTGCTTCTTGGAGGCCCGGGATGGCCAATCTTTGTCTTTCATATTTCAGACATACTGTCAGGAGGGACCAGTTGCTGGAGAGGGATATCATGTTTGGTAGGGTGGAGGGGCAGAGAAAAGGAGGAAGACCCCCAGTGAGATGGATTGGACAAGTGGCAGCATCAATGGGCTCAAGCGTGGCAACAATAGTGAGGTTGGCCAAGGACTGGGCAGTGTTTTGTTCTGTTGTGTATAGGGTCTCTAAGAGCGAGTACCGACTCGATGGTACCTAAAAACAAAACAAAACAAAATCTTATATAGCATACAAAAATGGAGTTTCCTTGTTTCCAAATGCATATGTTTGATGACACTAATGGTGTTTTTAGAAATAATCATTAAATAACATGTTTCTTCATTGAAATTTCTTTTCGTGAATTTAACACATTAAATTATGGTAATCATCCTTTCTATTTTTCAGGGTTACCCATTTAATAAAGATATTAACTCATTATATGATTGCACATTTTGTTCCAAATTTAAATGCCTTCCTATTTTTTATTTTTCATGGTTTTATTGTTGTAAAAATATAGAAATCACATTTGACAGTTCATCTTCCTCGTATACAATTCATTGACACCAATAACATTGATCATGTTGTGTAACCATCACAAATATTATATTGCATTTTCAATTATATAGGTTTTTGGTTTTTGTTCGCTCCAAAGGGAAAACTGAAGGGAGTTTAATCAAGATGTGAGCAGGGAAACAGCAAAGGATGATGGAGTATCACTGCCCACCTATGGCAAGCATGGAGGGACAGAAGCTGGGTAATGAATACTCAGACATCTCCCACTCATTGCCTTCTGATCTCTAGTCCATTCCTTAGCCAGAGGGGAAGGGAGTCAGTAATGTAGCCACGTCTTTTTCAAGGTTCATCCATGTGGTAGCATGTATTAGAATTTAATTTTGTGAATGATGAATATTCCATTTTATGTATATTCATTCATCTGGTAGTAGACACCTGGATGGATACTCAGGTTGTTTCCACAGGACTCCAATCCAGAGAAGCGGCGACACCAGAGATGAAGGCAGAGAAGACAACACGGAGAGACAGAGCAGCTGAGGACTCTCAGAAGTTTTTTTTACTAAAATTTAATAAAATCTATCAACCCTTCTTGTTTCCATTTTAAAGATATGCTTTAAAGCATTTACCATCTTAATATATTATCTTTATTTTCATTCTAATGGTTTATGGACTTATTCCTTAAAAACCTTTTTATTGTTACAAATATATACAGAACACATCATTTGCCAATTAAATTTCTTTGAGGCAGGCATTCTAGTGATATCAATTACATTAATCATATTATGCAAGCATCACCCATAATTGTTGAAAAATGTCCCATCACTATAAATACAAACTCACTGCTACATCAATGATGAGTCACCCTCTCCCCATCCCTCCTGCCCCTGTTGTTGTTGTTGTTAAGTGCCGTCGAGTTGGTTCCAACCCATAACGACCTGTATAGGGTTTCCGAGGAGTGACTGGTGAGCTTGAACCGCTGACCTTGCAGTATAAACGGCTTTGCAGTCTGGCGCATTAACCCACAGCACCACACCAGGACTCCTGCCCCTGGTAACCATTAATAATCTTTGTCTAGTCTCCTTATTTCATGTAAGAGAGATCATACAATAATTCGTCCTTTTACAATTGACTTGTTTCACGCAATATATTTCAAATTCATCCATGTTGTAGCATGTGTTTCCTTACTATCATAATTTGCATAAGATTTATTCTGATGTTAGGGTTGCTGACATGCTTTGAGTTTCTTCTTTCTTAAAGGATCAGAAAATTAGCCAAAAAAGTTATTATTTTAATAACTTATCCATTTACTCTCTGATATAAGATTTTTGTGGGGGGTTTTGCTAAGACGTACCCCATCTGTTTCCTGGCCTTTCTGTGTAATTCATCATCTGTTTCTTAATTCCTGCTCTAATATTTGTAACCTTTTTATCCTACTGTTTGAAATGTTCTTGGTTACCCGAGTACTTTGATTCTTTCAGAGGAAGGAATGGCAGGAGAGAGAGACAAAGAGAGAGAACAGAGTGGCAGGGGGAGGATGCTGATGATAAACTCATCCTGGAGCTATTTTAGGCCATCCTCAGTCTGATTTTCTCCAGCTGAAGAACGTCAGATTCCATTAACATTTACTAAATGCATTGTGACCTAAGCACATTACTATAAATTATGTCAGTTCCTTCCCTTTATTATCAATATCCAACTTTTAATCAATTTCATTTTTTTATATACTGCAAAGCCCAAAGAATATAGATAAGTCTCTTATGCTTTCAGATCTATGAAATACATTTATTAGAGCTGTGAATATCCTGAAGGTTGCTTTTCCTGTATTTGCCTCCATTAGAAAAAGAGAGACTTTTATAAATTTATCTTAATATCAGAGGTTGACATCCAGGGTAGTGCTTTGCTAACATGCACCATTCATGTTATTCTATGGATATGAAATGTCTGAAGTTTTATTACACAGTTTTAAGGAATCCATTTTACACAGTAAATATCCATCCCCAAAAGGACACAAAAATGTTAAGTTAAATTTCCACAACCCATAGTACTAGGGACGGTTTCTATGAGATCACCAGATAATAGAATCACATAAAGGTATGCTTTCACAGAAGGAGTGGAGGATATGAACTCTATTTCTCTCTCTCTCTCTCTCTCTCTTTCTCTCTCTCTCTCTCTCTCTCTTTCTCTCTCTCTCTCTCTCTCTCTCTGTCTATCTCTGTCTCTGTCTCTCTCTTTGCCACCGATATCTAGCTTCCACCTAGCTCACTTAAGAAATACCACTCTGCTCATTCTGGGAGATGACTCTGTGCAGCAGTAAAAGAGCTGGCCTTGGAGTCACTCAATTGTCTTTGAGTTGATTCCAACTCATGGCGAATCAATGTGTTTCAGAGTATATAACCAATCTTCACAGGGTTTTCACTGGCTGAGTTTTCAGAAATAGATCATCAGGCCTTTTCTCCAAGGTACTTCTGGGTGGATTCAAATCCTTTTGTATAATAGCTGAACACATTAACTGTTTGCATCACCCTGGTGATCTACTTCTGAAAACAGTTCTACTTGGACACACATGAGTCAGAGTCAACTGGACAGCAACTTTTTTTCTTAACTTTTTATTGTGAACTGAGTGAAGGTTTATAGAGCAGATGATCAGTTTGACCATCAACAAATCATACACTTCGTTTCATCTTAATGACTGCATGAATCATTGAGAATGCAATATTGAATCCCCTCAATGAATCCCCTCAATGCTGTATTACTTATCCTACTTCTTCCCTATATTTGTTGTCTCCATGTTTCCTTCCTTCCCAACAAGACTAAAAATAGGCAGTCAGAGATATAAATTCATAATAAAGTCAACTACAAAGCAAAAAGAGGGGATAGTGTAGATACAGAACTTCCAACAGTAGATTTCAAGATAAAATAGACTTTTAAATAGAACACTTAATCATGCTCCTGAGGAACCTGATTAAGAGGCATTCATTCAAACAGAAAAAGGGGACACTGAATGATTCAAAATCAGGAAATGTGTGCATCAGGGTTATATTTTCTTACCATGCTTATTCAATCTGTATGCTAAGCAAATAATCTGAGGAACTGGATTATATGAATAAGAATGTGGCATCAGGATTGGAGGAAGACAAGCTGCAATATACAGATGATACAACCTTCTTGAAAGTGAAGACGACTTAAAACACTTGTTGATGAAGATAAAAAATCACAGCCTTCAATATGGATTGCACCTCAAACAAAAGAAAACAAAACTCCTCATCACTGGATCAATAAATAACATAGTGATAAATGGAGGGACTCATGAAGTTGTCAAAGACTTCATTTTGTTTGAATCCATCATCAACACTCATGAGGGCAGCAGTCAAGAAATCAAACAACATATTGCATTAGGTAAATCTGCTGCATAAGACCTCTTTAAAGTGTTGAAGTGCAAAGATGTCAATTTGAGGACTAAAGTGCTCCTGACCCAAGCCATGGTATTTTCAATAGCCTTATATGCACGTGAAAGGTGGTTAATGAATAAGGAAGACTATAAAAGAATCAATGCATTTGAGTTAATGGTATTGGAGAAGACTATTAAAGGTACAATGGACTAGCAAACAAACAAACAAATATGTGTTGGAAGAAGTTGTTGTTGTTGTTAAGTGCTGTCGAGTCGATTACAACCCAGAGCAACCCTGTATAGGGTTTCCGAGGAGAAGCTGGTGAGCTTGAACTGCCGACATTGAAGTTCAAATGGCTTTGCAGTCTGGTGCATTAACTCACAGCGCCACACCAGGACAACCAGAATATTCCTTAGAAGTCAAGATGGCGAGAGTTTGTCTCTGATTCTTTGGTTATATTATCAGGAGAGACCAGTCCATGGAGAAGACATCATGATGCGTAAAGTGGAGGGACAGCAAAAAAGATGGAGCTCCCCAATGAGATGGATTGGCACAATAGCAGCAACATTGGACTCAAGCATAGACGCAATTGTGAGGATGGTGCAGGACCAGGTGTTGGTTTGTTCTCCTGTACAGAGGATCACTATGAGTCCAAACCGACTCAATGGCACTTAACAACAACAATTGGTGACATCACAATAGAACCAATGGAAATGAAAAGGATAATAACACGACACTACAAGTAATTGTACTCCAACAAATATGAAAATCTAGAAGGAATGGACAAATTTCTAGAAACACGCAACCTACCTACCAGACTGAAGCAGAAAACTTGAACAGACCTATAAAAAAAATTATTTTAAGCTACTAAATTCATAAGTATGGGTCATGTTCATCAAAACATAGCAATTTACATTCACTTTCTTTATCAAAAAAAATTTTTTTATCTTCATCTAGTTGAGTTCTGAACATCTAGCCATTGAAGCTAGGTTAAATGGGTACTATCTGCAAGTATGGGCATTCTTGTGCATCTCCCCTCACTTCATATCAACTGAATGTTTTACTCCAGCACTAACCCTCTGTGGCTATGTCCTTGTCCATGGACCCAGGAGTCCCCAGGTCTCACCATACTCCAGGTCTACGGAGTCTATGTAAAGTGGTTAGACCCAGCCCACATCTTCATTGCTGCTTTTCCGCCACTTCCACTCATCAGTAGACCAACATAGTCCCCAGTAAGATTACATGCCTGCTCCTGTATTCCCTTTGAGTTTCAGTCTTGGTAAAGGGTTTGCCCTGAAGGAACTTGATTGCTTGTCTTGATGGTTCCCTGGCTGACAACTTACTTGTTCTAGTGGTAGAATCAATCAGATTGCCATTTTTGTTTTTGATTTTTCCTGCTGGTCTTTCTTTCAAGAAGTATCTTCTGTTCCTCCAGGCTGGTCTTCTTGTTTTTTCAAGTGGAAATGTCCCATCTCTGAAGATTCTGGATGGAGATCAAGATTCCACCTAGGGTCTTATACACTCCGTAAGAAATCTCTTTCACTGGGCAAGTTCTAGCACCTCTTTTAGGTATTCCAATCAGTTATAGGCTGAAGAGAGGTTTACAAGCTTTCTATAGTCATATTTATGGCTATTCCTTTCTGTCCCCCTCAAGTATCTATTTTACAATAGTAGGCAAATAGAAACCAAGATTCGTACGACAGTAAAACATCTTAACATTATTGTTGTTGTTAGGTGCTTCAAGTTGGTACTGACTGGACTAATCTCCGAATTGTTGCCACGCTTGAGCCCATTGATGCTGCCACTTTGCCAATCCAACTTGCTGGGGATCTTCCTTTTTTTCTCTGACTCTCCACCTTACTAAACATGATATTTTTCTCCAGGGACTGGTCCCTTCTGACAATACATCAGAAGAGACACTGAAATTTGCTCTCCAGCATAGAGATGTGAAAGCAAATGGAAGAAATGAGGAGGTACAAGAGCTGAGAAGAAAATTTCAAATGTTAGCTCAAGAAGACAAAGTCAAATATTACAACAAAATATGCAAAGATCTGGAGTCAGAAAACCAAACGGGAAGAACACGTTCAACATTTCTCAAGCTGGGGGAGCTGAAGAAAAAATTCAAGCCTCGACTTTCGTTATTGAAGGATTCTCTGGGCAAATTATTGAATGATGTAGAAAGCATCAAAAGAAGATCTTAACATTATGGCCCCTCTTTTACCCATTCAGACTAGGACGAAGGAGTGATGAACTACTTCCAAATATTTAATCACTGAACATTTTAGGAATAACAGAGAAACACTGTCAGATATAGTGCCAGAAAATGAGCCCCTCAGGTTGGAAAGCACTCAAAATGCGCTGGGGAAGAGCTGGCTCCTCAAAATAGAGTTAACCGTGATAATGCGAATGGAGTAAAGCTTGTGGGAGAAAAGCCCACAGGACCGTCAGTTGCTGATGGGGAACAACTCAAAATGAAGAGAAACAGCTGTAAACATCCATTGAAAATTGGAACATGGAATGTACAAAGTATGAATCTGGGAAAACTGGAAGTTGTCAAAAATGAAATGGAACGAATAAACATAAATACCTAAGGCATTAGTGAGCTGAAATGGACTGGTATTGGCCATTTTGAATCTGACGACTACATGGTTTACTATGCCGGGAATGACAAACTGAAGAGGAATTACCTCAAATGCATGTGAAAGCTGGACAGTGAATAAGGAAGACTGTTGAAGAATTGATGCTTTTGAGTTATGGTGTTGGCAGTGAATATTGAAAGTGCCATGGGCTACCAGAAGAACGAATAGATCCATTCTGGAAGAAGTGCAGCCAAAGTGCTCCTTGAAGGCCAAGATGGCCAAACTTTGTCTCTCATACTTCAGACATATTGTCAGAAGGGATCAGTTACTGAAGAAGGATATCATGTTTGGTAAGGTGGAGGGTCAGAGAAAAAGAGGATGACCCCCAATGAGACAGATTAGCCAAGTGACAGCATCGATGGACTCAAGCGTGACAACAGTAGTGAGGTTGGCCCAGGATCAAGCAGTGTTTCGTTCTGCTGTGCATAAGGTCGCTATGGGTCGGTACTGACTCAATGGCACCTAACAACAACAACAAGCTGTCATACTCCTCCACTACCAAAATAAAGGAGTTGCAAACATTTCTAGGAATAATGGGGTCTTGGAGACCCTTCATTCCCAACTTGGCTCAAACGTTGTGCCCTTTATAACACCTTGTCAAAAAAGGGACAAATTGGGACTGGTTGCCTGAGGCAGGACAGGCTTTCAGTGATGTCAAAGTCACAGTGAGGCAAGTACATGCCCTTGGGAACACAGCAGAAGGGCAAGAGTGTGAATTGTACACTGCCAGTGATCCGGAAGGATCAGTGGCAATGATAACAAGGTAGACATATTCCTTTAGGACTTTGGTCTCAGTTATGGCAAAATGTAGAAACCTGGAACAGCCCTAGAGAGAAACAACTTTGTGCCACACACACAATAGTTTACAGCTTGTAGAAGACATCACTAAAAGGGCCCTGTAACAAACATCTAGGGATAGGTTAAGGACTTTTGCCAAGCCACAGTCAGAGGTGGCTCAGACTAGCACCTTAACCAAATGGAATGCATATTTGCAACAGAAAAGTGTCCTCTTGATCATCCCCTGAAGTGCTGAGTTATGCCAGATTCTTGGACTGATTACCTATGTCACTAATGGACAACACCAGCCATCCACAAAGGAGGTACCTCCACAAGAGAGCTATATACTCGAAAATTTTGGGCAAATCTCCAAGGAAGTCTGGTACACAGAAGACTCAGCTTGAGGTAACCCCTATGGTCCAAAGTGTCGATACAGCCTACCATGGAAGGTATGTGGATCTATCAGGACACTAGTGGTTAAGATCATGAGAACAGGGTATTCTGGCAAACATAGCAACAGATGAGGGTGTGTAGTGGGTTGGAAGTGGGGAAAACAACTGACAAATAATGCTGACTGCCTGCATGGCCATTTTTGGAGTATTTAGGTTTTGTCCCTCCACTCCACCCCAACACCTCTAAATGGCCCTTACAGTCTTACAGCTGATCTTTCACACAGCCCCTCACACCTTGGTGTGGTAGATCTGTAGGCAGAGGCTGCAACAACAATATATGCCACAGCATAGAACTATTTCCAAGCAAAGGATCCCCACTACCAAGAAGAGGGCCAGACGCCATGAAGATGGCAATGGGTTGAGTTCCAACTAGGGAGTTCCACAGTACTGTTTGCTAAGAAAAGGGTAAATGTAGCTTAAGCTTGCCTGAATTGACTCCTCCACTCTGCCAAACAGGTCCAGGCATTAGTATTTGCAGGTGTTATTCTCCACAGCAGGCCAAAGGCAGGGGAGGTAGGGAGTTTCTCACATACTCAGCAATCTGATTCCTTTTTTACATTGGTATTCACCGTGGCCCAGTTGGTAAAGATGTTACTGCAGACACTAAAAGACAAAGAGGTGAGAAGTACCAACATAGATGCATGGTTTGGGGCAGCATAGAATAAAACCAAAAGATTACTTGCAAGCCCTACTCCCCAAGGGGCAAAAAACCCCAAATCATTGGGAATTGATTTGCCATTTCCAGCGGAGACAAACAACAGGTCCTGGGGCAACAGCAACAACAGATTTTTGGAATCCTCAGGCACCAGCAAAGGACAGTCATACAGACATGACCTTCTGTGGTCCCTAAGTCTGTCACTGATATTCGTTCATGCATCAAAGAGCTCCTGGCAGATGTTGGGTAGACATTGTAATGAATGTGCATCCCACTGTAGGGTTTGTTTCAGGATTCCATTCATCTGCTCTACCAGCCCGACTGTGGTAGGGTTGGATGGGAGATGAAAATGCCACACAATGTCCAGGCTGTCTGCTCATTCCTGGACCTTGTGTTCTGTAAAGTGGGTACCCCAATCACTCTAGATGTCAGTGGGGGTGTTATAAGCAACAAACAGTTGGGAGAGCTCCCAAATAGTGGCACACTGGGTGACCCGTTTGCATGGGCATGTCTGCACAGGTCAGAATGAACCAGCAGTTGTCCAACATGGGGAGAAGCCCTATGTAAACCACCTGCCATAGTTTTGCTGGCATGTCTGCAATTCCAACTCGTGTCCTATTTGATGTGGAATGGGTTGATGCTGCTCTAACAAACAGGTAGGGCACTGCTGCTAAACCTCCACAATTTGATTCATTGGGAGGGGGAGACACCCATCTCTTTGGTGATGGGCCACAGAGTACATTGCCCTCTGTGCCCAGTCATCTTATGTGGCCACTCTGCCACCTACTCTGCTAATGCTTGCTGTATGGCACACAGCTGGGACAGTTCATCACCTTGAACATTCCCTAGTGGGGTGAGGGGGCTACGTGCTGATACATGGAACACTGTAATGGCCATGCCCTGGGTACGGGCCCAAATATCTTTACACAGCTCCAGTCCCTGGAGGGCTCATTGATTCACTAGCCTCTCTTTCTCTTTCCACTGGGTTAGCCATAATGGTAGTCGTTTGTACACTGCCCAATGTGTATAGGACTATGGGGCTGGGATCATGCATTAGTACTATCCTCAGACCTCAACTCAGACCACTGACTGCTTTGTCCAGTGTCTTGGCTGATCCATATACCTTCCATGGTGGGCTGTATAGCCATTATGGACCCTGTAGGGGACTACCTCAAGATGAGCCATCTGTATACTAGGCTTCCTTGGAAATGTGCCTGATGCCTTTGAGTCTATGGCTCTCCTGAGGTGTACATCACCCATGCATGGCAGAGTATACACATTGTACACTCCTTAGTATAAAAGGCTCCAGTCTGCTCCTTTGGTGGGGAATCTTGCCTGTACAGCCGGCTGGCACTGGAAGCAGTACTGTTGTCCCACTCTTTAAGTTTCCTTATGAAATAAACTAATGCCTCTCAGACTGTCTCCTGGTCAATTCTTTGGTCTGTCTCCTGGTCAATTCTTTGGTCTTTCAGCAACCACAGCTGGTAAGAATGTTACTGCAGACACTAAGGCACTAAGGGCAACCATATTTGAAGGGATTTTCCCTTCTGGGTTTAAACCCAAAAAGTAACATAAAATAGTAATGTCCAGAAGTTCTAAAGACAAAGAAAACCTTTCTCTTAAAAAAAAAAAAGAAATTCTGTCCAGAATCCAAATGAGTAAACTAGGTCCGAGTAAGAGTGTCCTGGTTAAAAGGAGGTGGGAGACTTAGAGCAGTACTAATGACAACTACCCGATTCTAACAACCAAAGTCCCTGTGGGGTCCCAGGTCCCCTGAATAAAACGTACATCAGATCGAATCATGCCTCGTTCAAGACCTTCCAACAGTTTTCCATCACACAGAGATTACAACCCGAAGTTCATATCTTGCCCACCTCTTTCAAACTTTTATTTCTTAACACACTTTTCCTTCCCACCTACTACCATCATTGCATCCTTAACACCACCTTGAAGTCCTACTCCACTACCACTACTGTGTTTGAACAAGTCAAACATACTCCTTCCTCAATTGCTTTCCACTTACTATTCCCTCTGCCTAAAATTCTTTTCTCTACCAAGACACATAGTTCCTTCCTTCGTTTCATTCAGGTCTCCGCTAAAATGTCATCTCCTCAGAGCACCTTTCTGAATGCCCTATACAAAGTAGTACCCTCCCAAACCCATCCTGCTCTATCCCCTACCAAGTTTTCTTTAAAACCAAACAAAACCCACTGCCACTGAGACAATTTCAAGTCACAGTGAGCTTATATAGGGTTTCCAGAACTGCGAATCTTTATGGCAGCTATCTCATCGTTCTCCCTCGGAATGGATGGTGGGCATGAACTGCTGATCTCATGGTTGGCAGTCCAGTGCTTATTCTATAGCTCCACCAGGGCTCTCTATTTTTTCTCAATTATTATTATGTATTGACATATATCTCTACTTAAATATACAGGTTTTTATTGCCTATATCTCCTAAATTAAGTGTGAGTCCATTAATATTAAGGCTGTTTTATTCACCACTGATTCATAAAATAAGGACTCCTTGTGGTGCTATAGGATAAGCACTGGATGCTAACTACAAAGTCAGCAGTTCAAACCCATCAATCACTCTGAGGGAGAAAGAGGAGGCTGCTTTCTCCCATAAAAATTTATAGTCTTGGAATCTCTACACAAAGTTGCTATGAGCCTGAATTGACTCCAGGGCAGTGGGTTTGCTTTTCTTAGTTCATAAAATAGTATTTGACACTTACTTATGTATGTTTTTAAACATCTACAGTGAAAATTCAAATATGTGTGTAAATCAATTCTATTCTATAAGCATAGTGGCAGCAGCAATGAGCTCAAATGTAACAATTGTAAGGATGGCACAGGGTTGTTATAAGTTGGAACCAACTTGATGGTTCCTAACAACAACAACAGCATAGGTGTATCTGGGAACAATGTCAAAGTTGGCATAAGAAAGGGATTCTGGAGATTTCGCATACATAAAACCCAAAAGTATAAGTTGTTTCAACATCCAAGTTTTATTTCAACATCCTAGACTCGAGAGACATAGGAATGGTTTTGTGTCTGGTGGAAATTAATCTCATGAATGCAGATTATTTTAAACCATAAGTTTCATGGAACATGAAAAAGAAAGAAAATGAGAACAACTAAGACAAATGCTATACCTCTACCGGATAAGGTTCTACACCTTGAGACTTTGAAAAATATACTGATATCATGAAAATCAATGGCATGAGCAAAGAACCATGATTTGAAAGTGGTTGAAATAAAGCAAAACTAGATTTTAAAAATTGTTCCTGGCAGTATTACTGACATTCATTTGCAAAGGTTCACTAGAACAGGAAGCAGTTCCAAAGAAACAAGATAGCATTGGAATTGCCACTACAGACTGTAAATGCTACAAGGGAGCAGGAACTAACTAATAGATGACTGCCAAGGAAGCAAGCAAACAAAGCATGATGCTCAGAATTCTGTAGACTTGAAAATTTTCCTAAATCTTGTTTAAACTACAGGGAGATCCCCCTCCCTCCCCAGAGAAGCACATCTTTAATCTTATAATTAAAACCAAGAGTCAAGTAGATTTTATTTTATAGCCAATTTACAAAAATTTCTTTTCCAGCTTGTAAGCACATCGTCAGCTTATAATTGATTGGAATGCTTAACAGGGGTTCTAGAACTTGCCCAGTGAAATAGGCTTCTTGTGGAGCCTTTGTAGACTGAGAGGCCTTAGATGGAATCCTGAGCCCCATACAGAACCTTCTGAGGTGGGACATGCAAACCAACCCAGAGCAGCTAGAGGAACAGAGGATACTTCTTGAAAGAAAGACCAGCAGATAAAGAGGAAGAGAGAGAGAAAGAGAGAGAGAAAAAAAGGCAGACTGTCTGGCTATTACAAGAACAAGTTGTTCATAAATCAGTTTCAAATCTATGACCTAGTCTGGTGTTTTAGACAATATGGCCAATCAGGCTGACTTCTGCATGGTATGGGGGTTAAGGATCAGAGCCTGTCTTCCACACCTTCTCAAGGATGCATGCTATGTCCACCCTGTTGTCTAAATATAAGGTTCAATTTTGGTAACTCAGTATCTGGAGGGTTTACCCACTCACCACCATTGAATGGATTCTGGCTCATAGTGACCCTAAAAAGGGTTTCTAAAGTTATGTATCTTTATGGGAGCAGACAGTCTCGTCTTTCATTGCATGAAAATCAGCTACCTCAAAGAGCTGAACTTTCCATCCGTCTTTTAAGTAAGCTAGAAGCTAATGAGGATGATTTACTGGAATAAATCATAACTGGGGATGAATCTTAGATGTATCAATAAAAATCAGAAAGCAAAGTCTAATCAAAATAGTGACTTCTGAAGTAATCTGTTGGCCTGGTTAAATTCAAGGCAAAGGGTCAGCTCAGAAGCTTAGGGTGATTATTTCGGGGGATCCCAAATGGATAATATTAAAAGTACCATGGATTTTCAGAAGAACAGAAGAAGTACAGCTGAAATGCACCTTAAAATTCAGGCTTCTTCATAATAAGTCCTGTGTCCTCAAGAAACTCTATCATACTTCAGACATGCTATCAGGAGAGACCAGTCCCTGAAGAAATATGTCATGCTTGATAAAGTGGAGGGTCAGTGAAAAAGAGGAGGGCTTTCAACAAAATGGATTCACATTGTAGCAACAGCAATTGGCTCAAACATTACTGTGAGGGTGCGCAGGACAGGGCAAAGTTTCCTTCTGTTGTATATAGGTCACTATGAGTCAGTACAGACTTGACAGCACCTAACAACAAACAACAACAAGAAGCCTGAAGAAAATTGAAGACTACATTGACAAGAAAAAGAAAAGAAAAAATCATGTAATTTGCACTAATGAAAACTTTCCCGTCACGACAAGACCCCTGCTAATACTTTGAGGGCTGTAAGGGCTACACTATGAGATTTTCATTGGGGACGCTTACCCCATTCACCCTACAGCCCTGATCTTGCCCCTTTTGACTTATTTTTTGCTCCCAAATTCAAATAATATTGTAATGGGACATGATTTGAGTCCCTCAAGGATATCAAAATTGTCATTTTGACATGGTACAAATCGAAGAGCTCAGAATTTTTCAAGACAGGGTTAGAGAGCTGGAAACGCTGCTTTCAGAAATGCGTGGACCTAGATGGAGGATATGGCAAGAAATAATAGTTTTATATTTGGATAGTTTTGTTTAATGAAGATCTCTATTAAAAATGTAAAAATCATAAAAAATATTTCTGTTTTAGATATGATACAGGAAATTGAGAATATTAAAGAGCTGAGCAGAAAATTTCAAAGGTCGGCTTGAGAAGACAAAATCAATATAATGAAATGTGTAAAGACCTGGAGTTAGAAAACCAAAAAGGAAGACCACACATTTCTCAAGCTGAAATAACTGAAGAAAAAGTCAAACCTCGACTTGAAATATTGAATGGTTCTATAAACAAAATATTAAATAATGCAGAAAGCATCAACAGAAGATGGAAGGTATACAGAAATTTACTGTATTAAAAAGAAGTGGTTGGTGCTCAACCATTTCAAGAGGTAGCATATGATCAAGAACTGATGGTACTGAAGGAATAAGGCCAAGCTACATGAAGGCTCCAGGAATTGATGAGATACAAACTGTTATCTTTCAGCGAACTGGCATTACATAGCACTTGAGGCACTCACTCGTCTATGCCAAGAAATTTGGAAGACAAGCTACCTGGTCAACTGATTGGAAAAGATCCATATTTGTACCCATTCCAAAGAGAGGTAACCCAACAGAATGTGGAAAACACTTAAAAAATTTCATTAATTTCACATGCAAGTAAAATTTTACTGAAGATAATTCACAATGGCTACAACACTACATTGACAGAGAACTGCCAAACATTCAAGCTGGATTCAGAAGGGGACATGGGAACTAGAGATATCATGTGGATCTTGGCTAGAAACAAAGAATATCAGAAAGAGGTTTTCTTTTGCTTTAATGACTATGCAAAGGGTTTTGACTGTGTGGATCATGAAGAATGGATATCCCAGAGCATTTAATTGTGCTCATGAGGAACCTGTCCATAGATCAAGGGGATAATGAATGGTTTAAAATCAGGAAAGGTGTATGCCAGGGCTATATTGTTTCACCATATTTATACAACCTGTATGCCCAGTAAATAATCCAAGAAGCTAGATTATATGAAAAAGAATGCAGCATCAGGATTGGAGGCTGACTCATTGACAACCTATGATATGCAGATGATACAACCCTGCTCAGTAAAAGGGAAGAGGACTCAAAATGCTTACTGAGGCTGCACCTCAATGTAAAGAACACAAAAATCCTCATAACTGAATCAATAAATGTTGTTGTTGTTAGTGTAGTCGAATCGGTTCCGACTCAGTGACCTTATGCACAGCAGAACGAAACACTGCCTGATCCTGGGCCAACCTCACTACCATTGCCACGCTTGAGTCCATTGATGCTGCCACTTGGCCAATCCATCTCATTGGGGGTCTTCCTCTTTTTCTCTGACCCTCCACCTTACCAAACATGATCTCCTTTTCCAGCAACTGGTCCCTCCTGACAATATGTTCAAAGTATGAGAGATGAAGTTTGGCCATCTTGGCCTCCAAGGAGTTGCTCCCATATCCTCCCTGGCTATATTAATCAATGCATTTCCTTTTCTACTTATGCTGGCCTGACTGGGTTTATTGGTAATGTTTGCAATGAAAAAGATTCAGACACAATAACAAAAACGAAACCCTTTGTCACTGAGCTGATTCCAACCCCATGTTTTACAGAGCAGAACTGCTCTATAACATTCTTGACTGTAATCTTTATGGAAGCAGATACTCCAGCCTTTTGTCCTTGGCGTTGCTAGGTGGATCTGAACCATTAGCCTGTAAGTTAGGTGGTGTTGTTAAGTGTCGTGGAAAAGCTTCCGACTCATGGCAACATAAGGAGCTCTGGTAGCGCAGTGTACGAATCGGGCTGCGAAACTTAAGGTCAGCAGTTCGAAACTACCAGCTGTTCTGCAGGAGAAAGATGAGGCGTTCTGCTCTCGTAAAGATTTCCAGTTTTCAGAAACCCTGTGCAGGGTCACTATGAGTCAGAACCAACTCCACAGTAGTTAACAACAACAACAACAACAACAACAACAACAACAACAACATGGCAACCCTGCATAGGGTTCCTGAGATTTTAAATCTTCCCAGGAGCAGAAAACCTCATCTTTCTCCATCGGACTGGCTGGTGGGATCAAACCATGGACCTTGTGGTTCCCAGTCTAGTGCTTATCATACGGAGCCACTGCGCTCCCTTAGATTAGTTGTTGTTGTTGTTGTTAAGTGCTTGTGGCGTCTGCTCTGACTCATAGCGACCTGGTATAGGGAGAGGCTGGTGGGTTTGAACTGCCATCCTTGTAATTAGCAGTCTAGTGCTTATCCTACAGCACCATACCAGGACTCCAGCCTAATATATTTTTATTCATCTCCATCTTGATATCATTTCCCGTTCTGAGTTTATCTTCAGTTGGTGTTAAAAGGCCTCAGGATTACAATGAGGCATCAAATAAAGAATGTAAACATTTTGTCATCCGGCCAACCATTTCAACAACATTTCTCACAGCAACAATTGTTGTTAAAATAGACTCATGTTTCTCCTGTGGAATTCCCTGGCAACTGAACATAAATAAAGAAATCAGCCATGGGAAGGGGACCGGCGCATCACGGGGCTACTGGGGTGTGGAGAATGTTCCCCTCCTGCTCAGCCGAGAACAGCATTTCCTGCGCTACCTCAAAGACCCCAGCACCTGACAGGAGTGCTACCTTGACAAATATTCAGAGTGTAGTCTCGCACCATAGGAATTACCAAGGAGGCTAAAAACAGCAACATGCCCTGCATAATCTCTAACCTCAGGGGACAACAAAAACAGAGAATAGCTGTGTCAATCTCATTTCCTTGTTAGGCGCATTATCCTAAGTGTGAGCCTTTCCTTCAGAATGCCACACTTCACTAACATTTTACCCGGAACCCGCTGCTGCAATATTGAATTCCATAGTCATTTTATTATTATTTATTTTTTTTTTTTTTTTTGCTTTTGATCTTTACTGTTTTGCTCATTTACCCATAAACATGAGCTACTGAACTGAGGTGAAATTAAATAGCTGAAGTTAAAACCTGAGGCCATTCCAGATAGGGCTACACGGGTAGCTCAGCAAGGCCCTTGCTGTGGAAGTGAATAATAATCATTTAGACCTTTGGATACCAACATGTCAGATTATTTCATGATGATTCATGTCTTCGTTTATCTTGACGTACGGGTTGAGGAAGACAGGAGATTTATCCAACATCGGAATTTTCCTGGGTAAAAGGCACTCTCTCAAAATGTGAATTGTATCAATTGTCCTCTTCTGTCAAAACACTCTCACACTCTCTGTAGGATAAGTTCTGTGAAGGGAAATTGCTAGAGGCACTCTGAAATACAGTCCTTTGTATCACTTAACTAATTTTAAAAGTAGCTCAATCAACCAATTTGGCAACTGAGCTATTTTCTGAAATCCAAAAGAGCAAGAACTTGAGAGCAAGACAGGGACAAAATAGAAGACTGTTAAAATCAAGTCAGAGTGCAGTGTGCATCTTCCATTTACTAAAACATCACCAGTTGGGCGAGAAGAGAGAGAAAGGGGTGTATCAGGAAGGTGCGCTGTCAGGTACTATGCTGAGGCTGCTACTGACGCTGGGTGTGGACCTCAGGGTAGCTGACGAAGGTGGGTTTGTTGGTCTGCACACCCAGCAGATGAGTGAGCTGAGACGGATTAGCCCAGTTTTACAGCCGAGGAAAACAGAACTCAGAGCACCCTGAATCTGGGCACACATCTTGTTGGATTCTCAAAGTCAGTAAATGGTGGTGCCTCATAGTGGACATCATTGTTACCCAAGATCTATGCTCTTCACACAAATTGGGGAGAAGACAGCAGAGGAGTCTAAGCTTCCAAGACCCCTCTTGTGGAAAGTTACTCATTTTGGATTAAGACATACGCAGGGGCATATCAAATAATAAAGACAGAAGTCTTTGAGTGGCACAAATGGATAAGCACCCAACTACTAGTCAAATGTTAGCAGTCCAAACCCACCCAGAGTCACAGCAGAAGACAGTCCTGTCCATTTGCTTCCACAAAATCATAGTCATTGAAAACCCTATGTAGCACAATTGTATTCGACACACAAGGGTCACCAGGAAGACACAATCAACTGTGATGCTGCGGGTTAACGCACCGGACTGCAATTTGAACTTGAAGATCAGTGGTTCAAGCTCACCAGTGGTTTCTCGGAAACTCTATACAGGCTCACTATGAGTTGGAACTGACTCGATGGCAGATAACAACAAAAACAATAGCAATGATGATGACAACAAAATTCTCGCCTTCCACAAAGGATTGTTGTTGTTAAGTGCCATCAAGTTGGCTCTGAATCATAGCAACTCTGTATAGGGTTTCTGAGGAGTGGTTGGTGGATTTGAACCACCAACCTTGCATTTCAAATTGACCTTGCAGTCCAGCGCATTATCCTGCAGTGCTGCATGGGTTTAATTCCTAGCCAATGAACCTCAAGCACAGGGCACTACTTATTTGTCAATGAAGGCTGAAGTGTTGCTGAATTGTTGAGCAGGTTTCAGTGGACCTTCCAAACAAAAACAAACTAGGAAGAAAGGCCTGGAGATCTACTCCTGAAAATCAGACAGCAGCCAATAACAACAAAACTGATGATGATAATGATGACAAAAGCCAATCTTTATCTAGTGTTTTCTATCTGCCAGACACTATTTATGTACCACATTCAATTCCGTTAATCCCCAGAACAATTCTTCCAAGTACGTACTACTGTTCTCCCCATTTTACAGAAGAGGAAACCAAGACACTGAGGACTAAGTAACTGGTACAAGGACACACAGCTGGTAAGTAAAAGGACAAACATAAAGCCCAAATGAACCCATACTATTAGCCTCTCTGCTCTCCTGCTTCTCAGGATGATGGATGGGAAGCAGCGCCAACCACTGTGTCATTTTAGAACATGCCACTTTAT
>NW_006408912.1:250612-257576 GCF_000296735.1 Chrysochloris asiatica
ATACTTGGGACATGGAGGAGCTTACAAGGAAAAAAACACAATCTCCCCCAACTTAACACATTTAAAAAAAAAAATTATGCTTCAACCAGATCTGAGTCCTTGGAAAACTGGAATAGCTAGAAGGCTTTCCACAAGCTGAAAACACATGCCTGCCCCCAGGACTGAGGGCTGAGCTCCCCGAGCAGGAGTAACTGATTGGACCCATAGGCCTATTCTTAGGTTCTTGTGGACAGTCTTCGTTGGGAAGCCTGGAGTCTTACCTAAGAAAACAAAAACAAAACAAAAATCTAGGCTCTTTTTGCTTGTTCCTTTTTTTTTAAAAAAAAAAAGTGAAAGTAACCTAAGTAACAGCTGTTGTCATGCATATTACAGAAAATACACTATGTGCTTTGCAGAGCCAGAGTGTGTCGAGAGCTCATCAAGTCATTGTTTGTGCAGGTGTATCTGTCCGTGAACAAACAAATCCAGATCAATCTTCCTAAATTTCACCAAGTAGAAAAGAGAGATAACAATGCATAAAATCATCTGACTGGCAGTTCAGGGCATACAAGAGCACATCTAGATTGCCTGTCTTTGTCCTTTCATTTTTCACCTTATGATTCCAAAGTTATATGCATATATATTTTCTGGATTTAGGGAACACTGTTATCCCCTAGAGATAAGTCCTTGAAAGTAAAGCTATTAGTCCACTTACTCTAAGACATTCTATGACAGCACTTGCTTTTGTCTGTCCAGTGTCCCTTGGGAACTCACTGAGGGCCGCTATGCAATTCTTGTGGTCTTCTATGTGATCCAGGCTTAGCCCAATTCAAAATCCTTTCACCCAAACAACCATGATTGGTCCAAATACACAGAAGGCAGCAGTCTTTCTGCTATGGATTTTAAGCTGGGGCTGCTGGAGATCATCTTTCCAGCTAAGTGGAGAGATGAGTGCTAAAAGGAAAGGGAACAGTCTGGAGTCAGTGAGCAACTATTTTTAATCCTAGAGATTCTAATCTCTGCAATTCCTTCTTCATTTCTGTGAGGTACTTTACCATCCTTCCCAGTTGAAGGATCCAATCAATTTCCCTTGGTACTTAATCTGGTTCTAGTTGGACTTCTGTCTCTTGTCACCAAAAGAGTCATAATATAAAAGAAGAAAACATTAAATCACTTCTATGACCTCTCACAGAAGGTGCCTGCCTGAGCTCAATGTATTTTGCACACTTAAAACTGATAGTGCTGTTGTTGTTATACCCAATAAACATGTCATTTTGCTAGTTCCAATCCTCCTTTAAATTAAATCTAAATGTCCATCATTCCTTACTGTCCACTATACCTTCCACACCACTCATACTGTGGTGGCTTGTGAGTTGCTGTGATTCTGGAAGCTATGCCACCAGTATTTTAAATGCCAGCAGGGTTTCCCGTGGTGGACAGGTTTCAGGTGAGCTTCCAGATAAAGACAGACTTGGAAGAAGGAGAGATGGGCTACTTCTGACTATTTAGTCATGGAAAATCTTATGAATAGTAGTGGAACACTGTTGAGTACTGAACATTGAAATATGATGAAGAGCACCAGAATATTGTCACATATACTGCTGGAAGATGAGCCCCTCAGATTGGAAGGTGTTCAAAATGCGATTGTGGACGAGCTGCCTCCTCAAAGTAGAGTTGACTGTGATAATGCAAATGGAGTAAAGCCCTCAGGACCTTGGTTTACTGGTGGAGAACAACTCAAAATAGAGAGAAACAGCTTTAAACATTTGTTAATAATCAGAACATGGAATATATGAAACATGAATCTAGGAAAATTAGAAATTGACAAAAATGAAATGGAGCGCAAAAGCATCAATATCCTAGGCATTAGTGAGCTGAAATGTACTGATATTGGCCATTTTTAGTCTGACAATCACATGGTTTACTATGACTGGAATGAAAAATTTAAGAGGAATGGTGTCACATTATCATTAAAAAGAATAGATCAAGATCTATCATGAAGTACAATGCTATCTATGATAGAATAATAATCATACACCTATAAGGAAGACCAGTTAAGACCCCTATTACTCAGACTTATTCACCAACCACTAAAGCCAATGATGATGAACTGGAAAAATTCTACCAACTTCTTCAGTCTGAAATTGATAAAACTTGCATCAGGATGTATTGATTACTGCTGGCAATTGGAATGTAAAGGTTGGAAACAAAAAGGAAGGATCAGTAGTTGTAACATATGGCCTTGGTGATAGAAACGATGCTGGAGATTGCATGATAGAATTTTGCAAGATGAATGACTTCTTCATTGCGAGTGCCTTTTTAAAACAACATAAAAGACAACTATACACATGGAACTCACCCAGACTGAATACACCAGACTACATCTGTGGAAAGAGACAGTGAGAAAGCAGTCATCACCATAGCATCAGCTAAAACAAGGCTAAGGGCAGGCTATGGAACAGACCATCAACTGCTCATATGCAAGTTGAGGCTGAAGCTGAAGAAAATGAAAACAAGTCCACAAGAGCCAAAACGTGACCTTGCACATATCCCACATGAATTTAGAGATCATCTCAACAACAAATTGGATGCATCAGACACTACAGACCAAAGACCAGAAGAGTTGTGGGATAACATCAAGAACATCATACGGCAAGAAAGCAAAAGGTCACTAAGAAGACAAGAAAGAAGGAAAAGATCAAAATGGATGTCAGAGGAGACTCTGACACCTGTTCTCAAGCATCAAGATGCTAAAGCAAATGGGAAAAAAATCAGGAGGTAAAAGAACTGAATAGCAAACTTCAAATGTCAGCTCAAGAAGACAGTCAAAAATTGTAACAAAATGTGCCAAGACCTGGAGTTAGAAAACCCAAAGGGAAGAACACACTCACCATTTCTAAAGCTAAGGGAACTGAAGAAAAAATTCAAGCCTCGGCTTGCAATATTGAAGAATGGGCAAAATATTGAATGATGCAGAAAGCATCAAAAGAAGATGGAAGGAATACACAGTCA
This sequence comes from Chrysochloris asiatica, assembly GCF_000296735.1. Lineage (NCBI taxonomy): Eukaryota > Metazoa > Chordata > Mammalia > Afrosoricida > Chrysochloridae > Chrysochloris > Chrysochloris asiatica. Next base: position 253,604 of record NW_006408912.1, read on the forward strand.
CTGTACCAAAAAGAAATTGTCAGTGTTCAACCATTTCAAGAGAAAGCATATGGTCAAGAGCTAATGATACTGAAGGAAGAAGTCCAAAGTGCATTGAAGTTATTGGCAAAGAACAAGGCTCCATGAATTGATGTAATACAAATTTAAATCTTTCAACAAACTGATGACGCATTGAAGGTACTCACTCACTCATCTATGCCAAGAAATTTGGAAGACAGCTACCTGGCCTACTGACTGGAAGGTATTCATATTGTGTCCATTCCAAAGAGAAATGATCCAACAGAATGTGGAAATCATCAGACAATATCATTAAACTCTCATGCAAGTAAAATTTTGCTAAAAACAATTCAAAAGTGGATGAATGTAAAAAAAAAAAAAAAAAATAGTGGATGAACGTGACAGAGAACTGCCAGTGGTTCAAGACAGATTCAGACAAGGATGTGGAAGAAGGAATATCACTGCAGATGCCAGATGGATCTTGGTTGAAAGCAGATAAACCAGAATGATGTTTACCTGTGCTTTATTAACTACAAAAAGGCTTTAAAGTGCATGGATCATGACAAGCTGCAGACAGCACTGAGGGAGAATGGGTATTCCATCCAGAACACTTAATTGTGCTCATGAGGATCCTGTATATAGACCAAGAGGCAATTGCTCGAACAGAACAAGGGAATGCCGAATGGTTTAAACTTAGGAAATTTATGCTGAATACAAAATCATGCTGAAGACGTAATCCTAGACACTGGATTATATGATGAAAAAAATGGCATCAGGATTGGAGGCAGTCTCATTAACAACCTGCAATATGCAGATGATACAACTTCACTTGCTGAAAACCAAGAAGACTTAAAATATTTACTGATAAAGATCAAAAGAGAACAAAAATCCTCATCACTGGACCAGTTAGCAACATCCATATAAATGAAGGAAAGATTGAAGTTATCAAAGACTTCATTTTGCTTGGATCAAGCATCAACACTCATGGAAGCAGCAGTCAGGAAATCAAATGACATTTTGCATTATAAAGACAAATCTGCTGCACAAGACCTCTTTAAAGTGTTGAAGAGCAAAGATGCCAGTTTGAGGACTAAGATGCACCTTACCATAAATCATGGTATTTTCAATAACCTCATATGCATGTGAAAGTTGGACAATGAATAAGGAAGACCATAGAAGAACTGATTAATTTGAATTATGGTGTTGCTTGAGAATATTAAAAGTGCCATGGACTGCAGAAAGAACAAAAAAGAACAAACAGATATGTGTTAGAAGTACAGCCAGAGTGCTCCTTGGAGGCCAGGATGGCCAAACTTTGTCTCTCATACTTTGGATGTATTGTCAGGAGGGACCAGTCGCTGAAGAAGGATATCGTGTTTGGTAGGGTGGAGGGCCTGAGAAAAAAAGGAAGACCCCCAGGGAGATGGATTGGCAGCACAACGTGCTCAAATGAAGCAAGGATTGTGAGGTTGGAGCAGGACTGGGCAGTGTTTTGTTCTGTTGTGCATAGGGTCACTATGAATGAGTACCGACTTGATCGCACCTAACAACAACAACAACATAGCCTCCACTTCAGGCAGATATGGCTGCCTCTCTGTCTTTGGACAGGCAGAGAGATACTCATAAATATCAATATGCTCAGGCATCCCAATGTGTACTGGACTTCTAAGTGACCACCTTGTTGCCATGATGTGCTTATTCTAGTAACAATGCTATAGCTTCCAGCAGTGGTGTTCAGTATAGCTTGCATTAGAATCACCATCATTGCTAAAACTTCACCCCAGAGATTCTGTCTGGATGGGTCTTTTGAGGGGCTTGAGCATCAGTAGCTTTTCAGAATTCTCTCAGGTGGCTTTAATATTCATGTTAACTGATAAAGAAAACAATTATATATGTCTGATTATACTTATGTTTGATTCACTTAGAACAAGTTGTTCCCTGACCATGCTTTTAGTGGAGAAAGAATGAATGTGCTAGCTCTATTAAATTTTCCACCTTGTCCTGGAATACGTTTGAATTCATTGAAGCAAATTGGGACTTTCCATTGGTGTGATGAGGAGCACAGTAGGATCAGCTTTGGCTGATAACCAAAAGTTCAGCAGTTCAAACCCACCAGCTGCTCCTCAGAAGAAAGATGAAACTTCCTGTTCCTATAAAAATTTATAACTCAGAAATCTTATATAAAGGTGCTATGAGTCTGAAATTAATGGGTGGCAGTGGGTTGGGATTGGAATAAATAAAGGCTTCCTTTTTTTTTTTTAAGTTTTTATTGTGAATTGGGTGATAGCTCACAAGGAGGAACATCAGTTTCACACTCGTTTCATTGCAAAGATTACAATCTCCTAGTGCATCATCATTTAACAGTATTTGCTTCTATTCCCTCTATTTGTATTTTTGTTGTTGTAGTTTTGTATACAAAAACACTCAGGAATATATAATCATTTAAACAACCAAAGGGCACAATCTGCAAGCCTGCCTCCTGGCCACAAGCACCTGGCTGCCAGCACACAGCCTTTCTCTTCCATGAGTCTAGAGTCCTCAGCTGCTCTATTTCTCCAAGTCCTCATCTCTGCCTCCATCTCTGGTGTCACTGCTTCTCTGGATAGGGTCCCACATTCCGCTTTTGCTTTTCTTTCTTGATGGCCCTAGGGTCCTCTGTTCCTAGACTTTAAGATAAATTACTCCACTGTTTTTGTTACAAAATTTCTACCTTTACAGTTGTGACAGTTGCAATTAGTCATGATAACAATTACTCACTATTGAATCATAAGAATCTTATTCCCATCTCTTTTCACCAGACCCATCTAGACAAGATGAATACTATTCAGTGGTAATTTTACCTTTCCCTTCGCACTCTGAAACTAAACTCCCGTTTGAAAACTTGTAAGCCAGCCACTTCGTGCCTTTATAACCCCTCCCATTTTAAGTAGTCAATATCTAAGTTGCTCATTTCTATCAACTCTGTATACTAAAGGCTCCCATCCTTAACAGTCACTTACATACTGACCTCTGATCTGTGGCTTAGTTGTTCTTGTGTGTTGTAGAGTTGGTTCCAACTCATGTTGTTTGTTGTTAAGTGACTCATAGTGACCTGTATAGGATTTCTGAGGAATAGCTAGTGGGTTTGAACTTCCGACCTTGTGAATCACTGTCCAGTGTTGATCCTACATTGCCAGGAGTCCTCCAACTCACAGCCACCCTACATTTAGGGTTTCCCAGGCTCTGAGTCTTTATAGGAGCACAATGTCTCATCTTTCTCCCAAGGACCGACAAATTCAAACTTGCAGTTAACAATCCAAAATGAAACCCTCAATGCACCAGGGCTCCTGTGGTCTAGTGGGAACTCATTATTTATGTCCCAGCATGCATGTCTGTAATGTGCTAAGTCATCAAAGTTCAGGTAGACTTGTTTTAAAGAATCAGACATTTAATCTTACTGACATAGCTCCTTCTGGTTTATAGATAGTATCATATAAATATAGGAATCCTTGGGTGGCACAAATGGTTAAGTACTAGACAACTTGCTAAGATTGGTGGTTCAAAACCACTCAGAACTGCTCTTGAAGACAGACCTGGTGATCTGCTTCATAACATCATAGCCATGAAAACTCAATGGAGCATTTCTATTCTGCACCTTAGGTTGCCATGAATCCAAATTTACTCAATGGCAACTACCAGTACCACATATATAGTGCTGGTGGTGAGCCATGGAGTCAGTTCTGACTCACAGTGACCGTGTATGGGGTTTATGAGGTTGTAAATCTTTACAAGAGCAGAAAGCTTCATCTTTCTCCCACGAACAAGCTGGTCATTTTAAACTACTGACATTGCGCTACCAGAGTGCCTTGCTGTTGATGTTGGGTACCATCAAGTCAGTACCGACCCATAGCGACCTTATGCACAGCAGAACGAAACACTGCCCGATCCTGGGCAACTTCACTACTGTTGCTACACTTGAGTCTATCGATGCTGCCAC
>NW_006408912.1:259639-268918 GCF_000296735.1 Chrysochloris asiatica
CTATGTATTCCATATGGCGAGGTCCATGTGTATAGTCATCTCTTATGCTGTCTAAAGAAGGTATTTGAAATGAACAAATCATTGGTTTTGAAGAATTCTATCATGCGTTCTCCAGCATCATTTCTATCACCAAGGCCATATTTTCCAACCACTGATCCTTCCTCTTTGCTCCCAGCCTTTGCATTCTGGCAGAAGCCATCTCATAAAGGAACACAGCGGAGGACCCTAAGCATGAAGGGCTCATTGTTAAGCAAGTCCACAATGAGTCTCCCCTTAGAAGGCAAGGCCCCGAGGAGGAATCTCATGTGGGGGCTCTGCAGTTTCTATCTCTTTGTTTTAATCAGCTTATTTTTAATTTTTTTGATTTTATAATAAAAGTTTTCAGTAGAATCTTAGTAGGAATTATATTAGAGATTTGATTTTAGGCACCATTACACAACATTCAATCATGTGTAACTACTTGTTTTAACACTAACAATAAGTTTCACCACTAGGAGAAAACACGTCAGCTACAGCATTGCTAGTTCAAGTTTAAAATTGCATTCAACATTCTGCGTAGTTTTGGTCAGGGACATTAAGACCTCTAGAAAATTAGCTAAGATGCAGTTAAGGGCTGAGGGAATAGTAATAGAGCATAGGTAGAAAATTAACTAGATATTTTGGATAGAGAAGTTGTTAGTATAAGGAAGTTGTTCCATTTCTTCTTAACTACAAAACTTTAAGTACTTTTTTATGCTCTTGTTTTTCTTGTTTAATCAATCATGAGAAACAACTGTGTTGTCAGTTACCATAGCAAATAATGTTTAGGTACATGTTGTGATTAATGAATCTATAGAAAATAATAGGTGAGGGTAAAAATAGGAGTAAAGATTTAGAATTATGTTTTAAGGTTAGCTTGACATTTTAGGATGTCAGAAAGATGGATGAAACAAACTAGATATGAATAGACCAAGAAAACTGTTTTAAGAAAAATACTTTTGTCAACATTGCATAGACAAAAAGTAAAAATTGATATAATCAAGGATGTGTAATGCTTCTAAGAAATTGATTATTATGAGATCATGGGGTATTGTTACGGTATATAAGGAGCTAGATAATTGAGTAAAATCCTCAAAACCAATCAGAATTCAGCACAAATCATCGACTCCATGTAATTTCTTTCGCCGACTCCACATCTGCCTTCGTGAGCCCCCCAAATAAGTTTGTCGGGGCTGGTCCCCGACAGCATTCCAATCACCAGTAATGATCAATACATCTTGATTGCATGTTTAATCAATTACAGATTGAAGAAATTGGTAGAATTCTTCTATTTTGTCCTCACTGGCCTTAGTGGTTGGTGCATAAATTTGAATAATAGTGGTATTAATTGGGCTTCCCTATTGTTGTTGTTGTTAAGTGCCGTCGTGTCGGTTCCGACCCATAGCAACCCTGTAACAGGGTTTCCGAGGGTGTAAATCCTTGTGGGAGTAGAAAGCCTCATCTTTCTCCCGTGGAGCAGCTGGTGGTTTTGAACCGCTGACCTTAAGGTTCGCAGCCCGATTCGTAACCACTACGCTACCAGAGCTCCGGGCTTCCCTATAGGCGCATGGATATTATCCTATCACAGACAGCATTGTACCTTGTGACTGATCTAGATGTGTTCTTTTTGATGATGAATGCAACACCATTCCTCTTCAATTTGTTATTCCTAGCATAGTATATCATGTGGTTGTCAGATTTAAAATGGCCAATACCAGTCCATTTCAGCTCACCAATGCCTAAGATATCGATGATTATGTGTTCCACTTCATTTTTGACAGCTTCTACTAGAGTGCCTTACCACATACATAATATACATGAAAATATTCTTTACACTGTCTTAGATTTTTCAGAATGATGAGTTCATGTCCCTAAAGGTTATGCATGCTTGCATCCTTGCTTCAGTGACTTAGGGTGAAGCTGGTTTCACAGACCTGAATTAGCTCAGGAGAAAATGAAGCAGATGCCTGGTTTTGTGCTGAAGAATTCCCTTTTTAACAAAGTCACTCAACTTAACAAAATGGCCCAATGCTGGAAGTTTGTCAAGCTAGCTGCTCACTGCCTTCCACTCCCCTGGGGCAGGACTCTTCAAGTAGAGTGTTGTTGCTGGTGTGTGCAAATCAAATGCGAGCTCTCCTTGGGTGGGGGGGGGGGTAGATCATACTCCAGGCTTTACTACCACTTCTCTGCCTGTGTATTAAAAAAATTTAAATTTATACTACACGTTTCCAGATGTATATATGTTTATGTCCCTTTATACAACACATACAGTATGTTTGTTGTTGTTAGGTGCCATCGAGTCAGTACCAACCCATAGTGACCTTATGCACAGTAGTATAACCCACATCATATTGGGCATGAAATCATTAACCTGTAATGCTTCTGAGACACTGCCCCAAATAGTATCTAGGAAGTCCCACTGTTGCTGATGTTGTTAAGTGTTATCAAGCTGATTCCAACTCACTAGAGATCTGTTTAATCAAGAAGTGATTCACTCTGTAAAAAAGAGTCTGGGGTGCTCTCTCATGCCACTCAAATTAACTTTTGCTTTTCTGAACTAGAATGAAACTTAATCTCATAACCCACTGTAGTCTTTTCCCACAGCATTCCATAAATTCCAACATGCACGATTTTTCACATTTTAGTGACCAAAAATGAGAGTGTGAATAGGAAATGCCTTAGAAGAAAATGAAGTATTGTTAGGTGTTATCGAGTCATTTCTGACTCATAGTGACCCTACGTACAAGAGAACAAAACACTGCCCAGGCTTGTGCCATCCTCACAATTGTGTTATGCTCGAGCCCACTGTTGCTGCCACTGTGCCAACCCATCCCATTGGGGGGGGGGGGGGATCTTCTTCTTTTTTTTTTTTTGCTGACCCTCCACTTTTCCAAGCATAATGTCTTTCCCAGGGACTAGTCCTTCCTGATCATATGTCCTGAGTATGAGAGATTAATTATCTCCATCCTGACTTCTAAGGAGCATTCTGGCTGTACTTCTTCCAACATGGATCTGTTTGTTCTTTTGATGGTCCTTGATACTTTTAATATTCTCTAACACCATAACTAAATGCATCAATTCTTCTGTGGTCTTTCCTATTCATTGTCCAACTTTCATATGCATATTAGGTGACTGAGAATACCTGAGAATACCATAGCTTGTAGTTGCTGGATCTATCTATCTCTATATATAACTATGTATAGATAGATAGAGATATATGGAGTCCTGGTGTTACCCTGAGGGTTAATGTGCTGGACTGCAAAGTCAGTGGCTCAAGCTCACCAGTCGCTCCTCAGAAATCCTCTACAGGGTCACTATGGGTCAGAACAAACTCAATGGCGCCATGAGTCAGAACCGACTCAACGGCACATAACAACAACAGCAAATATATATATATATATAGACACACACACACATACACGAGGAGGATTATGTTTTGAGATACTAGTCTTTACGAAAAGTCAGTGACATGCAAGCATGTTATCTCAAACTATTGGCTCTTTGGAGAGATTAAAATAAATGAGAGGAATTTCCTTCATTCTCACATCCCATTTTCTGCTTTTCTGTGCAAAGGGGTAAACCAGATGGGAGACACTTGAGTTATATATTGCCATTTTTGAGAAACCAATCTCATCTGACTCTTAAAGAGTCAAGACTCTGAAACTATTGGTTAGGATTCAAGCAGCAAGGCTCCTCTCCTTTAACTTACTTAAGCAAAATGGAGTTCACGAAAGAACATTGGAAACTGGAAACTCACCAAATGAGCGTGAAGACTGGAGAAGTAAGCTTAGAAATGGGCAAGAACCAAGGCAACTTTGAAGAGTCAGGCAAGCAAGAATACTGTGGGAAGAAATCATCTCCAATTCTCCTTGCATTATTGTATAAGATTCAGGGTTCTGAGACAGTGTCTACTAGACTCAGTGATGTCATTCCTTGGCTGCACTTATATCAGTAAGCAGATTCTGGTGGTTAGAGCTTTTGTATTGTCCTTTTCAGCATTCCTCATGGGACGGCAGAATCCTAGCTTTGCTGTCCAGCAAAGACTACATATGACAGAGGAGTGAAGATTCTCGCCAAACAAATGGATGCGTGGTGTTGTTGCTACGTGCTGTTTCGTGACTTTGACTCACAGTGACCCTAGAAGACAGAGTAGAACAGCTCCATAGGATTTCTTTGACTGTAATTTTCACAGAAGCAAAACACCAGGTCTTTTCTTCTCCGGAGTGGTTGCTGGTTCTAACCATTTTCGTTAGCTGTCAAGTGGTTAACAATTGTGCTGTGTGGATGATGTTATGTGTGCCACTGAGTCAACTGGATGCTAGGTGATCAAAAGCCAGCAAGGGTTCACAGAGTGAACCACTTCAATATCCTATGAGGAATTCTATCTTTAATAGTTCAGAGGAAATGTGATGCAGAGAAGGAACCCAAATATACTGATTCTCGAACCCCCTCTGATACCAGGCCTCCACATCTTGAGTAAAGATCCTCAGTTTCTCCCTTGGGAAAGTGAGGAAATTGAACTTCCTTTCAGGTCCCTTAAAAATACGGAAAGGGCATGGCTCTGTAACCATTTATCTCTGATGCTGTAATGTTGAGGGGCAGACCCAGAAATCTGAATGATTTGCAAACAGTAAGTTCAAGGGTCATTGTTGATCGTCATGAAATATGTGAGATTTACTACCAGCTGCTTCTTCAAACAGAAAAAGAGTAAAAAAGTAACTTTTTCCTCCTCCAGTTCAGAAGACAGAATGCAGAAGTCATCAGACAATATTATTAATATTACATGCAAGTAAAATTTTGCTATAGATAATCCAAAAATGGCTGCAACAGTACACTGAGAGGGAATTTCCAGAGGTTCAAGCCAGATTCAGACGAGGATGTTGAATGAGGGATATTATTACTGACGTCAGATGAATCTTGGCTGAAAGCAGAGAATACCAGAAAGATGTTTACCTGTGCTTTATTGACAATGCAAAGGCTTTCAACTGTGTACTTCACGACAAGCTATGGACAACAGTGTGCAGAATGAGTATTCTGGAACACTTAATTGCATTCATGAGGAACGTGTACATAGTGCAAGAGGTAGTCATTCAAACTGAACAAGGGAACACCGAATGACTTAAAATCAGGAAAGGTGAGCACCAGAGTTGTCTTTGTTCATCATATTTATTCACTCTTTATGTAGGCCAAATAATCCAAGAAGCTGGATTACATGAAGAAGAATGTAGCATCAGGATTGGAGAAAAACTCATTATCAATGAACAATATGCATATGACACAACCTTGCTTGTTAAAAGCAAAGAGGAATTAAAAGACTTACTGATGAAGACTAAAGACCACAGCCTTCAGTATGAGTTGCACCTCAATGTAAAGAAAACAAAAATCCTCACCACTGAACCAGCAAATGGCATCATGAATTCTGGTTAGAAAAAAGAAAAAAATCCATTTTGCTTGGATTTACTATCAACACTCATGGAAGCTGCAGTAAAGAAATCAAGCAACGTATTGCATTAAGCAAATCTGATGCACAAGACCTCTTTAAAGTGTTCAAGAGCTAAGATGTCAGTTTGAGGACTAAACTGTGCCTTATCCAAGTCATGGCATTTTCAATAACCTCATATGCATGCGAAAGTTGGACAATGAAAAAGGAAAACCATAGACTAATTGATGCATTTGAGTTATGGTGCTGGAGAAGAATAGTAATGATTCCACGGACTGTCAGAAGAACAAGCAAATCTGTGTTGGAAGAAGTACAACCAGAATACTCCTTAGAAGCCAAGATGACCAGACTTCGTCTCTCATACTTTGAACATATTATCAAAAGGGACCAGTACCTAAAGAAGGGCATCATGCTTTGTAAAAAGTGGCGGCAGCGATTGTGAGGATGGGACAGGACCAGGAGATGTTGCTATGAGTCAGAATTGACTCGACAGCACCAAGCAATTACAGCAAGTTAACCACAAGATCAACAATTAAAACCCGCCAGCCACTCCTAAGAAACCCTATACAGGGTTTCTATGAGTTGGAACCAACTCAGTGGCACATAACAATAACAACAGCAACATTCCAAAGAGAGCAACTAAATGAGTAAAAATTCTAAAGTCTATCACAGGTAGGACAGAAAAAACTACTGTGGATTTCATTCTAAAGAGAGGATGAAGAGGGGATTCAACTTTGTCTGAATAGCTCAAAGGTTAACAGAAGATACAAAGGAGCAAATTTGAGTTAGGCACAAGAAAACTTCCCACTGTTCAGTACTATACAACAGGCTGTCACTGAAGAGTGAGGGGTACAGTAGAGGGTAAAGTTATCATTGCAAATAGGTGATTATCACTGAGAAAGTAATACTTGAGCAAAAACCTGAAGAAGACAATGGAAGGGCTTTTGCAGATATCTGGTGGGCACTGGTGGTTCAATGTAGAATTATCCCCTCCCATGTGGGAGATCTAGGTTCTATTACTAGCACCTCATGTTCAGTCACCACCCCTCCGTCAGTGGGGGGCTTGTGTGTTGCTATGATGCTGAAACAGGTTTCAGTGGAGCTTCCAGACTAAGACAGACTAGAAAGAAGGCTCTGGCAATCCACTCCAAAATCCTATGGATCCCAACAATTCAATCTACAATTGGTCATTCATGGCAGAAGGCTGGGTAGCATTCTAGTGCATGGGGTTGGCATGAGTCAGTGGCCAAATTGACTGCAACTAATAGCAACACCAGGAGCTCTGATAGCGTAGTGGTTATGAACCGGGCCGCTAACCTCAGAGTCAGCAGTTCAAAACTACCAGCTGTTCCGTGGGAGAAAGATGAGGCTTTCTGCTCCCGTTAAGATTCACAGCCTTGGAAACTCTGTACAGGATCGTTATGAGTCAGAACCGACTCCACGGCACATAACAACAACAACAATAGCAACACCAATATATAGATATCTGAGGAAAGAGCACACAGGCATAAGGATTACTGGGAACAGGACACTTCTACCCTACTTTAAGAGGCCAGGGAGGCTGGAATAAAAGGAATGAGGTAGGGAAGCAAAGTGTGGATTCAGATCATGAGGGTCCTTATATTGGCAACAGTAGAGATTTTACTCTGAAGAATAGGAAATCCACGAGAAGCAAAGGGGATATATGATTCTATTTTGAAAGGATCACTCAGCCTCTGCTTTGAAAAATAACTGTCTCCCTGCTGTCAGTCTGATCCATACATGCTATTGTCTATGAAGCAGAATGGATTTTTGAATACATTGTAGAATGACCCAGCAATCTCATTCCTGGGTATTTATTCTCAGAGAAACAAAAATTTATGTCCACACATAAATCTGTACACGATTATTCATAGCAGCTCTATTTGTAATAACTTCAAACTGGAAACAACAACGTCTTACAACATGTGAATGGTTTAATAAATTGTGGTACATCCATACCATGGAACACTACTCAGCAAGAAAAAGAAGGAACAAACTATTGATACACACAATATCAATCTAGTTGGATCTCAAGGGCATTTTGCTATGTGAAAAATCTCAAAAGGTCGTCTATATAACACTCTTAAAGTGACAAAATTATAGAGAACATATTCGTAGTTGCCAGGGATAGGGATGATGAAAAAGAGGTGAGAGGATATATGACTAATAAAAAATGTAGCACGAAGTACTATCGAAGAATGGTGATCGAAGGGGAAAAAATACAGAAAACAATTTCAAATTCTCATACACTACAGACTTTCTGGAGCCACAGTGGCTGGGTGAACCCCAGAAACCATTGTCCTAAAATATATTTAAACCTTAAACCAAAAATATTTCCTGATGTCTTAAAACCAAACAATAGTTTAGCTTAATGAGTAAAGAATGTCTGCCTTGACCATTATGCTATTTTAAGCAAATCTAAACATTAGTTCGGAACTTTGGGGGGCAGAGAACTTATGTTGATGGATGGGAGAGGAACAACTCAGAAAAGGAATGGTGTGCAGCTCAAAGAATGCCATCAATGTCACAGGTGAATTAGTGTATGTTTTGTTGTGTATATTCTCAACAACAAAATTCTTTGTAGTGATAGAGAGTTCTGTATCTTGATTGCAGTGCTCTTTACACAAATCTGCACACGTGTTAAAATGACACAGAGCTATACACATACTTTACACCAGTGTCAGTATCTTGGTGTTGATTTTATACAGGAGTCATAGACAATGGACCCTACAGGGGGAAACTGGATGAAGAGTACCCTGGTACTCTCTGCACTATCTTTGCAATTCCACGTGAATATGTAATCATTTCAAAATAAAACATTTTAAAAAGAAATTACAGATAAAGAATTGCATTTCAATGAAAAACTATGTATTGTCTAACACCCTTTTAGGTTATTTAATTGTACCACTTCATTGTCTTTATGCTATTTTACAACTCTAAAAGTTTAGGCAACTGATAGCAGGTATATTGTCCTCTTTGGTGTAGGGTTCATTCCTCTATCCTCCAAGGCCTTTGTTACCTTGTGGAGAAAAAGTTTTACTTCTATTTGCATATTCAATCCAACTTTCTTAATTCCAGATCCATCGGTGCTTTTTTTTTTTTTTAATGTTACTTTCAAACATCATTAGGGCATTGTGTAAGTTAAGTCTTCAACATGTGTTCATTTCTACATCTGTATGACAGTCATGATCTTACCTTTTTTGGAAATGATCTTTAAAGACTATAAATCTGTTCATGTTATTCCTTGCTATACTCACCTCCAATGGCTTCCCATGGCATTTAGAACAAATGCCAAAATCTTCACAAATTTGAGATTTATTCTGGTGTACAAGGTCTTACCTAACCTGGGTTTTCAGGCCCATACCTCATACCTATCTTCCCACTTCACCCCTTACCAAAACACTCCAACTAAGAACTCTTTGTTTAGCTCCCTGAGAACATCACGCTATTGCTTAAAGCTCTTGCTAGCTAAGTGGTTTCTCAGCCTGAACAGCTCGTCTCATGGTTGGCTTTCTCATGAGTCAACTCTCAGAAGAATCTCAGAGAGATTTCTGACCACTCTATCAAAAGTTAATACCCTGCCCTATATTTTCTTTACTATCATTCCATTTATTATATATGTTTGTTGTTGTTAAGTGCCATCGAATGAGTTCCAACTCATAGTGACCCTGTCTAGGGTTTCTGAGAAGCAACTGAAGAGTGTGAACCACTGACCTTGCGGTTCAAACCAACCTTGAAGTCCAATGCATTACCCCACAATGTCTCACCAGGACTCTCTCTCTCTCTCTCTCTGTGTATGT